>NW_026592509.1:632713-652573 GCF_907164565.1 Psammomys obesus | reverse complement strand
ACACACACACACACACACACACCACACATACACACACACACACACACACCACACATACACACACACACACATAAAAAGAAATGCCTATCTTACAGCAATTGCCAGAGGCTGGCACAGCAAGAGTTCCCTTTTCTACGCAGAGTCCCTGTGCAGGAAGGCATCCTCACGGCTGCAGTGCTCCAGGCCTCCCTCATCCTGTGGGCCGTGGCGGCTGTGGTGCGGTGTGGTGTGTGTGTGGAGCTTGAGCAAGCTCCCTGTCTTTTCCTGTAGCATTGGGATCCCGTTGCCTACGTCTCAGGCTATGGAGAGGCCCAGCGAGCTGTTAACATTCCCTTGTTGCACCAGTTTGCTGTTTATTTTTTAAAATATATTTATCTATTATTTATATAGTGTCTGTCAGCATGTGTGCCTGCACACCAGCAGAGGGCACCAGATCTCATTATAGATAGTTGTGAGCCACCATGTGGTTGCTGGGAATTGAACTCAGAACCCTTGGAAGAACACCCAGTGCTCTAAACCTCTGAGCCTTCTCCAGCCCGGCCCCAGTTTGCTGTTTATTAAGTACAGCTGAGTTCTAGGTTGCTTCCTGGGGGCAGAGCTCACTTGCTCACTTGTTCTCTCTCATTTTGCTTTATTTTACTTTGCATTTTGGGGGACTAAACCCAGGGTTTCAAACATACTAAGCAAACACTTATTGCTGAGTTGTATTCCTGATCCTTAAACCATTTAAAAGTTATTATTCTATTTGTTTATTTATTGTTTTGAGATTGGGTCTCTATTATGTAGCCCTGATTGTCCTAGAACTCACTATGTAGACCAGGCTGGCTTCAAACTGACAGATCCAAATGCTTATGCCTCGCTAGTACTGGGACTAGCGATGGGCAGTACTGCCCTTTGCTTAAATTACTGTTATTTTGTGTAGCTGGGCGTTTTGCCTATGTATGTCCGTACTGCCTGTGTTCAGTGTTCAGTGAAAGCTAGAAGGGGACATTCGATCCCCTAGGACTGGAGTTACAGATGGCTGTGAGTCTCCACGTAGGAATCAAAACCACGTCCTCTGGAAGAACGGGCAGTGTTCCTAACTGATCAGCCATCTCTCTAGTGCCAACTTTTTAACTTTCTGTTTTTGAGACTGAGTTTTGTTGAGTTGCCCAGGCTGGTCTTGAACTCTTATCCTCCTGCTTCCCTCCCAAGTCAGTGGAATGTAGGCCAGCACCTATCTACCTGGCCACAGTCGCAAGGCTCCAGGGAAAGGGTTATCTCTGTAGTTTCCTTAGGGGCGTAGCAAATGTCACTGTTGGACCCCAGCAGAGAATCAGGCAGATGGTAACGGCATGGCTGCTTGTGACACTGGGGGAGCCTCAGCTGGCGTCTCCAAGGCCAGTCTGCTGCCCCAGCTGCCATAAGCTCTCAAGTCCCCACTTTATTCCAGGAGGTGGACTGGTGTGCATGCACGACTGAGCTAATGGGCACTCCTCTCCCTAAGCCCTTTAGTAGATGTCTGCTGTCTCTGAATTGAAGTCTGAATTGTCCTCTTCTGCCTTACCTCCTTGTCCACCTGTCCCCTGGGCCCACCAGCACCTGCTTGCCCAGTTCTGTCCGAGCTTGCTGCCTCTGTGCATGTTCATCCCTCTCCTCAGAGCTGCGCCCTCCCCAGAGATGCAGGTCATTAATTTTCTCTCACCACTGAGGCCTTAGCTACAGCTTCCTATGGGGAGGGTGGAGCTGGAGAACTCGCCGTGGTAGGTGCCCGTTCTGCTCGTTGTCTGAGCTGCTCTGCTTTATCAATCCTGTCTGACATCGCTTGTTCACTTGTTGAATTCCTGATTTTCTGATTTCCCGAATGAAAAGGTCACTCCGCTCCCCAGAGCAGGGGCCCCGTGATGCCTCCCTGACCTGAGTCTCCCCAGAGCAGGCGCTCTGTAAACAGGAGCTGACTGAATGCAAATAGCACACTTGAGTTGTACGTTTTTGAAGGTTTGCTGCTTTCCTGGGCCACCCAATGGCTCGAATGATTAATGGCCAAACTGATGTCTGGTTCAGAAACAGAAATAGTATCTCTGTCTCCCAGTAAGTCACTGTGTTGCCTTTGGCTCCACAGGAGTTTCATCAGGATGGAAATGGCCCTGAGAACGTGGGGATTTACAACCTCTCCCGAGGAGTCAACCGCTTCTGCCTGTCTAAGCCAGGTGAGCCTGGGAGGTGGGAGTGTGGGGCCAATATGGCCCTGAGCGGCAGAGACCCTGGGTCCTTTCGCCTTCAGAGATGGTAGTGACGTTGCTGGCCAGCGGCCTGTTTTTAGTGATGTCCTGACTTACCTCTAGTGCTCCACTACCTCTCTCAGGCTCTATTAAAAAGCAGTTTACACGGCATGAAGCTCACCTGCCTGGGGGTCAGTGGTGGAGTGCCAAGCCAGTGTGGCTTTGGGGCCTGGGCTTATCCCCCGTGCCAGGTTCACATTGCGGAATAGCCTGGGTCACTCATTCACTCAGACCCAGCCCTGGCAGCAGCTCAGGCAGTGTGTGCCTCCAGGCGGGATCCTGCTCTTTGGCACTTTCGCTTAACATAGTCTGGGAGTTGAGCCACACTGTAGTATCTGGTGCTTTTTCTTTTTTGTTGTTGAGTCATATTTCGTTGTGTGCGCACAACACATTCTCTGTGTGTGGCTGTTTGTCGTTGCTATTTGAAGTGCACTGGGATTGCTTCCATCTTTGGGTTTTAGGAATAACATGGCTATGAGCCGTGCCCGTGGTTTTGTGACTGTGTTTTAATTCCTAATGGGACCGTAACCATATGGTAAATTTATATGTAACTTGTAAAAGAAACTACCAATTCTTTTCCAGCACAGACTGCACCATTTGGTATCCACAGTACCTGCCCAAAGCCTGTTCGTGCTCTTTTGTTGTGGTTTTTGTCTGTTAGGGATTTTGAGCCACCTAGTACTCTCTGTGGATAGAGGCCTACTGCTACCCTCCAGTGTGGTGCTGGACTGGGGTCAGAGGTCGGGCAGTGGCTCTTGATGAAAGAACAGCAGAAATGTGGGGTACGGGAGCTAATCATGACCCCCAGTGTCCACTGCGCTGGGGTCCACTTTGTGCAGTGAGAACAGCAAGGGGCTTGAGGCCTCTGTAGGAGCCTGGTCAAAATACTGATGAGTGAGCCTGTCAGAGATTGGCGGCACTCCTCAGCAGACGGTGAGCTGTGCCCTGACCAAGGTGCCCTGATCAGGTTTATGCCCAGCAGTGTGCCCCGTGAGTGTCTTGTGCTTCTGCAGGCCTCCTCTGCCCCGCTCCTTTTCAGGACCACACAGCCATGGTTACCCTGAGCCCCTTAACAGAGTCCTCTCAGTTGAACTCTCAGTCTCAGATGGTGGCTCCATCTGAGCAGCTGCATCACAGGCTTCATTAAGTTCCAATCAGTGGTCAGCGCTCCTGAGGTGCTGTGGAGGGGGCCTGCGGTCAGTGGTCAGCGCTCCTGAGGGGCTGTGGAGGGAGGGTGTGGTCAGTGGTCAGTGCTCCTGAGCGGGCTGTGGAGGGTGGGGTCTTTGGCACAGGAGGGCGCCTGCCTGGTGTCCCCAGTCTTGTCCCCTCAGGTCTGTGACGTGCATGAGCTTTAAGATGAGGCACCCTGCCTTCTGAGCACACATGTTGGAAAGTGCCTCACACAGTGCTTCCTGTTGTCAGAAAATGACTTCTGGTTTTCTCTGTAGGCGTGTACAAAGTGACCCCTCGCTCCTGCCACCGGTTCGAGCAAGCCTTCTACACCTATGACACGTAAGGGTGCAGAGTGTTTTTGTGGGTGTGTTCTGGGGAGGGCACATTTGTCTGCTTCTGAGCTCACAGGTTTATTTCTGTTGCGTTTGTTTTCTTTTATAAGAGGTGAGATTAGGTGTTAATGAAACTCTAGATTCAGGTTTTACGATACTTGGATGTTGTGAGGAGATGGAGGCAGCCTGTCCTTCGTAAAATTCTGTAAACTCATGGGCTGGCAAGAGGGCTCCTTGGGTAAAGGTCCGTACTGAGCCAGCCTGGAGATCAGAGTTCAAAACCTGGAGACCGCGTCAAGGTGGAAGGAGAGAACAGACTCTGATCACCACGTGTGTTCTGTGGTGCGGGTTCCAATAATGATGATAAAGATGAGGATAATAACGGAATTCTGTGAGCCCAGACTGGAGAGCCATGCTGTGAAATGCCTTACAGATAGTCTTTGAACTAATTCCACTCGCAAAATCTAGCACCTCTTCTCCGTAGATCCCACACCCACTTGTGAAGTGCAACCATGGTGGCCTGAGCCAGAGTTCCTTCCCATCAGTAAGGGCTGGAGGTTTGGCATCTTGAATGTCTCATGTAGGTCTCCACTGCTATGATAAATGCTGACCAAAGCCAGCCGGGGGAGGAAAGGGTTCATTTGGCCTACTGTCCCAGTCCCAGTCCATCCTGAAGAGAAGTCAGGACAGGAACTCAAGGGGGAACCTGGAGCAGGAGCCGGTACAGAGGCCATGGAGGAGCTCTGACTGGCTTGCTCCCCTTGGCTTCCTTAGCCTGCTCTCTTACACACTCCAGGCCGCATGCCCAGGAGTGGCACTGCCCTCAGTGCGCTGTGCCCTCCCGCATCAACCATCTGTCAAGAAAATGAATGAAGCACAGGCTTGCTCACAGGCCAGTCTGGTGGGAGCTTTTTCTCAACCAAATTCCCTCCCGAATGACTTCATCTTGTTTTAAGTGACACAAACTAATCAGGACACTACTTGTGGGGCTTCCTGAGTTTCCTCGCCCTGACAGCAGGCTGCGTTCTCTCTGTATCAGGGAGGGCCCAGGGCAGTACTGATTCCCCTGGAGTCTGTGCGGTGCTTGCTGCTAGTGGCTTCTCTGTGCTCCGATTTGTAGGTCTTCACCCAGCATCCTGACGCTGACAGCCATTCGCCACCATGTTCTCGGAACTATCACCACCGACAAAATGATGGATGTCACAGTGACTATCAAGTAAGACGGCTGTTACATGTGTGCAGGGAGGCCCTGGGAGATCTAACAGACCCGGAGAAGGTGGTTCTCCAAGTGAACATGCCCTACACTCCAGCCATAAGCACAGCAGCTGGGTCCCAACTGTTCAAAGCGGGCTTCCTGACAGCTGGTGTCTGTTTCTTCTTCTTCTTCGTCGTCTTCTTCTTCTTCTTCTTCTTCTTCTTCTTCTTCTTCTTCTTCTTCTTCTTCTTCTTCTTCTTCTTCTTCTTTTTTTAAAGATTTATTTTATGTATATGAGTGTTCTATCTGCATTTACATCTGCTAGAAGAGGGAATCAGTTCACATTAAAGATGATTGTGAGCCACCATGTAGCCGCCAGGAATTGAATTCATGACCTTTGGAAGAGCAGACAGTGCTCTTAACCTCTGAGCCATCTCTCCAGCCCTGGCGCCTGCTTCTTAAATCTGTTTGAATACGTTATACTTTTTGGCTAAGGGGAAACACCTTCCAGGGTTTGTTCATTATAGTTTTAAGTATTTAGTGACTTTTTAAAAGATGCCTCTTTTTCTTTAGCTCCTTTCTTAAGGGTTTGAGGAGCAGGATGGCTCCTGTGTGGGTTGGAGGAGGTACTTGGCAGGCGGGCCTTGCTGAGGGGTCTTCCGAGCTGGGCGAGATGTGTCTGATAGCTCAGGATGTGGCAGACTTTGGGCAACATGGCTATCTCACACAGATGGATTGTGAGGAACTCTCTCCTTCCTCTCTCTCGTTGAAGACGTCTTTGTCTCCAGCCAGATTCCCGTCTTCATTTGTCGCAGACACTGAGAACACAAGCACACATACATGTGCACCCACACTCAGAGATATGGACACAGAGACACAAACACAAGCACATAAATGCCTACACATTCCACACACATACACAAATACACACACAAGCAAACACAAAGTACTTTGTTTGCTTATTGGTCCTAGGGATTGAACCCAGAACCCAGGGCATTGCATGTGCTAGGCAAACGCTCTACCATGGAGCTACACCTCCAGCCCTTACTTCCATTTTCACTTTGAGACAGAGTTCTGGTCAACTTGTGCAAGCTGGCCTTGAACTTGCTGTGTGAGCCTTTTTTCTCAATATCCTTCATAGCTGTGCCCAGCCTGTGTGACAATGCACCCAGAAAATACTATTGAGAATTGTCAAGGTGTGGCCTAGGGCTTCGTAGGGTGTAAATGTGGTATTGACGGACTCACAGGGAAGCAAACACAGAACTCTAACTTTATGGCTGTGACAGGGAGCATGTGAGAGCAAAAGCCTTTTGGCTATAGGGCTGGATAGATGGGAACAGGGTGTATGTGGGAAGGTCCTCGGTTGCATCTCAGTGAGGTGCGGGCACTGCAGGTGACTCTAGGCCACTGCTTTGTATCTTCATTATATTAACCTGTATAGCTTCAGGGGTGGGGCGGGAGATGTCCTCTCGTCACAGGCTTGTGCTAGTGGTATGAGCTGTGCATCTGGCTGGGCACTACCTCTTGGATCCTTCTAGGGACCCTGACCCTGCTAGACTGTATCTCAGCTGCTGGCTCTTGTATCAGTAGACCTTCTCTGTAGTCTCCCTTTGTTCAAAGCTGGCAGCTCCTCTCCTTTTCTGTTCCTTAATCATTGTCCTTTGGCCCCCCTGGTCCAGCCAACAAACAAACCTTTGTCTCTACGATCAAAATGTGTTCAGATCTCTTCTGGATCAGTACTGGGCTGTCCGCGCCCTTCGCCGTGGCCTTCTGTCCGCCTTCCTGTCTTGTCTGTGCCTCACTGCTCTCTCCACACAGCAGCCAGAGTGATCAGTCCTGTCTGCAGTGGAAACTCAGCTAGAGCCCACACAGGATGTTGGAATGTGTGTGACCCCTGCTTCCGCTCTGGCCCCTCTCACCTGTCTGTCCTTCCGTGAGTCCTCTGCCCCAGGTTTGCTGATCTTGCCATCTCCGAAACACCCAGTGAACTTGGGTGTTCACCTCGCCGTTCACTTTCCTGAGCCCCTGTCTACCAGGTCCACTCCCTTCCTGCCACTCTTTGCTCAGTGTCACCCTCTCAGGACCCTCTCTGTGCACCACAGCCCTCTGCTCACTGTGCCCATAGCTGCTGCCTTCCTTCCTGCACTGTGTTCGCTGGGCCTGTTCTAGTATCATCCTGCCCACAAAAATGTGACTTCTCAAGTCCAGGAGGGGTTCCCTTCAGCATGGGGTTCCCACTTCTGTTTTCTTCATTTCTTTTATCTTTTCTTCTCTTCCTCTTTCTTTCTTTTGTTTTTTTAGATAGAGTTTCTCTGTGGAGCCCTGGCTATCCTTGAACTCACTCTGTAGACCAGGCTGGCCTCAAACTCAAAGAGATCCACTCCTCTGTCCTCCCCCACCCCAAGTGCTGGCAGTAAAGGCATACACCACCATTGCCCAGCTCCGCACGCCTCCAGATTCCGGAGAGGTGGTGTGAAAGGGCAGGGATCATGGATCTCTGTGATCACGGTCTGAGTGCCTTGTGAAAGCTGGCAGGTTTTCATCAAGTTTTAGGTCCTTTATTCTGGCCAGTTCTGCTAGCATCTGTTTCTGTGTGCATCAAGCTGTTCAGTCATTTTATTTATTTTTTACTTTGTAATTTGTGTCCCATGTCGGTGCCAGTGCATGTGTGTAGAGGTCAGCCGTCAGTCGCAGGTATTGTTCCTCGGGAGCCATATACGATTTTTGAAACAGGGCCTCCTACTGGCCTGAGGCTTGTTGATTAGGTTAGACCGTCTGGTGGGAACAGGGTCCACCTGTCTTAGCCTCTGCAGAACTGGGATTATAAGCACATTGTCACCATATCTGACTTTTTTGAAAATGTGGGTTTGGGGACTCAGATCCTCATGTTGACATGAGGCAGGCACTTTCCTAGCCCCGGTTTTTAATTTTTGCTAAACTAATTTGTGTTTATTATTATTCCTTTTTTTAAATTTTAGTTTATGTATGCAGGTGTTTTGCCTGCATGTATGTCTGTACTATTGTATGCATAGGCCAGAAGAGGTCCCGGCATCAAACCCGGGTCCTCCGGAAGATCAGCCAGCTAATGAGTTGGCACTCCAGCCCTCTAGTTGTTAGTGTTTTTGGAATGAAGGACTGTGCCACTGTTGTGTGTCATTGTAAGGTGTCCGGCCTTTGCTCACGAGTCCCCAGGTGTGGGAATATCAAGTTCCCATCCAGTGCAGCACCATGCCCCAGCACCAGCCCTGACTCTCCTCCAGGTCGTCCATTGACAGCGAGCCAGCCTTGGTCCTAGGACCTCTCAAGTCTGCACAGGAGCTGCGGAGGGAACAGCAGCTGGCAGAGATTGAGACCCGCAGGCAGGAGAGGGAGAAGAATGGCAAAGAAGAGGGTGAGGATGGCAGGGCCAGGCCTCCGGGGCAGGAGATGGTGGATGAGTTACAGGGCCCCTTCTCCTACGACTTCTCCTACTGGGCCCGGTAAGTGCTCGTGCTCTCCACCGCCCTGTCCCCCTGTGTGATGGAGCTAGCCAGCCACCCTGAACTCTCCTCACTCCTTCAGGTCTGGAGAGAAAATCACTGTTACACCCTCATCCAAAGAGCTGCTCTTTTACCCCCCATCCATGGAAGCCACTGTCAGTGGAGGTACGAGTCCGCTCCATGAGCAAGTGTCATCCTTTGTTTCTCTTTGTGTGTGTTTAAATGGTTTTGTGTTATACTTGCAGCCGTGTCTCTAAGCCACCTGAAAGCCTCTTTGGCACTTGGTGTCACTAGTAGGTTCATACATGCATGCATGGATGCATGGATGGGTGGGTGGGTGGATGGATGGATGGATGGGTAGGTGGTTGGGTGGGTGGGTGGATGGATGGATGTGTGAATGGCTACATGGGTGGATGGATGGATGGATGGATGGATGGATGGATGGATGGATGGATGCATGGGCGGATGGTTGCAGGAATGGTTGGGTGGATGGATACATGGATGGATGGATGGATGGATGGATGGATGTTTGAATGGATGCATGGGTGGATGGTTGCAGGGATGGATGGATGGATGGATGGTTGGATGGATGCATGCATGCATGGATGGATGGATGGATGCAGGGATGGTTGGGTGGATGGATGGATGCAGGGATGGTTGGGTGGATGGATGCATGGGTGGATGGATGCATGGGTGGATGGTTGCAGGGATGGATGATGGATGGATGGATGGATGGGTGGATGGATGGATGGATACATGGATGCATGGATGCATGGATGGATGCAGGGATGGGTGGTAGAGGTAGCTTCTGTGACTGCAGTTGAGACGGTGGTTTTTGGAGAAGGACCTGTCTTTCTTTGATGTTACTGATCCAGAAGGTGGAGGAAGAGCCATACCACCTGTTGCCACGCTTGCTTGAGCTTGCTGCTTCTGAATGGTTTGGCTTTTCCTGTGCTAGGTGTGGAGGGAAGGTCTTTTGGGGGAACAGGTTATCAGTGATTTCTCTGGGGAGCATTTGTATGGTGTGTGTTTAGAGTTGGGTATGTTGGAAGAATACATTTCAGGTGTGTCCTGTGCTCCCCTTTCATCTTCCCACTGGGTCCAAGGGGGAACAGCACTCCCCCCCCCAGAGCAGGTGTCTTGCTCTGTCTCCATCTTATTCTCTTGAGACAGAGTCTCTCAACCTGGAGGTAGACTGCAGCCAATAAGCCCCAGCCATCCTCTTGGCTTCAGCCCTCAGTGCCAAGGTTATAGGCACATAATGGCTAGAGCTGGCATTTTACATGTGTACTGGGATCAGACCCACGTCTTCATGCTTGCAGAACTGAACCGTCTCCCCAAACCAAGCTCCTCATCTCAGGTGTAGGCCTTCTTTCATCAGAAAACTCCTCCTTCTGTATCGCCATCCCATTCTTTTGTTTTTTTCCTTCTTAGAAAGCTGCCCAGGGAAGTTGATTGAGATCCATGGGAAGGCAGGCTTGTTCCTGGAAGGCCAGATCCACCCAGAGCTGGAGGGAGTGGAGATTGTCATCAGTGAGAAGGGGACAAGTTCACCCTTGATCACCGTCTTCACTGATGACAAAGGTGCCTACAGGTATGTCCCCAAGGAGAAACCACCTGGCTGAGCCCAGCAGAGAGCTTTCTGAGGCAGGTCTGGCTTCGGGGGGGGGGGGGGGCTGTGCCTCCTCTGAGGCTGGAAACGTCCATGTGCAGTGTTGGGCTCTCTTTCCTTCAGTGTTGGCCCCCTGCACAGCGACCTGGAGTACACTGTGACCTCCCAGAAGGAGGGCTACGTGCTGACTGCCGTGGAAGGGACCGTGGGAGACTTCAAGGCTTACGCCTTGGCCGGCGTGAGCTTCGAGGTAACGTGCTCCAAAGACCACTTCACTGAGGGTAGCGCACATGACAGAAAACCACGCAGAAAGTTCACCGGCCAGTTTTACACATGTCACACGCCACACAGACACAAGCACTGTCAAGGTAGCAAGTTTCCTGTCCCCGTAGTCCTTCATGCTGGTGCTGCTGCCTCCTGCTGTCAGTGAGTGTCCGTCTCCCCGAGCGTTTGTCTAGTGGGATTGTGTTCCGTGTGCGCCTGGCTTCCTTTACTTGGGTACACTGCGGAGAGACATCGACTTTCATGTGGTTATGCGTGTTTCAGCTGTCTTTTGACCTCCTCACGCTCACCCCCACTCCGCTTTGCAAACAGGGTGTCCAGCCCAGACTACTGGCCTCTAAGCCTCTGACTTCCTGTGTAGAGGAATATAACTCTGAACTCCCAGTCCTCCTGTGTGTGTCTCCCAAGCTCTGAAATGACAGGCATTCTTGTCCGCACCCGGGATATGCAGTACTGGGGATGGCACAGCTGTGACAAAATGCCTAACACAAGCAGGGACGAAAGGACTGGTTTAGGTTCATGGTTTGAGGGCCCCATCCATGTGGGTGGGCAGGCATGGTAGCAGCTGGAGCAGGAGGCCGCCTGCTCACCTCTCCATAGATCAGGGAGCAGAGGGAACTTAGGCAAGTCCCTTCCTCCGTCTGTGGTGACCCAGTCTCTCAGCGAGGCTCCTCCAGAGTTTGCACATTCTCCTGCAGCATCACCTGCACCTGGGGGCCCAGGGCTCAGGTGTGCGAGCCTGTGGGCACATTTCACGCCATACTGAGCGCTGCAACGGCTCTAAGTGGTTGACCACCCGAGGAAAGACATGCGTGCTGGCGACATTTCGGTCATCGACCCTTCTGTTCTGAAGTGTGCAGCTGGCCCTCCTGCTGTGGGCTGCTGCCTCTGCTCTGCAGTGTTCTGATGAGTCAAACAGCAAGTGGGACTAGTGAGAACTATGAGAACAAGTTGCAGAGCTCCATGCACAGCCTGCCATTTCTGCCCCATCCCCCACCCCTAGCACACCCAGCATTGTAAGTGTGGACCATAGAAAGTCTCCTTCCTCGGTGGTCTCTCAACACTACCTGTGGGAGGAATAGAGCCCCTGTCCCTGAGAGAATGACAGAAGATCGCCCCCTGCTCGCTTGGGAGCTGCTGTCCTCGTGCTTATCAAGTGTGACCTTTCTTCCCAGATTAAAGCTGAAGATGACCAGCCCCTCCCTGGGGTCCTCTTATCCCTCAGTGGCGGCTTGTTTCGGTCCAACCTCCTGACCCAAGACAACGGCATTCTGACCTTCTCAAACCTGGTGAGGCCGCGTTCTACAACTCCCTAGTTGCTGGCCAGCGTAAGAACAGACGGCGGTGGGGCCTCTGGAGGTGCACGGGTTGCAGTTTTACTCAGGACTCACTGGTGGTGATCAATGTCGTCTTTTACTTGACCCATCACCAAGGCAGTACAATTAATTGCCTGACCACAGCAGCCCCTCCCTTAGGCAGCCCTTTGTTTTCCACAGAGCCTGTTGTTCCGTTTTGTTTTTGTTTTTGTGGGGGGGAAACAGTGGCTTGCTCGCTTGGGCTTCTTCTTCAAAATCCAGTCCATGTGTAAAGGGGGTGAAGTACCAAGTTTTTGTTTGTGGCAGCTCAAGGCCATGTCCTGTGGGTTCAGGAGGTGTATGTGCGTGTTGACAGACGGTCACCCCTGGGAGTCCACGGGCCGAGCTCGCTTGGTGCAAAGCCCCTAGAGGTCACAGGGCCTCTAGTCATCAGCTGCTTGCTTGCTGTGTCATTTCCTGCTGTTCATTCAGGTTCTGACTCTTAAGTTCAGGCGTGGCTTCTGTTTCCCTGAGGTGCTAAAGGTGGTAACTCCCCGTTCATGCCATGTAGTAATACAGCCGCCATCTCTGTGCCTGGGAGGCTCTGCTGCCCTGTTGCCTCATTTGTGGCTCATGGTGACTCTAAGCCATTCCCAGTATGGCAGCCATCTTGATTGTGCCTGTCTCTTGGCAGAGTCCTGGCCAGTACTACTTTAAACCCATGATGAAAGAGTTCCGCTTTGAGCCGTCCTCACAGATGATAGAAGTACAGGAGGGGCAGAACCTGAGGATCACCATTACTGGCTTCCGAACCGCCTACAGGTGCGTGCCCCCCAGGCTGCAGGTGACCTCTGGCCTCTCATCTAGACATGCCCCCTGCCTTCATGTGGACTCAGTGTGGGGGGACTTGAGGTAAGAAGGGGTCAGAGAGGTGACTCAGCTCCATCTTGCAATGCATAGGTGACTACTACTTCCCTCCAGTGTGCCCCCACTTCCTGCCCTCCTCGTGTCCGCCTCCTTCCAGTATGTTGCCTACTGACCACTCACCAGGATGCTTCTTCAATTCTAGTCTGTGGAAGCCTAGTGTCTTGCTTTAAAAATTATGTTTAAAAAATATTTGAAATATGCTTACATTTTTAAAAGGAAATATAATAACTTGAGAAGAACTTGCAAATGTTGAAGGAGAATAGACACTGGGAAATTACCTTTCTTGGCTGAGTGTGGTTTTGAAGCCAGCCTGGTCTACATAGTGAGTTCTAAGATAGCCAGGGCTATAGACAGAACCAGTCTCAGACAAAAACAAAAAATCCACCAAATGAGCCAAATCAATAAGTGAATAAATAATGGCATTTCTATTCTTGCCTCCTTGACCCCTAACATCCCTTCTTAGAAATGTCCAGAATTTCTACTTTTTTTGTTTTTGTTTTTGTTTTTTGTTTTTTAAGACAAAGTCTCTCTGTGCAGCTCTGGCTGTCCTGGACTTGCTTTGTAGACCAGGCTGTCCTCAAACTCACAGAGATCTCCTACCTCTGCCTCCCAAGCACTGGGATTACAGGCCTGCACCACCATACCCAGGTTCCACTTGTTCTGAACACTCCAGAAATAGTTCGTGAAAATTCTCACTACATTGGAGTGATAATCCACTAACTGGACAGATGATAGGTACAGATTCTGTGCATGCACACAGACATGCGTGCTCATGTGGGTTTGCAAAAGCACTTTGGATGAAGGAAAATGGGCCATTTCAGGTTGCAGAGATGCTCAGAGGTTAAGAGCACTGGCTGTTCTTCCAAAGGTTCTGAGTTCGATTCCCAGTAACCACCTGGTGGCTCACAACCATCTATAATGAGATCTGGTGTCCTTTTCTGGTGTGCAGGTGTACATGCAGGCAGAGTACTGTATAATAATAAATAAATTTTAAAAAAAGAAAAATGGACCATTTTAACCAGTTATGTGGAATGAAAACTCTTGTGCGATATTTACGTTATCAAATGCTTCATAATTTCAAATTAAAGATTAGCAAGGGTGAAAACATTCCACTCCTACGTATGTCTTCCTGGCCCAGGCGTCTCTAAGTGGCCTGGAAGTGTCCCCGGAAAGCAGTTTTGCCCTGCAGCCATTGTATCACAGGTGCTGTGTGCTCCAGAGGCTGAAGGCGCCATGTCTGTCTCTCCTCTTGCAGTTGCTATGGCACAGTGTCTTCTCTAAACGGGGAGCCGGAGCAGGGCGTCGCTGTGGAGGCTGTGGGGCAGAAGGACTGCAGCATCTACGGAGAAGACACCGTGACAGACGAGGAGGGGAAGTTCCGGTTGCGTGGACTGCTGGTGAGGCTGTGTGTTTCGTGGGTGTTTTCTGGCTGTCAGTGGTGTCCTTGTGGGATAGCCTGGGCCAACAGGCTGGAGGTGTGAACTCTAGAATCCCTGAGCCGTGCGTGTGTTTTAGCTGACAAGGTGCATGTTTCGCCCACATGCCTGGTTTGGTCTGTGGGAAAATAAGGCTTTAAAAGGGGGGTTGTTGGAGCTTTTCCCAGTGCTGAGTGCTCATGGCTTGCGCCAGGGCTGTGAAACCAAGGCAGAGGGGCCAGAGGGGCATTGTGCGTGGCTAAGGTGCTGGCAGGCTTCAGGGAGTGGTCGGGACTGGAGGGCACGGCACAGGTAAAGGCCTGTCACTCAGCTCCAGGTTACAATGGCTGTGGGTATAGGAAGCATTGCCAAGTGATTAGAACTTTTAAAAGAGAAGCCCCAAGTCGTATTTTATTGGCAAAATTGCTTAACTACCTTCTCTCCTGCCCCAGTTCTTGATTTTTCTTTTCTTTCTTTTTTTTTTTTTTTTTTTTTACCCTTGGTTGTCCTGGGTTCACTTTGTAGACCGGGCTGGCCTTGAACTCACAGAGATCCACATGCCTCTGCCTTCCCAAGTGCTGGACTTACAGGTACCACTGCACTCGGCCAATTCCTGATTTTTAGATATTAACTAGTTAAGAAAAACATTTGACATAATGGTATGGCACAGAGGAGCCACTTGTCCCTGGGACCACCTAGCCCTGACACTGGGCTTTGGGTCTGTGGTGCTTTCTTCCTGGGGTTTAGGCTGTTTATACATTCGTCTGCTCCTTCGGTGTTCACAGAGTCCCCAACAAGGACTTTGTGTCTGCTGGTCACCCGTACACTGAGGTGAGAGCGTTGGCCTGACAGCACGGCTGCAGACTGCCTGATGTGACAGCTCTAAAGCACAGACAGCAGCCCCTTAGGAAGTGTAACGACACAGGACTGAGCGGGCCTCCCTCAGGTGGTCCTCCCGCTGCCGCACCCCGAGGGCCAGGGGCATGGGGGTTGCCTTTTCTCGGCTGGCCCCTCTCCCCTCCCTTGGGTGTGCTCTGCTTTCTTGCTTCTCCTGGTTTTAGAGTGACAATTTCATATCACCTTTGTTCCCCCAGGGTCCTCCTGGCCTGGGCTGTTGTAAATTCCCAGTTAACACGTTTGATTGAATGAAACTGAACAAAGCCCGCTTCTCCGTGGTGATAATTTCTGCTGCTTGGCACTCCCGGCAGCTGCCCCTTCCCCAAGTTATAATTCACTGGTGCTCCTCTAGTGGCTTTAGGTGTGCTCCTGGGGGCAGTGTGAACCTCCACGTGGAAGGGCTCACACCAGGTGTGAGCCTTCAGTGGTTGCCCTTCTCTGGAAGACAGGGGAAGTTACTAGAAATGCCTTCTTAGATTAAGGATTTCAACAATGCTGTAGTGACGCCTGGCTGCAGGGTGCCTGTGCAGACAGCTCTAAAAAGGCATGGCTGCTCTCTCAGTGCAGGCATTTCATGACCAAAATCAAGTTGGAGAGGAAAGGGTTTATTTCACTTACACTCTCACATCACTATTCATCATTAAAGGAAGTCAGGGCAAGAGTTCAAACAGGGCAGGAGCTGATGCCGAGGCCATGGAGGGGTGCTGCGTACCAGCTTGCTTTCCCCTGGCTTGTTCAACCTTTTTTCTCATAGAACCTAGGACCACTAGCCCAGGGATGGCACCACCCAAATCGCCTAGGCTTTCCCACATCAATCACTGCTTAAGAAAACGCTCTACAAACTTGCCTACAGGCAAATCTGATAAAGGCATTTTCTCTTCCAGATGATTCTAGTCTAGCTTGTGTTAGGTTGATATAACTGTCCAGCACGGCTGCCAAAGGCTGTAGGCAAATCCTCGGGACAGCTAGCCAAGGATTGAGATGGTTCTGTGAGGATTGTAGCCCAGCCCCTGGCCCTGGGCCAAGTGACAGTGGCCACTATTTCCAGATTTAATAGTACCGTCTCCTCTCTTTGAGTCTCTTCGCCTCAAATTGCAAATAACTGATTGATACATCCAGGCCTAATTGAACACCTGTCTAATTGTGGGCTTAGCTTTAACTGGCTTCATAGTGTTTTATTTCTTTTTAATAATGTTTTTATTTACTCTTTGAGAATTTCATACACTGTATTTTTATATTCTTTTCCCTCCTCCAACTCCTTCCAGATCCTGTCTACCTTCCTACTGACCCAACTTTATGATCTTTTTCTCTCTTCAAAAACAAAACAAAAACCCCAGAAAGCTGATGTAGAGCATGGTATTCAGTTGTGCTGGCTGGCTGCTCCTGGGCCCAGGGCCTGCCCTGGGTGTGGTTGATGTACCCAGTATCGCTTGACTGGAGGAAACTGATTTTCCCCTGTCTCAGAAACTATCAGTTACCAGTAGCTTCTTGGTGATGGGTGGTTTTGTGCTCACTTCTCTGTTGCGCTGCGTTTTTGTCTGGCTTAGGCTGTGGGCCTTGCACATGCTGTCACACTCTCGGAGTTCATGTATGTCTGCACCGCTGTGTCCTGAAGTCATCTGTTACCTCTGGCCCTTTCCAGCTTTCTACCCCCTTTTCTACATAGGCCCCTGGGCACTGAGGGGAAGGGCGTGATCATAGGTATTCCATTTCTTGCTGAGCACTCAAAGTCTCTCAGCCTCTCTGCATGTTGTCCAGGTGTGGATTTCTGTGTTAATTAGCATGTACGTGGAGAAGAAGCTTCTCAGGTATGGGGTAGTGAGGCGCTGATGAGGCTATAGTGATATGTTTTATTGCTGTGTTCATTTAGCATAATAATGTAGTAGGTTTTCCCCTAGGGCCCATGGCCCATCCACTCTTACAGTCTAGTGGAGTTAGCTCAGGTGCGGGCTCCATCTTGAGAACAGGCCTTAAATCCAAACTAAATGAAATTAAATCAACAAGGCAGACACTGCCGTAACGTTGACCCCACTGTTTCACCAGCAGACACCTTGCAGACGAGGTGTTATGTAGATTGCAGGGTTAGTGTCAGGGGAGACTGGTGATCACTTCTCTCTGGTACCGTGCACAGCACCTTCTAGCTCTAGCTAGCAGGGGTGACGCTTCCAGGTGAGCGCCCACTCGATTTCTCCGTGTTCTGTGACTCGAGTCTGTGGTCTCGTAGCAGTAGGCTGCTCTAACCACCAACCTGTGGAGAGTGACCACAGGCATTAGGGTTCTGCTGTAATGTTGGGGGGTCTGTGGGACATTCTAGCACAGTGCTTTATTTATTTATTTACTTACTTATTTTTGAGGCAGGGTTTGTGTGGCCCTGGCTGTCCTGGACTCACTCTGTAGACCAGGCTGTCTAGAACTCATAGAAGTCTGCCTGCCTCTGCCTCCTGAGTGTGAGTGCTGGGACTAATGGCGTGTGCCACCACACCTGGCATGTTTGTATTTTTCAAGTAAAAGATTTATTGTCTTTGGAAAGATGTCATGAGTCCTTTGTAGAATTCAAGCAACATATAGAAAAGAGCATGACCTGGAGGGAAGACGGCCTGTAGGGGCCTTAGGTGCTTGAGGCTGCTCAGTCTGCCTGCTGCTCTCAGCTCAGGGCTGCACAAGGCAGGAGAGCGAGCTCTGCCTGCCAGTCTGTGCTGATCTAAAAGTAACCGTCCTCCCTGGGTTTTCTCCTCGAGGCACACAGACACTGGGACCTCAGCCCTGTGCTTCAGAACTTGACCCTAGAGCTGTGCTGTTGGTGGCTAGAAGTTGATACCAGAGCTTTTCCAATAATATTTTTGGTGAACATAATAATATTTCTATAAATTTGATCAATAAAACAAAGTTAGAAATAAGAACATTTAAAAAATATTTTAAAAACTTTTTAGAGAAAAATAGCCTCAAATCCTGCTTGCCAGAGTGCCCATCCACTGTAAGGATCTACAGCTTGCTTTCAGTTGTCACTGGGACATGCACAGGTGGGGATAGGATGAGCACGGTGTGGGGAGAGTCTAGGACAGTCAGGGCAAATGCCTGTACTCAGGAAACACCTCAGTTAGTCTTCTGTGAGCCAGGAAGAAAGAGAACCGGTTGGAAGGAATCACAGCACTAATGGTGTCTTGTCGCTAACATGCTTAGAAAGCGGATGGGTGGATGGTGAAACGGGGTCAGAGGTGTCACTGTCAGGTCGTGTGTGACGGACGGATTCTGTGGAGAAGTAACAGCTGGTCTCTTTGTAGCCAGGGTGCTCGTACCACGTGCAGCTGAAGGCAGAGGGCAATGAGCACATCGAGCGGGCACTGCCCCACCATCGCGTGATTGAGGTAAGCATCGCCCCTGCCATGCCTGGGAGGTGGCTTCTGAGGAGTGCTGCCAGGTAGGGTGTAAATCCCAGCTCGGTCGCATCGTCGTGTGCTCATGCGGGTGTCTAAAGAGGGCCTTCTTCTCCGTGTGGTCTTAGGTTGTGGATGTGTGAGGGTGTGCACAGATGAGGATGTGTGGAAGCCACAGGTGGAGGCCAGCTCTCTGTTTATAGAGGCAGGGTCTCTCGCAGACCCTGGAACTCAGGATTTCAGCTTGCTTGGCCAGCCAGCTTGCCCTGGGGATCATTTGTGCCCACTTCCTGAGTGCTGGGATTAAAGGTTGGCCGCCATGCCCATGTCTTTTAACGGGTTCTGGGGGTCCAGACTTCAGTCCTGACACTTGTGTAGCAAGCATTTTATCCACTGAGTCATCCGCCCAACCTTTAAAAACAATTGATTTAGCCAGGCAGTGGTGGCTCACACATTTAATCTCAGCACTGGATCTCTGAGGCCAGCCTGGTCTACAGAGTGACCACACAGCAACCCTGTCTCAAAAACAAACAAACAAACAAAAAAACCTTAATTATTTAATTTTTTAATTTATTCTTTGATAATTTCATACATATGTACAATGTATTTTAATCCTATCCACTCCCTTTTTCTAATTCCCTCCAAATTTCCCTCAATTCCCCCTCCCAAGTTCATGTTTTCCTTTTTAATTTCCATGGCCTGCTGAGTAAGTGCTGCCATACACACGGATGTGCGGCCATCCACTGGGCCATGGGCTGCCTGCCGATGGCCACGCTATCACAGAAAAACGACTCTCCCTTCCCCCGGAGCCATCAAGGGCCGGCAGCTCCCAAGGCAGGCCTTGGGTGTCATAATTCTCCCCCCATCTATGCAACAGTTTTGGTTGGCTTGTTGTGTGCGGGTACCTGCAGCAGCTGTGAGGTCATGAGGGCACTGGCCACCTCCTGTCTGCAAGCCGGCATGGCGCAGCTCCCCTTTCCACCCTCCGGCATTCTTTCCGGGGTCCTGAGTCTTGGAGGTGGCGGCTTGGCGCAGATGTCTCGTTTAGATATGCCGCCATTCTCATCACTTTGACTGATCATGAGTCTCCGCATTGACCACTGCAGAAATAAGCTTCTCTGGCCAACACTGAGGCAGCCCAGAATCTGTGGCTGTGAACATAAATATTTAGCGGTTTGGCAACATGACTCCTTGGTAGAACACTAGCGAGTCCCTGTAGGGCCTGCAGCCTCTCAGCTATGGGCTTTTGACCCATCTCCGTCACAGGAAGCTGCTGAGACACCATTAAAGTGCCGCTCTTCCCTCTGGCTAGACCGGAAGGCTTCTGGGCACAGAACTGCCTGCCGGGAGGAGCAGAGTGGTGGGCCTGTGGGATTTGCTGACCTGGGGGCTAGATTGATGGCCTCTGCCATTTTAAACAGCTGTCTGCTCAGGCCACAGTTTCGTGGTTTTACTTTTCATGCTCTGGTGACTCTCAGCAGCAGTAGACTGTAGTCAGGTGGTCAGGAAGAGAAGTGAGCCCCGTGGTCTCCACATGGGGTGTGGGCAAGGACAGCCAGGGCCTTGCTCTGTGTGTCTGTGGGCCAGGCGGAGCCCGCTGCCCACTGCCTGTGCCTTG
>NW_026592509.1:630950-632703 GCF_907164565.1 Psammomys obesus | reverse complement strand
CACTGCCTGTGCCTTGCGCAGACACATCCGCTGTCCAGGATGGGAAGCAGCTTCCGCTGTCTGCTCAGTGTAGCCCTCTCTCTCCAGGTTGGGAACAATGACGTGGATGACGTAAACATCATAGTTTTCCGGCAGATCAACCAGTTTGACCTCAGTGGAAATGTCATCACGTCCTCGGAGTATCTGTCTACGTTGTGGGTAAGACGGCACCTTCAGAGGCAGAGAGAGGCAGGGAGAGAGGTTTGTCACTGGCTCTGCTAGGGGGAGCTGGCCGGACAGCTACCTGCTGCAGGAGGTTAAGGCTTATGGAACAGTGGTCACGCCTGGCGTTGAGCTGCTTATCGAGTGATGGGGAGAGTCCGGTGTGGGTGGCCAAGTGTCAGCCCTCAATCTGGCAGGTCGCAGTAGAGTCCCAAGAAGGCTGAGCACAGCAGAGTGTCCACTCAGCATACCTCGTGCAGGCCATTCTCCTCACCTGGGTGCTGAGCGTGGCCGGAGTCGGGCGGCCACACATAGCACTCCCACGTCCCCGTTTCTCTCCTTGGACACGGTGACCTGAACCTTTCTCCCAGCTCTGACAAAACCCACGGCACCATGGCCCAGTTCCACCTGGCTGTTGCCATGCTAGAATTTTGGCCCAGGGTTCAAATCACTTTTCAATTTTCTAGAAAAGCTAGAAATCAGAGTCAACGAAATCACCTACTTTTTCAGTGTAGCCAAGGAATTAACATTTACCTGCAAAACTGTGTTTGGCTAAAGAGCACAGACGTGGTCTGGCCCTCACAGCCTCTGCCGGGGTCCGGGGCTGCAGGCTCCCTCCTGCACCCCGGTGCGTGGTAGAGAGGGAGCCACTGTTCCTGCAGATCAGTGCAGAACTGGTGCCTGTGGGAAGTGGCTGCAGAGCCAAAGGCCAGCAGGGTGCAGAGCTATGTCAGGTCCCAGTGAGATAGGTCACATGGCGAGTGAGACAAGCTGGGTGGGGATAAGTGTGTGTGGCCCTAGGTGTCGTCCGCTCCCTGGAGCTCTGTGGAGGGATGTTCAGGGTGGGCGACATTGGTTATGAAGTGCTCATTGCACACTTCACACATGGAAGCTGTTCTTTGCATTCCGCATGACGGCATTAATGACTGTTTAAACCTGCCTGAACTTGCATCTCTGCATTGCTCCCACTGGAGTCTTGGGGTCGAGGACTGCATCCTGAGGCCTGTGGAGGGAAGCTGCTTTCTCAGCAGCCACATTTTCCCATTCTGCCGAGAGAGGTTGTCCGGCTGTCAAGTGAAGTCACTTCAGTCTCACAAGCTCGGCCCTCTTCCTGTCCACCCCCAGGTGAAGCTCTACAAAAGCGAGAACCTGGACAACCCCATCCAGACGGCATCGCTGGGCCAGTCCCTCTTCTTCCATTTCCCACCGCTGCTCCGGGACGGCGAGGTAATGCCGGGCGGGGGCTCAGGCCTCACGACTGCCTCGCTCCCTTCTTACTCTAAGTACTGCTCTGCAGAAATAAATGTGCGCCTCTCCGCCAAAGGAGAGTGGGGGCTGCAGGGTGAGTCTCTCCGCGCCCTGTTTTTCTCTTTACAAAAGCAATACATACTCCTAGCAGGAGATTTTGGAAAAATATTAAAATAACCAGACGGAATGCCAGCATCCAGAAATTAGGGAGTGGGAGGTTATTGATTGCTTTCCTCTGGGTCTTTTTCAGTATGAGGGTGTGTGTGTGTGTGTGTGTGTGTGTGTGTGTGTGTGTGTGTGTGTG
>NW_026592509.1:624607-630940 GCF_907164565.1 Psammomys obesus | reverse complement strand
TGTGTGTGTGTGTGTGTGTGTGTGTGTGTGTGTGTGTGTGTGTGTGTTCAGTGCTACTTCATAGTGACACTGGTCTGTGTGCTGTTTGTGGTCTGTGCTGTTCAGGGGACACCGTCATTCATCTGCTCACTGTCACCAGCTCTCTCGTCACGTGCTGCCCAGCTGTTGCTCATGGCTCTGCTGTTGGGAAGTGTCGTAATTGAACCAGAGCATTCCTTAGTCTTAGCGCTCTGGACCCACTGCCATGTTTCTCTTGGACTTCCGTGGTCTCATGGTGCTTCTTCTCTTGTGTTTGGCAAGTCTCTTGCTGCTCTCAGTTTTTTCGCTATTGCTAAGAATAGGACCAGGGCCTCACACGTGTCTGACAAGCTCTGTCCCACCGAGTGGCATCCCGTTCTCTGTGTTTGGCAGTTAAGTGTGTTGTCTCTTAAGTTCTCCCTTTTGGCATCTTCTGCGCTTTGGTCTGGGTGTCTGTCCTCCATCCCAAAGGGTAGTTTTCGGCCACTGCTGTCACCGTCAGAGTTATTGACTCTGTCTGTTCACTTGACTTACCAGAGAGTTTGGTTTCGATGGCTTTAGCTTGGGACTGTTCTCTTTGAACCTGGGCTGCGGCCATTTCTCCTGTAGCTCCTACTACCCTGGGGTGCTTGCCCCTTTGTGTGGAACAGGTGGTTGCTGTCATGGAGCTTGAGGTTGCTGATGGTCACGGCCAGGGTGCCTGAGTGTGACATAGGCCTCTGTCTTCACCACAACCATTGTTGAGAAGCTGCTTTTCTAGAACTTGCTGGCTTAGCAGCCAGCTAAGTCACATCCTGAGCACCCAGCCTCGCTCTCTGTTAGTGCCGGCTCCCATTACACACCTCTTTCATCAGAATCGCCTTGTGAGAACTTGTGTGTTTCTTGAAGCTGGTCCTTAGGCTAAATATGTCATAAACCATGACCCTGACAGGCTAATCAGAAGATGCAGGCACAGAGCCACTGGGGACCCATGTCTGTTACAGTCTGGAAGTTGGTGACCTCACGCTGGGTGCACCAGCTTGGGGTCCTTAACAAACAATTGCTGAGCGTGGCTGTCCTGTGTCCCCTGCTTTGCCTGAGCTGTCTGTCCTACACCAACAGAACTATGTCGTGCTTCTGGACTCTACGCTCCCCAGATCGCAGTACGACTATGTCCTGCCTCAAGTGTCTTTCACTGCAGTGGGCTACCACAAACACATCACGCTGGTTTTCAGCCCCACGGTACGTAAGACTGTGACGTTTAAAAAAATAATACATCGATGGAAGGCATGAGCACGGCCATCTGCAAGACTGCCCGCTAGGTCATTTCTGTGTTGGATCTTTCTGACCCCTTCCTTCCATCTGTGCAGTAGAACCTGCTGTCAGGTCATGAGCAGACAAAATTGCTTGGCGTGGGGCTTGAGGGAGAGGGACGTGTCCCTGTGGCCAGTGGCATCGCTTTCCTTCATTTAGGTTACTGTAGCATGAGCAGCAACCGCAGGTTCACAGGCAGTGCGGAGGACCTGGGAATGTGTCAGTGGCAGCAGCAGGGGGCAGGAGCCGCAAGAAGTGGACACGCACATTGCAAGGGAAAACAGCAAACGGGCTGACAAGATGCCCATGGGGGAAGGACCTGGTCAGTTTATCAGTCCCTGTAGCAGGCGCCTTCACTGCGTCTATCCAGACTGGTGTGTGTTACATTCAGGAGATCATTTAGGTTGGTTCTGGGAGCTTAACAGAGGCATTGGTGATGGAAAAGGTGCTGCAGGCCCAGCTCAGGGTCACTGGCCCTGAACACGGTCAGAGTGGAAGCCCAGAGAGTGCATCGCCAGAGAGAAGCACTGAGGTGGCTCAGCAGGCCAGGGCCCTCACACCGAGACAGTCCTGGACCTCACATGGAGGAAGGAGGGAACTGATTGTGGCCACACACATGCATGGTGCATGCAGACATGGGCTTGCAAACACACACGTACACATAAAGTGAAACGTTCATGTAGAAAAAGAAAAGCCTTGCTTTGCAGTTGCAGTGCTGGCTCGTGCTTCTAGGGAAAGAATTTCACTTAGGCGTCTTTGAGATGCGGCAGAGCCCCAGACGTCAGACTGTGCTGCCCTTGTGTGGGGCTCCACGTGTCTCGATCTGTTCAGGCTGCTGAAAAAGCCACTGTAGACCAGCTAACTTGAAACAGCAACTGCGCCTCATAGCTCCAGAGGCTGTGAGTCGATTCCGCTGGCAAAGGCAGTGTTGCCCAGGTCCCCGGAGCACGCACCACAGATGGCTGAACCAGTTCCTCTCAGCCTGACGTATGAAGGCTCCATCACTTCCCGAGAGCATTGTCCCAGACCCTTCTGCAGTATGTCACATGGGTCTCAAGTGGGTCTTGGCAGAGGAACTTGGGAGACTGTTCATAACCACAGCAGCACGGGGTGTCCAGTGTAGCCCCTGGTGGGGACACGCAGCGTGCTTGTCAGCCTGTCTTTGGAACTGGCAGAAGAGTTGTTGAGTCATGGATGTGCAGGGCCGGGGATGGAGCCCCACTGGTAGAGGCCTTGTCTAGCACACACACCAAGCAGGCATGGTGGTACGTGCCACTCTGGAGGAAGAGGCAGGAAGATCATAGCTTATGGTCATCCTCAGCCAGAGTGAGTTTAGTTGGCAATAGAAAGAGCCTTCTTGTGTCCGTTCCAGATCTGAGTCTTAGGCTTTGGAGGACTCAGGTGATTCACACCCGCACCCTGCTTAGTTTTTTGTTTGTTTGGGTTTTTTTTTTTTTTTTTTTTTTTTTTTTTTTTTGGATATCAAGGGATTCTGGGTAACCTTGGGTGCCAGCGTGGACGTCTGAGTGGGTTGAAGCTCTGTACGACAGAGCTTGGTGATGTGAGAACTCACAAGGCGTCGTGGCTCTCTTGCAGAGGAAGCTACCTGAACAAGACATCGCACAAGGGTCCTACATCGCCCTGCCCCTGACACTGCTGCTCCTGTTGGCTGGCTACAACCACGACAAGGTAGGGAAGCTGAGGCCTCATGGGAAGGCAGGGGTCAAGAGACAGACCGTGGGAGGGTGCCGGTGTCACAGAAGTTGTAGGCTAAAGTTGGAGGGGCCAGGCAGCTGTCCCAGGCTCCCTACATCTCTGTTAACTCCAGTGACGTCATTTCTAATCATTAGGGAGGTGTTGCCTGGTGAGAGTTAAACCCTCTGTGTAAAGCCTCCCCGCCAGCCTTCTGCAGGCACTGGGGTGCCCGTAAGTAGAGGCCGGTGCCTGCGTGTGTAGGGCCACCCTGGTACTCATGGTCTGTCTCCCATTCCAGCTTATTCCTTTGCTGCTGCAGCTGACGAGTCGTCTTCAGGGAGTCAGAGCCCTTGGCCAGGCGGCCTCTGACAGCGGCCCAGAGGACATGAAGAGACAAACCAAGAAACAGAAGACCAGGCGCACGTGAGGAGGAAGGAGGCCCGTCCCCTGCGCTGGCACGGCCAGGGCTGCCACCTGCCTGGGGACAAAGGCACTGTTCATTCACCTCAGGCAGGCCGTGGGCCCTGAGCTCCTCTGTGGGTGTGCTGCCTGCCTGTCCTGTGTAGCCCTGTGGTGCAGTGCAAGAAATGGACCCTGCTGTCACCCTGCTGAACACAGTTTATTTTCTGAGTTGAAGATAATTTATTATTATTATTTTGTCAGAGAAGTATTTAAGGTGAGCCGGTGGTGTGAGAACGCAATTCCAATCCTCCACATTCGTTTGCTAGAACAGTCCAGGGAACATGGCCTTTGTCTGGACTCTCCCCAAACTCCCTCTGCACTAGGGCCCTGCCGGAAGCCAACCCACATCTGTCCACACCAGAAGGACCTGTCAAGAGCCAGAATGAATAAAGTCACCCACTCATTTGTGTTGTAGCTCATCTCAGAGTTCTTCAGGGGCTGGGCATGCGGGGTGCATCGGAGCGGGTGGCCATGGGATTGTGCACAGCCAACCTGTGGCTGCCCTCAGGCTCACTGCAGTTCCCGGGATATGTGTCCTGTATCCTAGAGAAGCCTGTTGTGCTGGGCTTCAAAAGTATTTTACTTCTTGGTGTGTGTGTGTGTGTCTGTGTCCACTGGGCTCTTGACACAGACCATCATGTGGGTTTGTGAAGGAACAGTGAACCGCATGAGCCTCTGGGACAGAGACATAACCCCTGTCCACTGTGTGCCTAACTCTCACTCCAGGTGGACACCACAGGAAACACCCCCTGAACGTTAGTGGAACTTTTAATGGACATGGTGTAAAGGCTTGTGAGAGACAAGTGCAGTGGGCTCTGTCCGGCTGTGGCCCTTGTGTGGCAGCTTCACTGTTGCCCAGCCTTTCCCAGTCCTTTTGGAAGCACTCCTTTCCTGGTACGTCCGACTTCCTGCACTTGCTGGATGGACTGGGGTAGAGCACCAGTGGCCTGTGGGAAGTGAGCATTTCTATCTGGTGGATTCTAAATGGTGCAAAAGTTCTGTGATTTACTGTTCATGAGACAGTGAACTGCCCAGAGTGTGAGGCTTGTGGAGAGCCCAGGCTGGGAGGGTTTCCTAGCATTCATTCACAAGGCTGAACAACACTGCCCCAAAAAGGCCAGGTGGTGCACACCCTTGTATTCCCAGCTTGGGAGGTAGAGGCAGGAGGATCAGAAATTCAGGGTCATCAGCTTCAGAGTGAATCTGAGGCCAGCTCGGCTGCATGAGAAAAATGCCATGAAAGCAACCCTAACTCCTAAGTAAGGAAGGACAGCTCTAAAAGCTTCCGGCCGGAGCCCTTCTAAAGCCATGCTACACGGTTTCCTGCTGGTCTTCCCTGGTTGGGATTTTGTCTCCCAGCCAGCGAGCTGTGTAAAGTTCCTGCTGGTGTGGAGGCAGGGTGGGCAGGGAGAAGACAAGGGAAGGAGCCATCCCTGTGCCTAATAGAATGAAAGACTGTTCCCTTCCCGGATTTACAACACAGGCTCATTGTGGAGATCTGTGATCCCAGCACTGATGAGGCTGAGGCAGGGAGATTGAGAGTTCAAAGCCATCTTGACCTGCAGAGAAGTTGGCCAATCTAGGTGACTTGCTGAAACCCTGTCTTAAGAGGTAAGAGGGCTGGGGTGTAGCTCCGTGTGCTTGCCCACCTAGTATGCTTGGGGCCCTGGGTTCCGTGCTGGACCCTGTCATGTATCCTCCATGGACCTTCGTGGTGTCTTCAGCCTTGTTCTTTGGTTAGCAGCGATTTGAACTCTAACCCCTGCGTTCTGCCAAATGGAACCTAATAATGTGGTTGTGTGTCAGGCTGTTTAGAAAATGTGTGTTATGTGCAGGTGTAGGCACAGTGACAGGTGGGCCACAACAGGTGCAGGTGGCAGCGACCTTGCACTGTGTCAGCTTTGCTGTGGGAGCACCCAAAGCCAGGAAGAGGCCAGCCCCTAAAGGCCAGGGTAGCCCAAGAGAAGAGCTGGGCAAGTTCAGGGGACAGAGCTGGCTTTGTCACTGATAGCTGATCTTGACCGACAGCTTGATGGGATTTAGAGTCACCATGGAAACATCAGGCACATCTGTGAGGGATTCTCTAGGTTCTCCAGGTGGGAAGGCCTACCCTACACGGCGGCAGTGCCAGTCCAGATCTCTGGATCTGGTTCTGTCAGTAAGATGTGAAGGACATTTTAGTCATCTGCAGCTGGCTCATCCTAAGCCTGCCTAGTGGAGAGCTAGCCTCTGCCAGGGTTTGCCCAGGCCCAGGTGATGGGTTCGAGGAAATATCAGGTTTGGGGCAGTGCTCACTCATGCTCTGGCTGGCACGCATCAGAAAAAAAGCTCAGCCCCAGCAAGGCAAATGCCCCAGGACCTAAGATGGGGCAGGAAAGTCATGTCAGGATCTCCTGAACCACAGCTGAGCCCTGTCTCATCTAAGTGGTGGGCTGGGGCCTGAGGGCTTCCCAGCTTCTCATTTTATCTTCAGAACAAATGGACAAGGAAGCAGAGGGCTACAGCAGTTCAGCGCCTTCCTGAAGATAGTCAGCGCCATCACCAGGGCTGGAGCTCAGGGCCCTCGGACTCCCAACTCTTTTTCTTTCTTAATTGGAGATAAGGGTGTTGCTCTGTAGCCCAGGTTGGCCTGGAACTCACTATGAAACCCAGGCTGGCTTTCAACTCTTGAAGGTTCTCCTGCCTCAGCCTCCTGGATCCTAAAATAGGTGAGAGCCATCACACCTAGCTTCAAGTCTGCCCTTAGCCCTTATTCCTGCCTCCATTTCAGCATGGGAGTGTTTCTGTCGGGGTGGATATCTGCTGCTGCCTAGCCTGAGTGTGTGTGTGTGTGTGTGTGTGTGTGTGTGTGTGTGTGTGTGTGTG
>NW_026592509.1:606271-624597 GCF_907164565.1 Psammomys obesus | reverse complement strand
GTGTGTGTGTGTGTGTGTGTGTGTGTGTGTGTGTGTGTGTGTGTGTGCATCGAGAGGTCAATGTCACATCCTCCTCAATGGCTGTCCGCCTTACTGTTTGAGACAGTTTCTCTCTGACCCTAGAGCTTGTGGGTTTATAGACAAGGACTGTGGGAGTAAGAAACAGTTAAGAACTTACTGGGGAACAAAGCAGGATCGTTGTCTGCCTGCCTCTCAGTCTTTCCTGGACACACACAGAGCTAGTTTTCCCAGCAGCCCTTGCTTCTAGGTAGAGCTAGCAAGTGAATGCCACAGACCTGCCTGCCTCTGTCTTGTGCTGTGCTGGGATCTGCGTGTGTGCTCGGATCTGAACTTAGGTCCTTGTGCTCACACGGCTCGCTCTGCTGATGGAACTGCCTCCCTATCCCCTATGAGAGGATGTCTTTGTCCTGTAGTCATTTGATGCTCATGTTCATGGATCTCTGCCTTCCTGGTCTAGGACAGGAAGTGGCTTGTTCCATCTTATCACACCGATTTAAACCAAGGACAGAGGCTCCATCTAAATGCAAGGAGTGCTGGGAAATCTGGTCCTGTTTATGTCTGTGAAAGACTGAAACAGGCAGACAAAAAATCCTTCACTGTGCCCCCATAAATACTGTCACTGTTTCCTACCCTTCGCCAGAGCCTGGTGTGTGTGAGGTGCTCAGGAAGGGTAGGGTGTCTGAGGCATGTTTCTGGGTCACTCAGGAGACGCTTCATGGCTGAACACATTCTTCACCCGCTGCTCAGGGACAAGGACAGTGGGGCTTCTCCTGAATGTCCTTTGCCCACCCACAAGCTTCTTGGGAAGCACCCTCGTGACCTTGAGAGAGCAGTGGGTTCCTGGAAGCTTCCTGAGCATTCTCTCACACTGGGGGCTCTGAGATTTCCCCTGGTCTTCAGACTGTCGGGGACAAGTCCTGTCAGGGAAAGGGCCCCACGTGGGATGCCTCACTCACTCGTGTTAACCAGACCAACAGTTATCATGTCCCTGTCTTGCTTTGGCTGAGTGACTTTGACAAAAGGAGCCATTGCTGCAGCTGCCAGAAACCAGGCCCTTCATGGCCCCTTGTGCCTGATCTTGCTGCTGGCTCGTGCCGGTAGTGCCTTCCTCCAGTGTTGAAGCCATCTATTGCCATGGGCACAGCAAGCCCTGTTCTCACTAGACACACGGTGCATGCTGTAATCCCAGCGTTCACAAGGCCAGGCAAGAGGGTTGCTGTGAGCTTGATGCCAAACTGGGCTACATGAAAAGACCTTGTTCCAAAAGAGCAAAAGCCCACTCTTATGCCATTCTCTTTCCCACTTTTAGTGGTCCTGTATTATTTTGGGGCATGTGAGAGTCAGAACTTTGCCAGTGTTTCCCATTGACTAAAATCAGTTCTGTCCCGGCCCCGCCTCCCGTGGTGCTGGGATCAAGACCTTTGCCTATTACATGCTGGATAAGCGCTCTGCCACTGAAATATCCTCAGCCATTCTTTTCTTACCATTGCTATGATTATGAAACACCTGCTCAGTGTTAGGAAGATGTTGCTGACAGCTGGACATTTGCCTTATCGATAGTCACATCGGCCGAGCTGCTTGAGAAAACGCTTCAGAGGTATAGTCAGGTTCCAGCGCCTTCAGCTGTGCTCCTGTCTGCCGGTAGGTAGCCCGGTTGTCTCAGAACAAAGAGTAAGGTGGCTTCCTGTCAGCATGCAGTACAGCAGTCAGTGCTCTTAAATGAGAAGGTTGGGCTGTTTCTCCACAGCATTGCTTGCCTCCCCTGTGCCAGCTGCTTCATTTCTCTGTACAGAAGGACACTGGAACACCCTTACAACCATTTTCCTTGTGGGTCTGGAAACTGAGCTGAGGGCCCACCATTGAGCTACCCCCCAGCCCTCTGTCTGTGGCCCAGAATGGCCTCAGACTCTCTTCTGTCTTTCCACCTCAGCCCTCCAAGTGCTAGAGCCGTGGGGGTAGACCATTGGTCTGACTTAGTTTAGTCCTTTTGAAGATCAAATGGCCAATAAGACATAACAATAAGGGAGAAAATCTGGGCTTATGACAGTACGAAAACTGCAATAAAGTTTATGATGTGAAGGCAAGGTCCAGGTTGTCGCTACCAACTGGGCAATCATTCCTTTCCAACTCATTAAAAGATAACCCCTGATTCCTACGACATTAAGCTTAAGGACCATGTACTAAGTAATTAAGTACAGAATCAGTGATCTGAGAAAATTTAAACAGGAAATGTTTGAGTTAGAAGAGGTGGCTTGGTGGTTAGAAGCACTTGCTCTTGCCAAGGACCCAGGTTTTGCTCCCAGCCCCGACCCGATGGCTCACAACTGCCTGTAACTCCAGTTCCGGAGGATCCGACCTCCGCTTCTGACCTTCTTGGGCTCCACACCAGAGTGCTAGAGCTGCTGTTCATCGCGTACATCTATATACACACGCAGACAAAACACTCACACACATAAAATAAATAAATCCGAAAAAGTTTAAAAAGAACGAGAGATTGTCTCCACACCGGAAGGACAGAACGGAGCTGACTCCTGTGAATCCTTCACAGTCATTGTGGCACACAGGTACACATATGTAGACACACAGAAACACAGTAAGTAAATACGTAAATAAAACAAGACAGAGGTTAGCTATATAAATGGCACATCTGTGTACATACATGTACACACTTAACTTTAACACACTACCAGAAACTCAATGAGTTTGGAGCTATGCTGTTTTCAAATAAAATAAGCAAGCTGATACACAAAGCCACTTGAATATAAAGTTAGTCCGCCAGAGGGCGGGAAAATCTTAAATTTATGGAACCTCATTGTCTTAGTCACTGTTCTGTTGCTGTGACCAAGGCAATTCTCATAAAAGTAAGCATTTAGCTGGGGCCTGCACACAGTGGCAGAGGTGTGGTCCATTAACATCACTGCAGGAGCATCGTGGCACAGGGCAGGCAGGTGCTGGAGATACGGCTGAGAGCTACCACAGATCATCGCAAAGCAGAAACTGGGCTTGGCATGCATGGCTTTTGAGACCTCAAAGTCCACACCCCCAGGGACACACTTCCTCCAACAAGGCCACACCTCTTAATCCTTCTAACCCTTCCCAAAGAGTTGTATTCCCTACTGGCTAAGCATTCAAATGTATGAGCCCGTGGGGGGGGGGGGAGACATTCCAATTCAAACCACCTCATTTATGCTTAAGTAGAAAATTGACAGAATTATCAAGAAAATTATAAAGAAAGCAGATTATGTTTTTTTTTCTCATAGTGATAGGAAAATTAAAATTGTCACAATATACAATTTGGATTATGGCAAAGTACAAAGCATGATTAGTGTAGATGTTAAGCGTGGGCTGTAAATTGTACCTTTTTCTCCCCGTTAAAAACATTTAGCTTTTTTTTTGTAAAATTGAAAGATGATTTTTACATCATCTACACCCCCCCCCACACACACACACACGCAGTCCATCTAGGCTGATCTGGAGCTCACTGTGTAGTCTAAGCTGGCCCAAGCTTACAGTCTTCCTGCCTTAGCCTCCAGAAGCTGGACTCACAGGCATGCGTCGCCATACCGAGCTACAGTCTGTCTTGATTTAAAGTGTCCGCTTGAGTGTTTAGTACACTATGTTGTACAGCTCCCCTGATATCTAATTTAGTACAGTTTCCTCACACCAAATAATTCTCCTCATATGCTTTCATTTCTGCTTTCCGCTCCACCTGCCGTCAGCCCTAAACAGCAGCAACCTGCTTCTCTGCTGATTGGACAATTTGGGGCATTCTACATGAATTAACTCATGTAATATATGTTTCTTTTTGTTCTTGATTGAGTTTACTGTTATATTTGGTTTGAAAACCACATGTTTCTCCTTAAAACCTCGGTCTCTGGCTTTTGAAAATTACTCAAAAGTAGAATGGGCTTTGGTGTTTGACGGTTAATGCTAACCCATCTCATTCACTAAAAGCTGAACCTGAATCCAGAAGGGATGAATGCAGGCCATTCAGCTTCTCAGCCTAGCATCGTGCCTACCTCCTGGAAGCCAGCAGGACGGAGCCTCTAGTGCCAGAGTTCGGAGCTTTCTTGGATTTGTCATTTTTCAGTTGTCTCTAGGACTGAATTTCCTTCAGTGGTGGATCCCTGCTGTTCTTGCTGTTGGTTTTCGGGTCTAAGCACTGGGACCCGTCCCTTGCTTTACCAGTACAATGTTAGGCTTGCAGAGTCAACCCTGTTCAACTCGAGGCTTATTTTAGAGACAGTTAGAGTTGTTTAACTTAGCAACTTTATCCAATGGTTTCATTATTAGTATTTCTGACTAGGCACCCAGAAAGACCTCTGCTTCACCCACTATCTTGATGGGGGGCTTACAAACTTAAAGAATACTGAGGTTGAGCTGGAGGTGACAGTCCAGGCCCATGAAAGGCAGGAGGACAAGAATTCAAGGTCATCTTTGGCTACTCAGAAAGTTGGAGGCCAGCCAGGGCTGTGTGGCGCCTTTTCACAATAAGGAAGGAACAGTGGAGTCTAGGGAAATTCCCCATGTTAAGAAGAAGTCCAGTGACACAGCTACAGCTTGACTGGTGACAGCTGGGATTAGCACACAGCCCTAAGGGACCGTGGACAGGCAGCCTAGCTGGCCAGGTGCTGGCTGTGCAAGGATGAGGACCTGAGCGTGGTCTCCAGCTTGGACCTATGAGAAAAGCCAGGCCTGTGGCGAGTGCTTGTGATCCCAGCACAGGGCACAGAACACAGGTAGCCCCTAGCCAGCCAGCGTAGTCTACCAAGCAAGCTCCAGGCCCTAGGGAAGTCCTTACCCCAGAGAACAAGGTGGAGGGCCACACCTCAAGCCTCTGGTTGCCACACGCACGTGCAGGTCCCATCCACACACGAAAGACGGACAAAGAAACATCGCTCTAAATTTGATTCCGCCTTCCTGCTAGGTCTGAACTCGTTTTCTATTACGTTTGGACCAGCACTCTGCCCCTGTACTAGTTCTGGGATGGAATCCAGGGCAAACGCTCTACTGCTTAGCCACCCACCCCAAGCTACCTCTGACATAAATTTGCTGAAGGTTGCTGCTTTCTCCGTCTGTCTGTCTGTCGGTCTGTCTGCCTTTGTGTTTTTCCCTCTCCTTTCTGTCTCTTTCCCTCCCTCCCTTACTTTTTGAGATAGTCTTTCTACACAGCTGTCCTGAAACTCGCTATGTAGACTACAGGCATAAGGTCATTGTATAATTCAAATGCTGATTTCTAGACCCCCCCTCCCCCCAATATCTAGTTACAAACTTTGTTCTGAGGATCTCCTAGCTTAATGTCTTAACTCTGCTCCCCAATGGTCCCCTACTATGTCAATGAAGTAGCTTACAGCCAGTCACTGAGCAGCAAAGAGAACAGGGCTGGACTTCCTGCCAAGTGGGGGAGGCGGAGTTAGAGGACAGGAAGTAGGGATTCAGCAGGCGCGCTCAGGCTTAGGAGGGGTCCAGGAAAGATGAGGGGAGGGGAGCTGCCATGTTAGCTCTTCTCACCTCCTCCGCCACCCTAAACTGCCCCAGCTCACAGGCTCCCTCCCCCAACTTACTCATTCTCCATGTCACCCTGCTATTCTGGATATGCTCCCTTTTTATCCTCCTGTCTCATGCTGTCCATGTGTGTTAGCTCTCGCCCACGCCCACCTCCCTCCCCCTGCTCTGCCGCTGCTTCTCTCCTGGCCAGGTCCGGTCTTCTGGCCACCTTCACTCTACTTCTTTCTGTACTCCAGATTCTTCCAGATGTTCTGGGCGTTTTCTCTCTCATAATTACAATCTCCATCAACCGAGGCCTCAGCCTGCGGTCTCCTCCATGCCGCTGCACTCAGAAGCATTTCTCTACGTCTGTCTGCTGCAATCCACACCGTCATCTCTGGTCTTTCCAAACTGCTACACGCCACACACCAACACCAAACACCGAACCTCCTTTCGGTCTCGTTTTAATGCTCTCGGGAGTCCTAGACAAGGCCCTCTCTGTGCCAGACATGGAAGGCCGTTACTAGCTGGCAAAAGCCACACTACTCATGAGACAATTAACAGATGTGGACAAACTACAGCCCAACTAAACTCCCACACTTGGGATCAAAACAAAAACATATTTACATCACATAACTGAGTTTACAAAGAGCCAAAACTTCCATTACAGGACGGGGTGGGGATGCGGGGGTGAGCGATAGGTGAGCCGGAAAGCAGATTTGTTGCTGGTGGGTTTATTGGCAGAAGAGATCCGAGTGTGTCCCCCCAACCCTAGGTCACAGCACCAATGTTATGTTATATAATGATATGAGGGGGTACCATGGCGGGCCCATGCCAAGGTGTACCCCCTAAGAAATTATCCATAGTCTACAGATCTCTGAAGTGCGTGAGGACCACATGTCTATCTGAAGTAGATCCAAATAGACAGACTTTGCTTGTAATGTTTATTTAAAAAGCTCTTCGTCAGAAAGCCTTAAGTGGCTCAGTTGGTAAAACACCAGGCTCCAAGTCTCGAGATTGGGGGTTCAGACCTAAAAAAAAAAAAAAAAAAGCTTTTGGTGATAGGCATTGCCAGCTCCTGACAGCACCCCTAATCTTCTCCAAAGAAGATGATGCACACAGAAGAACCTTTGAATGTGGCAAAGCAGGCCACTGGGCTACTGTAGCCAGCCCTTTGGGACGCTGGGAAGTTGACTGCCTTACTTTGCTAAGAAAGCCCCTCCACGTTCCTACTTCACAGAAAAGCCATTCCGATCTTGGACTGGTGGCCAAAGATGGATGCCCCATGGACACAGGGGAGTCTTGGGGAACTGTCAGGCGGCTGGTAAGCCTCTGTCGTTTTTCATAGACTTGAAAGCTGCCTGGCCTGCACTGCCTGCTTACTCAGGTAAAATTTATCCTTCTCAGATGGTATAAAGACCAGACTAGTAAAGATTTATCAGTTTAACAGCAGAGACCACAGTTTCGGCTGCCTCCTCAGTCCTTTCCCATGGATGAGACCCTACTGCTGGAACTCCATTTTCTCCCTTACCTCCTGACTTCTGGTACCAGGCTCCAAGTCTCCTCTCAGCCACTGACACCCGACTCCCCACTCTCCACCCCACCATTGGTGTGGTTATGACTCACTTAAGGGCTTGGTCTTCATTCCATCCTCCCTGAGTCCTGGGGGTAGTGACTCAGGACATTGTCAGACCCTGAAAGGCCACTGAGGGCAGGCCAGTTGAACTGCCTGGGCAACGTAGCGTGTATCAATAGAAACACAAGTGTTTTTAAATAGCAACCAAGTCGGCCATGTGGATTGCCACCTGCCATGTGACCTCACCGTCTTAAGATGACCACGTGGTACAAAGCAACACCCATAAAACTTCTTAGTCCCAATGAACGCTCACTTTACTATTGTATCTTCTTTTAGACTAAGAAAGCAACAAGTCTCATATTTTAAATTAGTATGGGTCTTATTAAAGAAAATATTTAAAATAATAAAGGCTCCCAAAAAGCTAGGAATGTAGCTCAGTAGTAAAGTATTTACCTCCCATCTTCAAGGTCCCAGGTTCAATTCTCAGCACAGTAAAATAAAATAAAATAAAATAAAATAAAATTAAATTAAATTAAATTAAAAAAAAGAAGAGAATAATGATGTGGCAAGGAGGACTTGCCTATCTTAAGTAGATCTAACTAGACAAACTTTGCTTGTTTCTATTACTCACTTTCTGCTTAACTTTTAAAACATGTATAGGAGGCTAAGTAAAGCTTAATCTTGCAATTAATTACCTTCGTCATTCTTAGCATGATTCAGAGCCCGCATGAAGCCAACAGTCTGCTGCTGTGGATCATCTGAATCAGTCCCACATCTCACATGTGGGACCAAAAAAAACATGTCCATTTCCACAGCAGACCTGAGATTGCTCCCTGTAGGCCACGTAGTTTGAGGAGAGATCTTACTTCCACAAGTGTCGTCTGACCTAGATAAATGCTGCACATGGACACACATACACATACTAATGCACATACTCAATAAATATAATCTTTTAGTTAAAAAATTAATTATCTGATTCTAAAATGCCCATGGACCCCTAACAACCAAAACAATCTTGTAAAGAAGGGATAGGTCTGGGCATCTGTCTAGATTAACAAGCTCAGAGCTTTTCTGAACTATTCAAGGTAAAAAAAACAAGCAATGTTCATTACTTCACAGTGACTGGGTACCAAGAGCCTCCTGTAACTGAGTGCTTTCATTGTCATAGGTGGACTGGAAGTGGAAACGGCAGGGGTGACACAGGTGGTACTCCTGCTTGATGACATCATCACAGCCTGCACAATCCCTAGCTCCCCGGACCTGGACCTCAATATTATCAGAATCATTTGGTCTTTGAAGAATGAGAGCGATGAGTCTGAGGTCCTGGTGTTTGAGTTTTATGGAGATCACCTAAAGGCAATCTGACCTTGTTGGTTATTAATATTCATTACTGATTTATCTTTTAGTTAAACAGTGGTTATTCCTAAAACAGCTGTATACCCAAATCACCACAGAGAGACTAGGATTTACTTAATTAACCTAGAGTACAATGCTAGGCAATGATTACTCCATCCTAAACTTCCAAGCCCACATAGTTTCCTCCCATTCAGATTTTCCCACATTATACTTGCTTTTACTCATATCTTAGGTCTGGTTCATCTCTCCTCATGGTTCCAAGTCCTCTCCTGCCAATCTCTCTCTCCTCTCCTCCCACTCACTTCTTTCTCCTCCCCTCCGGACCAGGATGTCCCACCCTATTCTCTCCATTGCACAGCATTGGCTGATTGTTTTATTGACAATACAGAGAACAAATGGTGGCATGTTTACACAAACTTGAGACAAGTGATGCTTAGAATAAACATTACAATGCAATGTCCGAATTGAAACCAGATAGTGGGGTAGAGAAATCAGTGTTTGAATGAACAAGGGTAAATTGTATACATTCCACAAGAACATTATACCAACATTTCCCTTTTAAGTTCAATAAAAGGTTCCTTTTCTTTTAATACAATAATAATTATAAAACAGTTATGAAAACTATTAGGTAAGATTTACATGTGCAATGTCCAATCCATATGTATTTGGCAATTTGGGAGAAAGTATCTGATTATCTATCCTCTCTCAACAAATTTAGAGTTCTATACCTAACTTAAAACTTTTATCCTTATTGATATTACCTACATGAAAACATTTTCTTACATTCTAAACAACTTAAGCTTAATTGTGGAACTATAATTATTTGGTCTTCAACCCCACCAGTAACTTGAGAAGGAATAAAATTAGTTACTGGAGTAAATAAGAAGTGCATGTTAGCAGCTTCCAAAAGTAAAAAAAGTTGACAGAGAGTTTGCTGCCTGAACAATCAACCAAAACTCTCTATAACGTTGGAGCATTATCTTCAGCCTCTGGCTCAGTATATTTGACAGACATATATGTGAAGCAGGAACTATTTAGGACTTGTTTACCCTGTCTTGGCAGAGTTTGGCAGTTGACTTGTTCTGCAGTTAAGCTTGCCCTTTTTTGGCAGAATTCTGTCTGTTGTGAAACGAGGGCATTTTCTTTTTGCCCGGATGGCTCGTTTGCCACCTTTGAAGCCATCTCCACATGGAGGTTCTTCGATGCTCATTATCATCTTTGAGGTAGGCAGGGTGCTGCCAGGAAATGACCTGTCTCATTGTCAAGAATTTTTAAAATAATAAAGACATTTTAAAATGCCATATTTTGTAGGTCTCTGAGGTTTTTGAAGACTTACCTATCTTTATGTAATCATATCTATCTGTTAGACAAGGACATTATACCCACAGGACCTGGAGCCAATGAGTCCTTATTGGGGCTAGAACGAGGACACGTCTCCCTCTATCTGCCCAGGATCCAGCTAAGTGAAGCAGGAAAACAGTGATGCAAGTTTGTGATCACCCCTGAAAAGGCAGCAGGAACAGCCAGGCTAGAGGTTGCTGGTGAGCCCTCCACCAGAAAATTGTAGACGTGTTACAATGAGCTGTTTGTATGCAAGCATTTGCACCTGTCTTTTGTACCTCAGACACCATGTGTGTCTGTGACCATCTGAATACTGGCTGTATTGTTCAAAAGCTTACAAAGTTAAAGCCAAGGGACCAGCAGTTGCTCTCTTTTATATGAAATGTGTGGTGACCGAGGAAAGACTTGACAAGCCTTGCTATTTGAAGCTCTTGTCTGACCATTTGCCTTGAAATACATGTTTTGTTATATGTGAGATGCACTCACACTGCAGAGAAAGGATGTCTTTGTGGACACAGGGCCAGAATCCTAAGACATCTTACAGGGTCCATCTGTTGTCCTCTGGCCAAAGAGTCAAAGTCCTTCTTTAAAAACAGATGGTGAGTTAATAGCGAAGGCTTTCTGTGCAGTGATGACGGTCAGGGCTGGATCCTTTACATGCTGAAGGGATTTGTTTCTGCTGTGCTACATAAGTACAAGTAAAGCCTAGAACAGGAAGTTAATGTCCTCCAGACTGGAACTGTTAGTGGTGCTGAGGCAGGGTAGAGAACAGAGGTGATAATGGGGAGAGGATGGAACCCCCTCGTTTGGAGTCTGGTTGGAGCCTCTCACCAGCTTACAAGAAAGTGTCAGCACCATTCACATTTGTGAGGTTCCTGAAGGTTGTGGACAGCAGGAATGTTTATGTTAAAAGTAGGCCCGTGTATCCAATGCCTCAGGGGAGGCCTCCCTCCTTTCCCACGTGGTCTTGGGAACCCCCCAGGTAAGAACAAGAACAGCTTTGTTTACAGTAGGATGTGCTGACTGTCCGAATCTGATCTCGACTTGTTCCCCACCAGGCACAGCGTCACCCTTTGGAGACGGTGACTTCAGAGTCACCAGAATTCTGTGTATTAGCCAGACCCGGGAGCCACACCTTTCTAGCACCTTGAGGCAGATCTCTGTGAGTCTGATCCCAGCTTGGTCTATATAGCAAGTCCCTGTTTCAAACAATAAGATAAACAGTGGATTTTCTGTATTAGTTTTGGAAAGCCATGGCTAGGATTTTTTTTCTTTCTCCTAAGTACCTTGTGTTGAAATGTTTAGTAACATCTCTTTATAATAAACTCCAAATATTCTTCACATTGTTTTGTTTAGAATTATTTTCTTCATTGAAGTCAGAATCTGAGTGTTCTGGGACAAAGTTAAGAATCCAGCTGTGCCTGAGTCAAGGTCCCCAAAGATGCACCCTGTGGCCACAGCTTTTGTGGGACACTGATTGGATTGTCTGGGACATTGCTGGTGAATTCCCTCCAGGAATTCCTGCTCTCTTGGGCATGTTACTTTGGTTTCTTTGTTTCTTCTATTTTTTCATACCCATATGGTGTCTAATGAGTACCCTGACTCCTGACAAAGCAGTCCAAGAGTCAGCCACTCTGTCCTGGGGCAGACTGGGCGCCAGGCGGCTTTCCTGAGGAATAAACATCTCTAAACATCCGAAGTCTCTGTCCTAGGTAGGGATGCTACTGCTGTGAGGAAACACCACGGCCAAAGCAAAGGGTTTATTTGGCTTACACTTCTACGTCACTGTCATCATCGAAGAGGTCACAACTGGAACTCAAACAGGGCAGGACGCTGCAGCAGGAGCTGCTGCAGAGGCCACGGGGGGTGCTGCTGACTGGCTTGCCCTCGTGGCTTGCTCACCTGCTTTCTTATAGGACCCAGGACCACCTGCTCAGGGATGGCCCCACCCACAATCAGCTGGGTGCTCCTGAATTAATCACTAATTAAGAAAATGCCATATGAGCTTGCCTGTAGAGCAATCTTATGGAGGTGTTTTCTTTTTAAATTTTATTTTAAAAGTTGTATAAGGCCAGGTGATGAGGGTGTTAGAAACCTGGGTGACCTGTCGATGATTTTCAATGAGAAGGAAGAGTAACGAGCTGAGGAAGCTTGCCATCTTGTGTTTAGCATAACTACCTGCTAGTGATGTAACCATTCTCATAACTATCAGTTAACCATCCAAAGGAATAATTCAGACTTATCTCTCTACATGAATCGTACTGTTTCTGCCACCTGAGGTAACAAAATATGTTTGTTAAAAAATAAATACAGTAATTTCTTATTAAAACGACAGGTACTTAGGTGAAATTAGGGCATGGATTGGTTACTTTAGACAGTAGTATGCGAGAACAGTATTCCTATAGCACCACAAAAGGCTGATACACCAGGACCGAGCATGTTCCTTTTGGGTGTGCTTTTTGCGTCTTAGTCTTTAAATTCTGTCCACTCAAATGATATATGGTAGGATAACAACTGACAAGTGATGTTTATCATAAACACAAACCTCCTGAGAGACGTTCTGAGTGCTGCGTTAAGTGCTGAAATGATGAAGACGCTTCCCAAGGCCACAGTGGTATGCACAATGGTACGCTTTCAACACAGCAACGTCTGCCATCGCCAGTGATGGCTTTCAGCTTCTTGTCCTTTTCCCTTCCACAGAAGAAGTAAGTAGTAACCCAGTATGAAATAAGCTCCCTTCAATTCTCCTAATGGAATCAGTCCTCTATAAACCCCACAAAATACATCCCTGACCTGGATGACAGAGGTCCATGGCCTAAAATGTGTAACAATTCGTGTCTTGGTCATGGCTGCATGGCCAGAAACATGGGCATCATGATGGACTCCTGCATTCTTCACACTGTGCTCACAAACCCGTGTAGTTTCTTCACACTGTGCTCACATACCTGTGCAGTTTCTAGGGGCATCTGGGCTGGGGGCAAGGCCCTCGTGTTCCTCTGCTTTCCACCATGTTGACAGTGGCCACTGGTAGCAGAGAGCCATTTCCTGTCATGGCGGTGTGTTGCAGAGTTCTGTGGAAGATTCTCCATCTCCACCAGCACAGACAGAGGATGAGGAAGGAACCACAGACACAGGAGACCTGACACCCAAGCCTGTTGGGAGTCACAATTCTGGTTGAAGAATTATGAACACCAAGACCTCAGGTTTTGTTGTGCTTGCTCTCATTCGGAGGGTCCGTTGGGGGTGTCGCCTGCCCGGCCTTCTTTCAAAGGATGTTGAACTTCTTGCTTAAATAGTTTTCATGGTCTGATACTGTTCCCCACTGTATCTATTTCATGATTTTGGTTGAACTAATCCTCATCAATGAGAACTTTCAGACAGGTCCTCAGAGGCAGAAGAGGGCGTGGTGCTCCACACGTCTCCATACGTGTTCGTGGGCTTTCTGATGATCCAGTCTAACCACAAAGGCATTCTCTTGCTCTCTGTCCTGCTCACCATCATCCATGACCACTAGAGTTCATTTATTATTCTTAAAATCCAATTTGGTTATCCGGGGCAGAAAAATAAGCCACCAATTTTGGTCTTTCTATTCAAAACAAGGAGTGCTATTGGAGTTAGTACCAAGCTATAGTCATTCCCATGTCTAGCCTTGGCCACATGCATATCAGCACCACACATTTCTAGCCATTTGGCTTCCTTCAGACACCAGCACAAGCCTCTGTATTCCTTGCATGTCTTAACAACAGCCAGTTCCGTCTCTTCAGTCTGAATTGGCACAAACCTGAACAAGTTCAGGACTGTGCTCAGCAAGATCATAGTTGCCAAGTTCAGCTGGCACGGTAGAAGCTGCCAGCTGAGCACTGTATCGCAGGGACACTCTAATTGCCACCGAGAATATCTTGCTTAGCTGAAGAACAAATAAACACCTGGTTAGCTCCTCACGAGGATTATTCAGGTCCGAGGAATAAAAACTCAACTGGAAGATGAAGTCAATCGGGTGAACCAGTTTTTACTTTTTTTTTTTTTTTTTGTACCATCCAGCCAATGTGCTCCTTGGGCTGAATTCATGAATCTCAGCCCTAAATAGTCATTTCTATCAAGTCCAGGTGACACATAATTTGATCAAACAGCTCTTGTCCTTTGGCTCTTTTCTTTCTTTTTTTCAGAAAGGGTTTCTCTGTGTAGCCCTGGCTGTCCTGGACTCACTTTCTAGACCAGGCTGGCTTTGAACTCAGAGTTAGCCGCTTGTCTCTGCCTCCTTGAGTGGTGGGATTAAAGGCGTGCGCCACACCTGGCTTCCTTTGTCTTTCTCTCAGCAAGCCCACACTAACGTCTGGACCATCCAGAAGGGACACTGTGATGATGGACTCAGCTGCAGGAATCCGTGTGGCAGCATGCTGTGACTCCCAGACTCACTCCTCCTCCGCGTGTTTGTGCGCAGACGGGCAGCCAAGCATTCCTCGGAGGAAGCGCAGCCTTTCTGGCAGTGTGCTGGGGTGAAGACCTTGTAGCCACGGAACCCGCGGAGACCACTATGAGGACTGCGGAGATGGCCCTTGGGGAGAGCTGCTCAGCCGGCCTGAGGGGAGGACAGGGCTCTGGAGATGGGGAGAAATGGCTGCAGAAGGTGAGAGCTCACCATGCCCTAATCCCTCTGAGGCATTTTTCTTAACTGAGGCCCCACCATCTTCTCAGGTGACTTTAGCTGTGACAAGTCGACATAAAAGTACCCAGCACAGCCTTTGTCTTCTGCCCAAGAGAGCTGCCTCACCAAGGGAAGCAAGCCCTCACTCACCCAGAACGCCTACTCTCATGAAGCAGTAACACATCCATCCGCAAACACCCAGACCTGTGAACTCCAACTTAAAGAGCCAGAATGAAAGAGGCACTGTTCCCCAGCCCTACAGGATGGTCGTTTCGAGAGTGTGTGTCTGCATCATGCTTATCTGACTCCCGGGAAAGCCTGACAAAACACCCTCTGTTTCTGGGTTAGAAGGCACCCACCGGCTCAGCAGCGAAGACAGATGTAGGGGTTGTTCTCTCAGAGTTCAGTCCCCTTAGCAGCGTGGGAAAATCCCTGAACACACTCACTGGGGTGACTGCTGAGGGAAGTACCCCCAGACAGCACTAGCGGTGGGCATTGACGAGAGGGCCACAGTGCTTGCTTCGTGTGGTAACACTACCACCACCACCCCAGCGCGGCTAAAACAACCCTGTGCATCAAAGACCCCCAGGAGGCACCGTTCCTGATCTAAAGCTGTATTAGCGACCCACAGTAATAAAAACCACACGGTACTGGCATCAGAACAGATACGTTGATCAATGGCATTGAACTCACACACACACACACACACACACACACACACACACACACACACCCCTGCCGATAAATGCACACATCTACAAATACCTGATTTTTGACAAAGAAGCCAAAATTACACAGTGGACTTCTTTGCATCTTCAACAAATGGTGCTGACTAACTGGATGTCTGCATGTAGAAGAAGGCAAATAGATCCATACTTATCACCCTGCACAAAACTCAAGTCCAAGTGGATCAAAGACCGCAACATAAACGTGGATACACTGAACCTGGTAGAGAGAAAGTGAAGAAAGCGTCAAACACATTGGCACAAGAGACAACTTCTAAATCAACTCAGCAGCTCAGGCTTTAAAAGCAACGATTAATAACTGGGACCTCATGAACCTGAGAAGCTTCTGAAAGGGGAAGGACAAACTGACAGCTACAGAAAGAGAAAAGATTTTCACCAACTCCACAGCTGATAGAGGGATAATATCCAAAATATAAAGAGCTCAAGAAACTAGACATTAACAAGCCAAATAACCCAATTAAAATGGGGTACAGGTATAGATAGAGAATTCTCAACAGAGGGATTTCAGGTGGCCAAGAAACAATTAAAGAAACGTTCAACATCCTTAGCCATCAAAGCAATGCAAATCAAATGGCTCGCAGAGTCCATCTTACGCCTGTCAGAATTGCCAAGATCAAGAACACGAGTGACAGCTCACGCTGTTGAGGATGTGAAACAAGGGGGACACTTCTCCATGGCTGGTGAGAGTACACAGTTGGACAGCCACTTTGGAAGTCAATATGCAGTTTATCAGAAAACTGGGAATGTATCTACCTCAAGACCCAGCTACGCCACTACTGGACACCACTACCCAAAGGACGCTCTATCCTACTACACGCAGCTATGTTCATAGATGTCTTAGTCACAATAGCCAGAATCTGGAAACAACCTAGATGTCCCTTAGTCAAAGAATGGATTAAGAAATGTGGTACGTTTACACAATGGGTTATTACTCAGCTATTAAAAACAATGACATTATGAAATTTGCATGCAAATGAATGGAACTAGGGGGAAAAATCATCCCGAGTGAGGGAACCCAGAAAGACAAACATGGTAATACTCATTTATAAGTGGAATTAGCTGTTATGTAAATGATAATCATGGTACAATCCACAGGTCCAGAGAGGCCACAGAACAAGGAAGGCTCTAGAGAAGACACTGTCCCTGGGAAGGGGAAATAGAACAGGTTTTGAGGGTAGACCGGGGGTGTGAGGGATGGAAACAGGACTGAGGGGAGGGAGGGAGGGAGTGCAGGGAGAGATGACTAGGACTGGGGGACATGGTGGGGATGGAGAAACCTAGGGCAGCGGAGACTCCCTGGGATCTGTGAGAGTGACCCTCGTGAGGTCTCACCCTCATGGGGACACCCAGCATGAAACCAGGCAAGTCTCTGGGTAGGGAGCCTGGGACATGACGCAGCCCCAGACCTTCAACCTGCCCTATGACCTGCAGGATGTGCTGGGTAACGGTGATTCAGAACTGGAGGGAGCGGCCAAGCCATGGCTGAGCTAACTGCGAAACACACCACGGAGGAAGCCTGAGCCTGACACAGTGGATGGCCAGGACCCAGGGGCTGGGCGGCCCAGAAACCCAGGTAGAACCAAATGCAATTGGCAAAAAACAAGAAAAGAAAAGGAGTCAACGAAATGCTTCTTAATGACATTCTGCTGTACTCACAGATTGGTGCTTAGCTCAGAGAGACATCATTTAGCAACTGATGGGAACAGCCAAACACTCTGCAAAACCAGTAGAACCCCACAGAAGTTGGGGAGGAAGGATTCTAGGAGCCAGAGGGGCCAGGGACACCATGAGAACACAAGCCACAGAATCAACTAGGCAGGGCTCATAGGGGCTCACAGAGGCTGAAGTGATACTCACAGACCCTGGATGGGTCTGCCTCTTGGGGCCTCGGGGTGTTGCATGACCTTTGCCAGCTGTAGACAGTGGAATTCTGAGGTCTCTGAAAGGGTAGAAATGAGAGCCCAGAGAGAGAAAGGGGGTCTTTGAGAGCAGGCTGGAGGAGGAAGAAGGCCACTTGCTGCTGCTGCTGCTGCTGCTGCTGCTGTTTGCTGGATATCCTGACTGAGACTGGTATTGTCCCAAAGAACCGGACTGTCCTAACCAGCCAGAACTAAGGCTAAAGAGGTCTGTGTCCCCTTTCCCCTCTAACCTTCTTTCTCTTCTACCTAGGGTTGGGGGTTAGAAGAGAGGTAGAGGCAGAAGGAACCCCGATTAAGTAGCGTTTAAAAACTGCTGACACCTGTCCGTATATAGGTTTCCAGCAGAAGGAGGGGGCCCACATTTCAGGTGGGCTTCCCCACTCAAAGATCCAAATAAAGGGTGTGCCTTCCAGCCTCAAAGATCAGGGTTAGAAGTGGATCTGCATACTCTAAATTAAGCACAAGTTACTCATTTGGGGGTTTTAGTCAATTCCAGATGTCGTCAAGCTGGCAACCCAGACCAGCCGCCACCACTCCTAGGCCTGGTAACAGCCGTTCTGACCTAGATGGATCTAGATGGGGCCTCAGGTATTTGATTTCCACTTTTCTGATATGAAAATATCGAATATTTTTCACATATTAAAACATTCAAATTACATTTCTCTGTCTGTGTATACATGTGGTGTGCACGTCTCCTGGCATGCATGCGGAGGGCAGAGGGCAACCTGAGCACCCTCCCGCCGGGTGGGTCCCAGGGCAACCTCAGGCTGTGAGGCGTGGCGGCAGGTGCCGTTATCCACGGAGGCATCTCACTGGCCCCGTTACATATTATGAGATTTCTGACTTTGTGTGTGTGTGTGTGTGTTTGTGTATGTGTGTACATGAGATTTGTGATCTTGCTGTTGTTGTTTGAGTCTTGAGACACAGTCTCACTCTGTAGCCCAGGCTAGCCTTAAGCTTATGGTAATCTTCCTGCCTCAGCCTCCAAGGACTGAGATTGAGTCACCAGCCACACACACTCTGCTTGAGAGCTTGTTATTCTATTTATTTGTTCATTGTTGAAAGGAATGCTGGTTCTTCTGGTTATATACTTTCTCTATATTAATCCCCCGCCAGATGAATAGCTGCGAAGATTTTCCCTTTTCTGTAGGCTGTTGTGGAGGTTTGAGTAGGAGTGGCACTATCAGGAGGTGTGGCCTTGCTGGGGTAGGTGTGGCCTTGCTGGGGTAGGTGTG
>NW_026592509.1:554226-606261 GCF_907164565.1 Psammomys obesus | reverse complement strand
GTAGGTGTGGCCTTGCTGGAGGAGGTGTGGTCTTGCTGGAGGAAGCATGTCATCGTGGAAGGTGGGCTCTGAGGTCCCCTGTACTTGAGCCATGCCCTGAGTGGCACACAGTCTTTTTCTCGGCTCCTTCTCTAGCACCGTGTCTGCCTGCATGCCGCCATGCTTCTTACTATGGACTACACCTCTGAAACTGTAAAGCAGCCCAAATAAATGTTTTCCTTAATAACAGTTGCCATGGCCATGCTGTCTCCTCACAGCAACAGAAACCCTGACTAAGAGAGAAACCCTAACGAAAACAGCTGTCTTCACTGTGCTGTCTCCTTTGCTATCCAATACCTTCCATTTCCTAGCTATTGGTGCTGTTCGGCAGGGCACTGAAGTCTTTCCAAGTCATCTCTGTCTATGCCATTCCCATGCTTTTCTCTGGCAGTTTCAATTGCCTACATCTTCCACTAAGTCTCAATGAACCATGAGTTGCTTTTTGTGGGGGGTGAAAGCTAGAGAAGGACTGTGCCATTCTTCATGCTGATATTGAGTTTTCCCACGTCGATTTATTGAAGTCTGTCTTTTTCCTGCATGTTTTTGTCACCTTTATTGAGAATCAGGTACTATGCTGTGTTGACTTATTTCTGTGCCCTCTATCCTGTTTCATCTGTCTAGGTGTGTTTCTGTTCCAGGAGCATGCTGGGGGTGATACTGTGGCTTTCAGCCAATTTTGTTCAGGATTGTTTTGGGGGCTGTTCTAGGCCTTTCGTACTTCTATATGGATTTCAGAAGCACTTTTTTTTTTTTTAATGGATACTTATTTTTAGAGCCTCTGTTATGTTTGCTTGTTACACAGCAAAAACTGACTGATACAGTCTCCTAGGAAGCTGACCTTCCTGAGAAAGAGGTGATAGGGGACAAGAGGCTACCCAGCCTCCTTTGAGAGAGTGTCTGCCCTGGGCACTGTCGTCAGCTGACATCCTTCCGAGGAGCTTCATGCCAAGGCAGCACTTCAGCTAGTGTGCTCATCCTGAACAGCCCCAGGCACTAACTGAGCACAGCTGGAGCCCCTGTTGTTGAGGCTCTTCTCACCCACTCTCTCCGCTGTCCACCTCCCTCCTGCCTCTCTGTTCACCACCAGCCTGTACTAGGAGCTAAATGAAGGGCTCCCACGTGCTTACTGTCCTCTGTATCTTCCACAGGAGCCACCCCTGAAATTCATGCACTTAAGACTCCATCTTGATAACCGCTTGGCAGAGGACTCAAAACGACACAGCACAGACTGAAGATTCCATGGAAAGATTCGGCGCATTCATTGCTAGCTACCTCAAGATGGATAGCGGCAGTTTTATCCAGAGACTGCACAGACCAGTTTTTCAACCGGTTCCAAATCAGTCGCTGGGTGGCTTTTTCCGATGACCCATGAGAGGTAATGAGGGCCCATTGTAGAGAATTTTTCCGATACCTCCAAGATGGATGGAAAACTAAGGGCATAGCAGGGAGTGGACCCAAGCAAACTGTCCTGAGACTGTATGGTTGGCATTTGTTTCTTTCTTAGTTACCAGGAAATACCCCACCTCATTTCCCAGTTATAACGTCATCTGACTAGAGCTGGAATTGGCCAGATGGAAATAGAGTAGACAGGTAGACAGGCAGACAGGCAGACAGGCAGACAGGCAGAGCTGCCCTGATTCTAGGTTACTTTAGCTGCATGGGTCTGGGGAGGAGCTTGTGCTGCCACGAACGAGACGGCTTCATGGTGGTGAGGTTCCGAGCTAACACAAGACCGTTCCCTGCAGCCAGGAGCGAAGGAGAGCGGCTTATGGGGGAGGGCCTGTCCACAGCTGCTCCGCAGGTGGACTGTGGAGTTAGACATACGCCTTGACTCACACGGCCTCTGTGAGGTTTGGGTTCAAGAGGGATGCTGAATCAGGTGGCGCTTTTGAGGAAAAGATCTATTTGGAGAGTTATGAATGCCATAGACAAGCAGGCCGGTGGTGTGTGTGAGGGGGCAAGGTGGGGTTTCTCTCTGACAGATTTCTGAGAAAGGAGCGAGGTCCCATGCGCCTTACGTAGCCCTAGGATGCGGTTGCAGGTTGGTTGTCTGTGATGGCTGTGTGGCTGAGGCAGGATTTATTTAATGTGTGCCCTTCCTATGGGCCAGTCGCCTGCAGCCCTCGACCTCCGAGGGAGCCTGGCGCACTTCCCTCGAGGGAAGGGAGCTAAGGCTTAATAGCAGATTGCTTGTCAAATCTCTGTAGTGTCGAAAATTAGGAGGCACCGACAAAGCTGTGAAGGGGGAGACGGAAAGCTGCAATGGGCAGGGGCTGGGCTGGGCCTGGGCAGGGATCTAACATTCTGCTCACGACCACCAGGATCTAGGGAGAACCAAGGTCAGGGGAAGCAGATGATCACACGCTGGCCTCGGGTTGCCCAGCCTCGGTAGCCTGGTCCTTGTGTCAGGGACTGTTGGAGACAAGTCCTAAGAAACTTCTGACCTTTTCTCATTCCCCCCACCCTGCTGCACCTGGCTGACCAACATCCTGCTTGACAGTTGCAGAAAGGTGCTAACTGTACCATGACTTCCTGAGATAACTGCAAAGTGTTCCGGGTCCCGGGCCGAGAAGATTCTGTAACTTCCACCCTGCCCCTCCCTGAGTCCATAAACTCTAGAGTAAGACTTTCCAACCTGCCCTCCCTGAGTTTAGAAACTCTAGAGTGAGACTTTCCAACCTACCCCTCCCTGAGTGTTCTACACTGTGCTCCTCCCTCGCCCCGCCCCTAGCTAAGGTTGGCCTTAAAAGCCTGCTCCGGTTCAATAAAATTTGACTCTTGACAAGTGCACATTTGCTTGAGTCCGTTCTTCTCTCTCGCCCGTTTTTCTTTCAGGCATGGTCCTCTTTGGAGACCCCACGAATTACTAGTCCCACAGGCGGGTACAAGGGACCATTGTCCCTTCTCGTGTGGGAATACAAAGCCCCAAGCAGGTGGGGCGCTCAGTCTAGACAGCGCTCCTGCCAGTCTCTTCCTCTCTACAGAGCAGGAAGGGAACCATTCTTCTTCAGACTCGGGCAGTCCAGGGACATGGCTACTGGACAGGGCTCGTGTTTCCTTCCTTAGAGTCACCTGCATGCATCGCTAACACTCAAAACCGTAAGACAATTTGTCACCTTGGAAGTCTTGGGCACCGAGACACTGCTATCTCCTACCCCAGCAACAACGAGAGGTCAGGAAGGAGCCCAAGTGAAAAGAGGCCGCCCATGGGGAGAGTCCACTTCCAGGCCAGTAAACGGTCCCCAAGAGGGGGAGAGCAGGTCCCTCCCCGTTCTACCTCCTGCCCCTGACATGCTCTGGGCCTGTCACACCGCCACACTGTGCTCGGGACAGAGTGGCAGTATGTGTGCCTGCCCAGGCTGCACTGTCACTGCTTGGCACGGCACACAGTAGGCGCAAAGGCAAGAGGATAGAGGAGTCTCTCTGCAAGTGGATGGGAGGCCAGTTAGGTCCCTGCGGTTGGTTGCATGGGTATCTTGGACATGACCCTGCTGCCATGTTCAAATATGGAAGTTATGGGCTTCCCTGAGAACATTTTTTCCTCTAATTCTTAGGCAGGAGGCAACAGGCTATCTCTTCAACAATGGAGTTTTCTAGTTCCTCTTTGATCTAAACTTTAAGGCTCGGGTGGAAGTTGGCCCAGCAGCGCAGATTTTCCAGACTCTTGTAGGTCTTCCTGTGGCCAGCAGGTGGCACCATAACCTCATTTCCATGGGCTGGGACAGCACAGATGCTGCCACTCAGCAAGTCTTAGTGACTCTAGCTCCTCCCCGTGGCCTTCAGGATGGCTAAAGTGCGTCCCAAGAACTGCTCCCAGACCTAGGGCGGTTCTGAGGGGCTTTTTACCTCTCTCTCCTCTAAACTGGAACATGCCAGTCTGCTAAGAGGGCTGTTGTGTGAGGGGAGGAGGGCAAGGAGAGGATTAGCTCAGAGGTCAGACTGGCAGCAGCAGCTTCCTGGCTCACCTATCCCTTCCTCGGGCGCATCCCAAGACAGATCCTCCCTGACCTAGGGGCAGCCATCGTAGGCCGCACCACAGCCACAGGCCTGGTTTGTGGTCATGGGCACAACCCATCCACTCACCCACTTCAGTTCCAGATGCTGACTGGAGACTGGACTGAGGGAGGTGGACAGACCCTTAGGCCTGGAGAGGAAAGAAGGGTGTCTCTCTCCAGGGATGGTTCAAGGAGCAGCGCTGGCCTTGACTTTTATGGGTGTTGACAGGGTCGGTCACTCCTGACCCAGGAGATGGGGAGCTAAACGTATTTCATACGTTAGTGTAGTTCAAAACCCCTCTCAGCTCGCTTGGGGGGCTGTGGGGCGGGTGACAGGTAGGCGGACTGCAGCAGAGGGCAGAGGCAAGGGCCATCATGCTGGGATTAAGTCCAGACAGAGCAACAAATCACGCAGACGCAGCGTAAAAAGCACCTTTCGTCTTAACAAAGGCTCAGTGGGTTTTCCCACCACAGGGCAAGCTCAGCAGCGATCTCGACAGTTAACGTTTATTGAGTACTTGTTAGAGCCCAGGCACTTCTGAAGCATGTGTGTTTTTATCGGCTCCTGAGCCAGCTCAATGAGGTAGAGCCTAGTGACACGGATGAGGCAAGCGAGTTACGAGGTCGTTCGGCTGGAGCCGGGATTTGAACCGATCAATATCCTAAAGCCTACGACCTCCCCGCCTCTCCCCGTGGGTACCTCGGCCTTCCAGCAGAATCTTGGGATGGAGGCCAGGCCCGTGGCTAGGGTATCTGGTGGGTGTCAAGCAGCCAAGATGGCCAGACAGAGTGAGAGTTGGTGGTGGGAGGAACCTGAGGTGGAAAGTGAAGTCCTGAGGTGAGGAAGAAGAGCCAGCCTAAAGCAGCTTTCCTGGCTTCTTGCCTGCCAGGGCCATGTGGGTGGCAGACGCTGGTAGCGGCCTTTTTATCCAGTGACATGCCCACTGCCTCCCTGGCAAGAAAAGCCCAGAGTTCAGGTCAGGGATGGGAGGAGGCTTTATTGACAATGGGGCAGTGGTGTTTGGGGCACACACACGGGACACTGCTCTGAGAGTCCGGGCTCACGGCAAGCCCCAAAGCCTCTTCGCCAAAGGGATCTCTCCCCCTCTCCAGGCTGAACTTTCCAATATTCCTTTTTCTAGTGACGGAGACAAGCCATGGCTACCCAGCACCGTCCTCCGGACAGAGTGACTCACAGCTGCCATGGGCAGCCAGGAGCCGAGTTTTGCCTGAAGTGGGTGAGGACAAAATGAGGCCGCAGCCAGGGCTCTCTGCAGAGGCTGGAGTCAAGGCCAAAGTACAGTGACCCAAGTCTGAGCGGGGGCCAGCAAGGTCTCCAAGCACTTTCCTCCTGCTTTGGCTGCCTAGGAAGCCTTCTCCTGCCATGTCTGTGTGGGCCCCTCAGCTCCCACGCTCTGTCACCCACATCTTTCCCTGGCTGGCAGGATTCCTCAGCTATCACTTTTTACAGGCATGAACAGGGCTGGGGCCTGGCCAGGTACTTCTCAGTGGCAACAGAAACAGCGATAGGCTCCCAATTCGGGGTTGCTTCTCCCCAGTTACCTGTCTGCCTATGGCAGGATGACTCACAGAGGCCGAGACTGGCTTTGAGACCTTAGCTCTGGGAGCCCCAAACCTTCTGTAGCCTCCCCCAAAGTTGGGCAGAGACTCAGGGGTAAGCCAGGCCTGACTGGGCCTGGGAGGAGCAGGAACAAAAATAACCCGGTACAGGCTCCTGCTGGGGCCAGAAATAGCATAGCGACAAGTGCCTCGGAACACCCGGCACACAGCAGCGGGGAGGCTGAGCCGAGAGGGGCCTGTCTCCGCCAGACCTCATCTGGCCGAGGGGCTGGCACTCCTTCCACTCTACATACCACGCTTGACTTTCCGTGTGCTCACACGCGCGAGTGGGAGCCCAGGGCACTGCGGCTCAGGACAGGGAATCTGGAGAGATGCTAAACTTGGGCTTGGCCTTCGCCACGGCCACACTGCGCTTGCGCAGAGGCCCTCGCGTGGACGCGAGGGCCAGGGCGTCCAGCAGGCTGCGGTCCTCATCAAGCTGGCGGGCTGTGCACAGGGGTGTGGGCACTTTCACGGTGTTACCGAATTTGGAGTAGTCCACAGAATAGCGGCCGTCCTCCTCGGCCACGATGGGGACGAAGCGCTGCCCCCACAGAATCTCGTCGGCGAGGTAGGAGGTGCGGGCCTGGGTGGTGATGCCCGTGGTCTCGACCACGCCCTCCAGGATGACGATGATCTCCAGGTCCTGGTGGTGGTGCAGGTCACTGGGAGCCAGGTCGTAGAGCGGGCTGCTGGAGTCGATGACGTGGTAGATGATGAGCGGGGCCACCAGAAAGATGCTGTTCCCGCCCACGCCGTTCTCCATGGGGATGTCCACCTGGTGGAGGGGCACCACCTCGCCCTCGGGGCTGGTGGTCTTCCGCACCACCTGCATGCGGATGGTGGCGCTGATGATCATGCTCTTGCGGAGGTCTCCCACGCGCAGCATGAAGCAGAGGCGGCCGTGGCGCAGGGTGATGACGGCGTGCTTGCTGAAGATGAGGGTTTCCGCTCGCCGGTGCGCCTGCGCCGTCTTCATGAAGATGCAGCCCAGCATGATGGCGTTGACCATCAGCCCCACGATGTTCTGCACGATGAGGACGAGGATGGCCAGGGGACACTCCTCCGTCACCATGCGCCCGCCGAAGCCGATGGTCACCTGGACCTCGATGGAGAAGAGGAAGGCGGAGGAAAAGGAGTGGATGCTCGTGACGCAGGGCACGGCCGTGCCCTCTCCCGGCGCCAGGTCGCCGTGGGCGAAGGCGATGAGCCACCAGACCATGGCGAAGAGCAGCCAGCTGCACAGGAAGGACATGGTGAAAATGAGCAGCGTGTGGGGCCACTTGAGGTCCACCAGCGTGGTGAACACGTCCTGCAGGAAGCGGCCCTGCTCGCGAATGTTCTTGTGCGCCACGTTGCAGTTGCCTTTCTTGGACACGAAGCGGGCCCTCCTCTCCCGGGTACGGTACCTGGGCTCTGCAGGGTCCTCCGCCAGCCGGGTCAGCACGTATTCCTCAGGGATGATGCCCTTGCGGGACAGCATGGCGCCGGTGGCCCCGGGAAGGGGTTTCCCCCATGAGGGGCACTGCCCTGGCCTGGCCCCGGCCTGTCTGCGAGGTCCTCTCTCTGAGGCTACCCTAAGCTCGTGCCCCCCTCTCCCTGGATCCGCTCCCCGCCGGGTCCTGCGCCCCTTACCCCGGCTTCAGACGCCGGCTCCGCCTGCTCGTGGCTGACCGAGCCCAGCCCAGCCTGCGCTCTGCCCGGCCCCGACCTCCTCTGGGATCTCCTCCACCACGCCTGGACCTCCCCTGGAGCCCCTTCCGCGGGCCCAGCCTTTCTTCTCAAACCACCTCACAACTTAGCACCTCCGGGTCCCCCCGCTCGCTCGTCCCGCGCTGCTCCCTGCCTCGCCCTCCTCTGTCCCCTCCACGCACCAGCTCTACTTCTTGACCCGGTGTGCCCTCCAGGTGTGCCCCCAATTTCCTACCCCACCCCTCGCCGAGCGCCCTCGCCGCTCTCCGGGTCCTTCTCCAGCTCGCCCTCTCTGTCTCCTTGGGATCCCGCGCCCTTCGAGTCACCCCGGCTGCACTTCGGGCCCCCTCGCCCCCCAGCGCCCAGACCCCCTGGCTCCGCGCGCGGCCTCCCTGCTGCCCGGCCGCCCGCCCGCGGCCCCCGCCGCTCCGTGCCCGCCCCGCCTGTCGCCGCCGCCGCACCTGCTCCTGCTGCTCAAGCCGCGGCCACCTCCCTGCCCCCTCCCACTCCGGGAGCGCTCTCCGGGCCGGCTTCCCGGCGAGCGTCTGCGAGCCGGTCCCCGGGCACGGACCAGTGCGCGGTGGGGGTGGGAGGCCGCGGCCGGGGGGCTCCGGAGAGCAAGGGCAGCCTCGCCGCCAGGGGGCGCCAGACCGGCTCCCGAGCGGGGACAGGGTTGGACCTGGGCGTCAGCCCCGCCCACGGAGGGCTCTGGTCCCGCCCTCTCCTGCTCAGCATCCTCAGTCATAGGGCTTTCTATAAATGATGGCTTTAAGGAAGTTCCTTTTGTGAAATTCTTGTAGTCTGGCTCGGCAGCCCCTATTGCCCTGGCTTCCAATTTCCCCCTCCAGGAGTCGGGTCTTACCTGCCTCTCCCGCAGCACTTGAGTCCTGAAGCAGGCTTAGCCCCAGGACTTCTCTTTTGACCATGCTTCTTCCATTTGAGGGTCATTCTTGAGCCTACATTTATTTATTTGTTTGTTTGTCTATCTGAGACAGGATTTCTTGTAGCCCAGGATGGCTTCAAACATGCTATGTAGCAGAGGATGACCTTGAACTTCTGATCCTCCTGCCTCCACCTCCAGAGAGCTGGCATTGCAAGTGCATAACAAGGCCCTGGGTGCTGCCCCTGCACTGTAAGAGGATTTGTTTTGCCCGAATTTGCGTGACACTCTGTACACCGTTTGCCTGATTTCTTTCCTCTTAGCCCGAGGGGGTGGGGGGAGGGTCTGGGCCTGAGCAGCCGTTTCAGAGCTAGCTTAGCTGGAGAGTGGGTGTCCCGGGTTACTGTCCTCAACAAGGGTGATGCTTCCATTACAATACCAGCTGGCCCCTGAAGGCTGCTGGGCTGTAGTGGCCTGCCCTGGGGCTCAGATCCTTTGAGACACACCCCTGCCTTCTGCGCAGCTTGAGGCTTGAGGCTGGGGCTAGAGCAACGGTGACCCCGATCGCGGGCCATCATGGAGCATTTCCATATTGAGTGGGGACTTCCAGGTGGAGTTTTCTTCTTTCCCTCCAAATCCACCGACGGCTGAGTGGACCCTGCTACAAACCCTGAGCGCAGGTGGGACTGTACTAATTGGGTGCCGTGCCTACGGCAGGGAGGGTGAAACAAGTTGAGTATAAATAAGAGCTTCAGGAGACAGCTAGACGGGGAATCTGTGGGGCCACTTCAACCTTTAGCCATGAGAAAAGTACCCTTGGAGAGCTTCAGGAACTTTGGACATCCCTGCGGAAGTCCCTGGGGTTAAAGGAGGAACAGCTAGTCAGTTTGCTTGGGCCAATGAGTTGTCCAGGCATGGAATGAGGCGGGCTTTGATTGATACCTGCAGGAGTCTGTTCTGATGACAGTGACCAGAGGTGGCCCACATGGTGGAGGGCCCCAGTCTCAGCTGGTGGACTGTTAATTAGACCATTATGCAAAGATCTGGGCCAGGATGGCCTTGGTCATTCTTAGACTTCCTTGCTCTTTCCCTGCGGTTTGGAGTCCGTGTCTGGGCAGGGCAGAGTCCTCTAACCCTCCCTGTGTCTGCTCCTGGAAGTCCAGAGTGGAAGGAACTTCTGGTCCCACAGAAGCATCGTAGGGCTGAGAGGCCAGGCCCTGCCCTTTGGTACGGCCTTAGCTAGTTCCTGCCCCCAGGGAGAAGAGGCTGGGTGTCTTGTCCAAAGGGCTCAGCTCCTTCCCCGATTGATTCCTTATTGACTCACAACCATCTCCCCACTGTCCTCGTGGAGTCCTTTTCCCCACACTCTCCATCCTAGCGTTAATGGTCTCTGATGCCTCCCTGCCGCCAGGGGGTGGTTCCACACCCCTCCACGAGGGTACTTGAGGTACCCAGTCGCTGTGGCTCCTTCACTCTTGCTGCAAGATCCCTGCCTTCCTCTCCATCCCCCTGTCCCTCTGACTATCCGATTTTTTTCCCTCCTACACCCAACACAAATCCTGCCTTTCCCAGGCAGCCTGCCAGGCCTCACTGAGCTCACTCGTGAGCTCCTCTGGCTCCTGGCACCCCAGAAACAGTCTGTGATGGGTTCCCTCTGGTGGCCTGAGAACTTTCCCTTTATCACCATGCTCTGACCTGATTGCAGCCCTGAGAGATGAAGACCTAAGACTCCTAGGTCTGCAGCCCAAGGGTCTCCTAAGCCAGTCCTGCAGGCAGGATGCTAGTTAGAACCAAATGTATGTAAATGAACACCTGCCATTTCTTGGCTGAGGAGAGGTTTACACTCCTGTCTCCTAATGCAAATGGGGTTGGGACACGCTGTTGTTTTGGTCTCTGGGTATCTGGTCCCTGGCATCTTTGAGCCACCACCTGGATGACTTGTACAGGAACTGCTCAGGGACCACATTCCTCCAACTGCTGAAGGCTTGTGGGGTGAGGGAGGCAGAAATGGTGGCATGAGATTATGGCCTAGCCAGCAGAGTGTCCCTGATTGGGTGGGGGCGGGCATGGGACCAGGTGAGTCCATTGGGATTCAGTCCTAGGACTTTACTGGAAGTATTTTTCTCCTGTTGCTCTGGGACAGGATATACGTTAAAGCCATTTGTCAGAGGACAGAGAGCAAGGAAGTGGGATTCAGAAATGGGGATAGCATCCTGACGTCAGAAACCTGGAGTCACCCATGTTTGAGGTAGCCTTCCTCCAGGTCACTCTGAGCAGTCAGACGCACAGTGAAGATGCTGGGTGCCGGACCCCGCAGTTATGACCCAGGTGAGCAGGAGGGAGTCCCAGCTGGGTGCTGGACCCTGCAGTTATGGCTGAAGACTGCTTTTTTGTTTGATGGGGCTTCAATGAGCTGTTACCACCTTTGCTGCAGACTGAATTCCCTCCCTAAATTCATAGGCTGAAGCCTCCGGTTCTGTGTACTTGGGTCCAGGGCCCATGAGGAGGTAATTAAAGTTCAATGAGGTTGTGGGCAGGAGCTAATCCAATATGACTAGTGACTTAAAGGAAAATAACAGAGGGGTGGGAAGAGGGGAAGCAAGTATTGAGAGGCTGTGAGGACACAGCGAAAAGCTGTGGAGAGGCCTCAGGAGAAGCGGAAGATGCCCACACCGGGATCCTGACTCCCCGCCTGCAGGACTAGTAGAAGCCCATGTTTGCTGTGAAAAGCCACCCAGTCTGTGGCGTTTCGCTATGGCGGCTGGGTCTGCCCTACATGGATCGGGAACTTGTTTTTGCCTCTGTTCACATGGTACCAAAGGCAGGCCGGTCCCCTGCACCCCTGGGCTACCGCTGCCCCTTCCACAGAGCCAGCGCCTCTGGTAGCAAAGAATTAATTTATTTACAGGTGATTTACAGTAAGAAATCTTAGGCAAGCAAGTGAGGTGTGGCGGGCACTTTGGTGCTGGCAGGTCACTTGTCCGCACGGACGAAGGAGGCGAAGATGCTGTCCTTCTGGCTGAGAAGCGTCTCTGGCTTGTCAAACTCCAGGATGGCACCCCTCTTCAGGACCATCACCAGGTCTGCACTTAGGATGGTGTGCACGCGGTGCTGGGTGGGCAGGGGATGCTGGTTAGTGCATCGGGCAGGACAGCGGAGGAAGCTGTCCTCCCCAGCCGGGAGGGAAGCCATGCCACCATGTCCTCACCATGTCCTCTCTCTCCTCTCCCCCACACCTCCTTTTTCTTCATGTAGTCCTGACAGACCTCACGCTACTACGTAGCCCACAATGACCTTGAACCCCCACTCTCCCTTCTACTTCCTGAATGCTAGGATTAGTGTCAGCACCACACCCTTTTCTACAGTGCTGGGGATTGAACCCATGGCCTCATATCTGTAGGAATGAGCTTTCCACAGCCCGACCGTGTCCTGTCCTGGGTGGTGGTTCCAGCTCTCTACCCTTCCTTCTCTTCTCAAGCAAGCCTCCTGCCCTGCCCCCACCTCCATCCGGGCTTTAGGACTTCCCACCCCAGGCTCCCACCTTCAGTGAGAAGCAGTCCCAGAGCTCACAGGGCTTAGGGAAGGGCATGTCTTGGAATCCAAAGAAATAGGGGGAGGGCCTGAGGCAAGTAAAGTGTGAATCTTAGACACCCCAAACCCTGCTCTGTCCTCCTGCCAGCTCTCTAGACTGCCCGTGCTGAGCACTGGAGGATCGTCCCCTGACTACAGGGATCAGTCCTCTGGTGACAGTGCCAGTGTCGAGCCTTCCCTCCTGGTGGCCTCCACGTGCTAGCCGGCCTCTTACCGCAATGGTGACCACAGTGCGGTCTGCGAAGGCTGTCATCACCACCTTCTGGAGGATGTTTTCCTGTCAGGGTGGGGGTAGTGGCTGCTGGTTCATCTGCTCCAGGGATGGTGTCTGGGCAGGTTCTGGGGAAAGGGCGCCAGGTGGCCCAGCCCCCACCTGCCTCCCACCTAGCTCTATGCCCGTCTTCCCTCTGCCTCTGGACCTAGGGGACCGACCATGTCCCCAGTACTTAGGGGCTGGGCTTGACTTTGCCACATAGGCCTTGATGTGAGGCTTAAGACCCCTCCGTGCCAGCTCCCTAACATGCCCTCCGGACCAACCGTAGCCATGTCGATGGAGGCAGTGGCTTCGTCCATGATGAAGATGCTAGTCTTTCTCACAAAGGCCCGGGCCAGGCAGAACAGCTGCCTCTGGCCCTGGCTGAAGTTCTCCCCTCCTTCTGTGATGATGGCGTCTGGAAGCAGACGGAGGGAGGGACGGGTTAATTCTGGCTGTGAGTAGGGCAGCCCCATGGCTTGTGGGTGGTAAGGGACGCACTTGCAGGGCCCCCTATGTGGCTGCGTCGGCGTGTGCAGCCACGGCATATCTGACACAACAGGGCCCCCTTTGTGGGGGTATGCTGTGCAGTGCTCATCCTGGCGCTGTGCGCCGCTGCGGCCCAGGGCAGTCCTGCTAGAAGCCTTGGCCAGAGCGATGAACCAGTGAGGGCATGGCTTGTCTGGCCTCACAGCGCCTGCACCAGGGCCCTGGCTGACTCAGCGGGCTGTTGGCTGCATGTTCTACACTTACGCCACTGGGACCTCGCTTCCCAGAGCAGGCGGATGGACAAGGCAGGGCTGAAGATACGCCGTGGGCTAGGGCAATCTGTCTCCCAGGAAGCCTGGTTGCCCCCTGTGCTAGACTCTGAGCTAGGTAAGTTGTGTGACCCGAGGCAAACCGTTTGACCTCCGGACACCCGTATGGCGAAGGGGGGACCACATGGCCACTGAGTTCCAGCTAGACTTGGAGATTAACACTCGGGCTCATCTTAACCGTGGGTGTGAAGTTTCTCCCCCAAACCGTTCCGTGCAAGGAGCAGTCACCCAGGCCTCCTGGCAGGGCCTTCACCACCAGCTTCAGCTGGGCGATCTCCAGAGCCTCCCACAGCGTGCTGTCTGAGCATTTCTTCTCCGGGTCCAGGTTGAATCTGGGGCGGGGGAGGCACAGAGAGCTCTCAGGGAGCGGGCTTCTGCCTTCATCTCTAGAGCAGTACTGGGGGTGGGGTGCACTTGGGGGACCTGGGTGGGGAGCCGCGAGTGGCTGCTTAGGCCGGCTGTGAAGGTGGCCTCTCTCTGCAGACGATGGTCCCCTTCTTGTGCAAAGAGAGCAAAGCTGGGGCTGGGACAGGAAGAGCAGAACGCAGGGTCTCACCTGATGGTGCCACTGAAGAGGACAGGGTCCTGTAGGATGATGGACAGGCGTGAGCGGAGCGTGTGCAATGGCAGCTTGGCGATGTCAATGCCATCAATGATGATGCGCCCTGTGTGGGGGTGATGTCACAGGTCAAGCACCACCAGGGTGGGAGTGGTGCTGGGAATGGGCTCAGCTGGGCCATGGACCCCAGGATAAAGAAAGGCAATGGTTGCTGGATTTCCTGTGACATTGCAACAAGAGGCCAGGGCTGAGGTCTTCCCTGGTTGCTGCGGGCATACGTGCACATGCGTGGCAGCTAACGCGCAAGTCACCTTCAAACATGTCCACCATTCGGAAAAAGGCGAGAGAGAAGGAGGACTTCCCACTGCCTGTGCGGCCGCAGATTCCAATCTGGAAGAGAAGCAGGTGCATCTGTGGCCCTGGGGCGTGCACGGGCGTGGGGGTCATCTTAGGCTCTCATCTTGGTTTCCTGACCAGCTCCTCTTTGGTCAGGCTGGACCCAGGGCTGAGCTTGCTGTGGTGGGCTCACAGGGGCCTCTCTCGGGCCCCAGGGGAAGATTGTAGCACACACGGTGTGTTGTGCAGGCTTTGGCATGGGTCTGTGGGGAGACCCACATCCTGTTTGGGAGCTGTCAGTGAGGGAAGACCCTGCTGTACAGCAGGACAATGAGGGGTGGTGAATGTGGCCTGGGGGATGCCTGGTCCTACTGCTTCCTGGTTCTTGGCTCCTAGCAGAAATTTACATATAGGACGGCCACACAGACTGAGATAGTGACACAGAAGGGCCAGTGTGGACAGGCAGGGACAGAGATTTCCCTGAGGCCAGACACAGTAAGACAATGACACCTAGAGGACAGAGACAAAGACAAAGGCAGAGAGAGAGGCGCGTGTCAGAGATGCGCTGGATGGGGAGGGACGTGAGGAGAGGACTCAGAGTGCTGGACAGTGGCAGTATCCCAGACCCCTGCTCTGAAATATGAGGGAGATGCCAAGGGGGCGCCCCGGCTCCCTTGCAGGGAGGGACCTGACAAAGGCCCCTAAACCAAGGAGTCCTGGATGGCTGAATCTGCGGCGGGTGGGCCCAAGGGGAGGGAGGACCCCAGCCGACAGCTTCCCTCCCGATGGGCTCCCACTCGGCTGACCTTCTGTCCCGGGGAGATGAGGGCGTTGACGTGCTTCAGCACTGGCTTCAGGGAACTGTCATAGCGCACACTCAGGTTCTGAATTTGGATCTTCCCTTGGTCTGGCCAGTTCTTGGGGATCAACGACGGGGCTGAGGGCCAGGCTGGGGGTCAGCGCTAGGCACAGGCCACTAGCTAGGCCAGCGCCCAGAGAGGCCGCCTGCCCTGCTGGGGACACCCTCTGCAGGCTCTCACCCAGAAGCCCCTCATAGCTCTCTGCCTCGGTTTTCAGGAGTGTGTGGATTCGCTTCACAGCCCCCAGCTGGATCTCCATGTCCGCCAGGTTCCTCACCATCCAGTTGAGGTAGTTGGAGACCTAGGGGGACAGCCCATCACGACTGCTTAGCAGTCGCCATTTCCCCCTTGGCCTCTAGGATGGCTCCCCTTATGCTGAGGAGGACTAGGAGCCACAAACTGCCGATGCACAGTGACAATCCAGAGGCTCCTCGCCCATCACCTGCTTGCTGTCCCTTCAGCAAAGCCTGTGTGGGCATGCAGCATCTGCCCCTTCCCTCAGCTGAAGAAACTGCCCTGATGCCCACAAGCTAGGATCAGGCTCCTCCTTGCCCTGGCCCACCACCACTCACCATCAAGGCGTAGGTGAGGCCCAGGCCCACCAGGCCCGCAGAGAGCTCCCTGTGCAGGGAGTTGGAGATAGAGGTGGCAGCCGCAATGAGGACCACGCATGCTCCGATGTACTCCTGAGGAAGGACAGCAGCTGGCCTGTTGTGCGTCAGAGTCAGCCACAGGTACCTCATCCCATCTCACCCCTGGGGCGGAGAACACTCAGCCAAACTGAGCCCCAGCCTGACACTCACACACAAGGCTGGCAGAAGCTGAGGCCTAGGAGCCTCCAGACTGTGCCCTACCGGCCAGCCCCAACGAGCCCGTGTGTGTGTGTGTGTGTGTGTGTGTGTGTGTGTGTGTGTGTATCACATGTGCAACAGAAGGCACATGCTTGCCGGTCCCCCACCCTTCTGACAGGCCTTGAACTGTGCAACCTTTCGTGGATATCCCTAGGGTGCTGGGATTATGTGAGGCTGAACCCAGGGCTTTGTGCATGCTAGGCAAGCGCTCTCCCAGCTGAGCTACTCCCCAACCCCATTGCTCTTGATTATAGTCCCCTCCCTCATCTCCTCCCCATCCCATCCTCCCTCTCTCTTCCTCCATCCCCCTTCCCTAGTCCACTGAAAAGTGGGAGCCCTCCTCCCTTACTATCTGACCCTAGCCTATCAAGTCTCATCAGGACTGCCTAGATCCTCTTCCTTTGTGGCCTGGTAAGGCCACTCCACCAGGGGGGCAGCAATCAAAGAGCAGACAACAAGAGTTCAGAGACAGTCCCTACTCCCGTTTCTAGGGAACCCATTTGGAGACTGAGCTGCCTATTGGCTATATCTGAGCAGGGGATCTAGGTCTTTTCCATGCATGGTTCTTAGTTGATGCATCACTTTCTGCAGGACCCCCTGGGCCCAGAATTTTTGGCTTTGTTGCTCTCCTTGTGAAGTTCCGTACTTTCCGAGTCCTTCTATGCCCATCTTCTTCCTTAAGACTCCCTGCACTCTGCCCAAAGTTTGGCTGTGAGTCTCAGTATCTGCTTCGATCCCTTGTTGGGTGGAGACTTTCAGAGGACATCTGTGGTAGGCTCCCGTCATGTTCCCTTTCTTCCACCAATTCCAGTGTCTATCCAGCTTGTCTTTCTGAATGAAGATTAAGCATCCTTCCTAGGGTCCTCCTTGTTGTTTAGCTTCTTTAGGACTCTAGATTTTAGTATGTTTATCCTGTATTATATGGCTAAGATCCACTTATAAGTGAGTGTATACCATGCATGTCTTTCTGCTTCTGGGATACCTCACTCAGGATGATCTTTTCTACTTCCATCCATTTGCCTGCAAATGTCATGATTTGCCCCCATTATTCTTAATGTGTGCGTCCTGCATACTTCCATTCTCCTTGTCCCTGGAACACCCCTGGGACACATTGGGTGAAGATGCAGGGTTAGATGTGGAAAGACTTTCAGGGACGGAAGGCTCTGGTACCCATTTTCAGTCATGCCCTCTTCTAGTCTTCATCTATATTTGACCCCTGTTCCAGCTCCACACTCCTAAAGAACCTCTGCCCAGGCCCCAAGGCAGGGGTGGCACTTGCCATTCGGACTTCCAGCCACCTGTTGGCTGCCGTGAGGAAGAGGGAGGCGATGTTGTTGGAGTCAGTATACTCTAGCAGCTTCTGCTGGAATCGGGCCTCGTACCTGGAGGGCGAGAGGGATGGAGGAACAGGGTAGGAACAGGCCTTCAGAGGGCCCTCAGCAGCCCAATCAGGCCAGCTCTCAGGCTGATCCCAAGTCTGGTCCTTGCCCGTCCACCTCTCTCCTGCCTCAGGGCGCACCAAACCCTTAACAGGTGTTTTGTTTCCCTAATTCTTTCTAAACCACAGAGTATGTCCCTGCTGAGGACATTGAACGGCACCTGGGACTCAGAACCTCCTCCCCGGCAGGGGCCAGGGATGGTCAGCTCCATCTCCAGCCACTCACGCTGCAGCAGCTTCCCCAGCCGGTTCGGAGCTCATCTCCCTTGGCTCATGCTCTTCCCATCAGCTGGAAGCTTCTCCCTTGCTTTCCACAAACCTGGTCCCAGCTCAACTCTCACGCCTGACCCTAACTGCACCTCCTTAGACTCACCTTGGCTGGCTCCTCCCTTCCCTCCAGGGACCACCCCTTACCTCTGTGAGCTGTGTCTCTGCAGCCTGCTAGCTGCTCAGGGTCTGCTTGAACACCCACTTCTCTAGCCATTTATGATCCATCTTATCCACCAGACTGGGGCATGTGTGAGCATGGGAAGTGTGTGTGCCCAGAGCCTGACACTGTCATGAAAACGCTGGCGGAACAAGCGAGCTGCCCTCCTAGCTTTGCTCTCTCCAGTAGGTAGTATCTTGCTGGACAAGGATCTCTGGCTGTTGTCCCAAGCCCTTGCCACACTTCTCCTGCACCACCGTACACAGACCTGCGTCCTCTGATGGCCTGGACCCCTCTGTCACCTCCTCCTGCTGGCACCAGCCAGGCCCTGAGGTGGCACAGAAGCCCTTGTTTGATGAGAAACAAAGGGACCAGTGAAAAGCCATCTTGACACTAAACTGGGAAAAACCAAACGTGGAGACTCAGAGGACCCCATGCCTTGTCAGGCACACGCTTCTTACCCCTGAGCTGTTTGTTCTGCTTGAATTATTTCCGGGCAGAGGACAAACATCTGAGGATGGTAACGTGCATCTCTGAAGTGTTGGGGAGTGCGCATTGCACAGCTAAAGTGGTGGATGAGTGTGGGTGGTGGCAGGTCTGAGGTGAGTGTAACTCTCGGCATGATTCAGAAGGGCTTGAGTAACTGCATGCTGGTGTGTGTCAGCGTGTGTGTGTGTGTGTGTGTGTGTGTGTGTGTGCGCGAGCGTGTGTATGAATGCATCTGGGCCTGGATGAAGGTGTGTGGGGGTCTGATAAACCTGTGTGGGTGGCAGGAAAGTTGAAGCAGGTCGTGCCTGGGGACTGGGAAAGAGCTCCAGACTGGCATCCTAGCACATGGGCGTGTTAGGATCAAGATGGTTTCCTCACGGCTGAGTGGCCACTGATGTTCAACATGGACTGAGGGCCCTCGGGCCCCGCCAAGCCCGGTGCCAGGCACAGTGGACACTCTGCTGTTTCCGTCCCACCCGTCATATCCCCACTGCATCGCCATCACAGACTGCCTCCTCCGACGGGGGTAGCGGTGCTGATCTTCGCAGCCACCTTCCCCAGACTTTGCTCCAAGAAGTGCTCATTTGATGATGGACCATGAAAAGCTGTCTTGACACCATTGCCCAGTGCAGAGCAGCTGGACGTAAGCTCACACCTGTGTCATGTGGCTGCTGTGAGGATGACTGTTAATAACTCGTATACAGCAGTTAGCCCTCGGCACTCCACCAGTGTGAAATCAATAATGCTAGCTAGCTCCCACCAGGGTAGACTTCTGGGCTCAGCCAGCAAATCAGACAGACAGCAGTGAGTAAAAGTCATCTGTTCAGGGTTAGGATTCCTTCACCATGACGGCAGGGTGTGAGGAACTAGGCAGCAGGTCCTCGGCTGACCAGACTTGGTCGGAGCCCTGGCCTTGGCCTGAGGCTAAGGGACAGAGCTGGAATCTGCTCATAAGTCTAGACCACTCACGAAGGTCAGTCTGCAATGCCAGGACCCAGTCCAACGGCTTCTGGACACCAGTTTCCCAAAGCTGAAGCAACCGAGAGCAGCTGGGAGCCGAGCCTAGAGCTCTGTGTTAGGCTTCAGGTTTCTGTGCGGTCATGTACAGGCCTGTGAGGGGTAGGGGCACCCGGGGAATGTGACAGAGCTGGGACACAGCGCTGTTCTGCTCCCCTCAGATGACATCTGAGGTGAATTCCCACAGGCCCACCTGCCCCGAGAGTGAGTATGGCCTGCCAAAGCCCAGGGCCCCTCCCCTGGAGCTGACCTTACACTTAACAGTAGGGAAGAGATGAGGTCTCAGACCCTCCTTTTAAGCCCCAGGGTAGCTCCTGACCCAGGGCTTCATGTCATGTGGTTATTGTCAGGCAGCCGTGCCATTCTAAAAATAACCTGTTGTCACCCTCTGGGTTAGGCTTGGAGATGAGAACCCAACTATGTGGGCCAGGGGTCCATGGTCTGACAGGGAGGGGGTCAGAGGCTTGGGCAGATGCAGCCGATACTTGGTTGTGAGAGTAAGGGTCTCCTCTGCTCCCTGAAAGCCAACACCGCCACTCAGGGGGTGGCATGGTGTGAGGGATACTGAACTCTCAGAGAACCCTGGGCAGGTGGCCTCCTTCCTGTCCCTTGAGTCCCAGTTTCTGTAGTCTTCCTCTAAGAAGCCTTCCCTGACTGCTTCCCTCCTATACCCCCAAAGCCTGTGTCCCCATGTCTGGTAGAGCAGGGGTCACGTGGTCTGTGAGGACTGAGCGTGCCCCGGGGCTGTGGGCCACACTGCCCGTGTTCAGCACCTGGCACTGGCTCAAGTGAGGGGGCTAGGATCTGGGCTCGGTGGCGGCATTTCCAAGAGGGTTGTGTGATCGCCCAGTGCCTTATTCTCCCTATCTGTGCAGCGGGAACACGCATGCTCAGTCCGTGGGGCACAGAATGAATAGAAGTGGCACCTAGCATGGTGCTGGTGACAGAACATTGACAGAGGAAGGCCTCAGGGCGGGCTCCGGGCGTTAGGGCCTTCCCAGTACGGATGGATTTGTCCCGGGCTTGCTTCTTGTTACGCCCTGCCTTCCTGCTGCAGCCCACAGCTGGGTTTTTACGTCCAGTGTCCACCCTGCCTGTCCCTGCTGGCGGACATGGACCGTATGCTCCGGGGCTTGCGAGCCCGGGGCTAACGGCACTCCTCCACTCCCACCATGGGGAATCTGGCATGTACCTGAAGGCGCGGATGGTGGTGAGTCCTTCCACGGTTTCGGCAAAGTGCGAGAGCAGCGGGAGCTGCGTGGTGTCATCCAGCTGCTGCAGGTCCCTGTGACGGATGGACTGGTTAGTGGGCAGCGGCCAGCTCTCAGCCTCGGTTTCTCATTTGCTGAGGGCAACACTGGGAGCTGCTGTTGCTGTGACGCTAAGGCGGACGCCACAGGAGAAGCTTCTGTGTTCCATCAGAGCCCGATGATCATCCTGGGCATCGTCCACCTCACACAGGGCACCAAAAGAGGGGCGGGGTGTGTGCACACCTGTATGTTTATATGTGTGTGAGTGTGTGTGTATGAGTGCGTGAATGTATATGTCTATGTGTGTGAGTGTGTGAGTCTATGTGTGGTCTGTGTGTGTGTGTGTGTGGTCTGTGTGTGTGTGTACGCTCACACTGATTCCACTTCACAGATTATGGGACAACTGGCCAAAGGGACAGAAAAGCCAGCTTTGACATTTTCAGTCCCTTGTTTTCTAAGAACCATGGCAGGCCTCAGGGCATCCTAGGCCAGGATCTAAATAGTTCCTGGGTGGGGAGAAGAGACTACAGGTCTCCATGGCAACAAGGGGCCTCCTGCTCCCCGCAGCCATGTATCATATGCCAGGTAGGCCAGCCAGGACACAAGAAGCAGCATCCCTAGACACTGATGCAAGAGGCAGGCATCCGAGGAATGGGCCAACATGTCTTCTTTGGCAAAGAGGAAGCGTGCAGGACAGCTTGTAGGTGGGTACACTGGAAGGGTGGAGTGTGGTGTCATGTTCAAAAAGACACCATTTTTGCTCACGTCAGTGCAGGGAGTTCTGCATGGGTGCTTAGAGAGACTGGGCCATTCAGACAAAAAGCCATTTATATCAATGGCACTCTTACGGGCAGGTGATTAGGGCAAAAAATGCATTTAGACTCTATGCCTCTGGGAAGGATACTTAACTTTTATGATCAGTGCCCAGAGTAAGAAAAGCCCGTTTTGTATCACATGCTCGCATCCCCACAGCAAAGGTTGCACAGAACTGTTACGGTCTGACTGCAGCCTGATAATTTGTGCCACAGATCAAAACAGAATGCATGCCCCCCCCCCACATGTATGTGCATTTACACGAGTGCACACATACATGCTTACACATTTTTACAGTGTTGGGAATGAACCCGCCACGATAGGCAAGGGCCCACTTCCAGCCCCACTGGTTTTCAGATGCTGGTCATGAGTCAGGAGAGTGGCTTAATGATGGCTGTAATCGGCAGTTTGAGTAATTGCGGCCTAGAGGGTCCTTTAGGTTTTCATTCTAATTTTTTGAATCAATGAGTCTAACAGAATTACTATTAAGAACTCTCTAGAGAATATTCTAGAATACTTTGAATAGGAAAGGTGTGTATGTGTGTGTGCGTGTGTGTTTGTGCTCCCAAGGGCAAATATGATCCTTGAGAGCAGCTGCAAGAGCCTCAGTCCAGTCAAGGTTCCGGCCACACTCTGCTCCCCGTGGTCGGGGGAGTGTGTTAATCTATCACACCTTTCATGTCAGGTGCTCCATGTCCCCGGCACCAAACTGGAGTGCAGCCTGATTCCGGAGTGCAGCTCTCACGGGTGTCTGGGACACGCAGGAAGGTTGCAAACATGGCTTGCCCGGCCCGAGCAATCCCAGTCCTGACCGCATCTCCCAAGGAGATAACAGACATTACCCGTAGAGCGTGTGCTGGCCGATGGTGCGCTGGGGGTGGAGGCAGTTCCTCCCTTTCTATTGGTTATTTCTATTTTCGATTTTTGGGAAACACGACTCCATCGTTTTTATTATCATGGTCTGGCAAGTGTGCCCAACTGCCGCCGCCACGGCTACCCCTGTCCCCATGCCTCCCCCGCAGGCCAGAAACGCTGCTGTCACCTGGAGGCCACTCGGAAGTATTTCTGGATGAAGTAGCACGCGACAGCTAGGGGCAAGAGGGCCACGAGGAACACAGGCGTGACATAGGAGATGACCGTCAAGGCAGAGACACAGAGCAGGGTGGATCGGCTCAGACACTCCAGGGTGGATGGGATGTGCTGAGGAGGCAGGAGGGGGCAGCGGGGGCGTTTCTGGATGAGACTGTTGGGAGCACGACCTGCCACCATGCTTGTCTCTCACTTGCTGCGTTTGTCCCCTGAAGGGCAGGGGAACCTGCGGGCAGGAACCAATACTCTGCTTCTCACCATCTAGCAAGATGGCAAGAAAGGAGATAGGCCAAATCCAAGCGGATATTCAGAATACCCTGGAACCTTCCCAAATGAGCCAGTGAGCTCAGGGACACTGTACCCCCACACAGGGACACTGTACCCCCACACAGGGACACTGTATTCCCCTTCTCACACAGGAACCCTGGGCTCCTTACTCAGGGCTTTGAACATCTATTTAGAGGTCAGCATCTAAGAGGAAAAGCTCCCAACGCCCAGCGAAAGCATGACATAGTACCTGGTCAATGGTGTTACAGTCAGAAGAAAATCTGTTCAGGATACTCCCCAGAGGCGTGGTCTCAAAGAACCTAAGAGGCAAGCAGAACCATTGTTTACTGATGGACTTGCCTCTGTTTATGGAATGGGGGCAGCTATTTGCTTGATTTAAATATTTCTAGTACTGTCTGGCTTCCTAGGAGCAGTTGCCTTCGTGGGTCTGCAAATATCTGGCTCGTGTCCTTCCGTGTAGCCTCCCTGACCCGCAGCTCACCGTGACCACTGATACTCTCATCCGCCTGACTCACTTGGCAACTGTTCCCTCGGGACACGGAGCCCTCTCCCAGGAGAGCACGTTCCTAGGGACAGCCTGTCGACCGGCTGACAGTAGAGGTATGTCAGCACTCTGGCTGTGCCCGGGAGTTGGCCCAACCCAACCAGAGAGCTTCTGAACTTCAGACTGGGGGCAAATGGAGGGTAAGTCAATGAGGCCACCATGTCCACTGGCCACAGAGAGACAGCAAGGCTGGAAGGTGGAAACGTAGCCAGGCACGGAGGCCGCTATGAGGTCATGGAAGTCTGGAAGCCATGAGGCCAAGTGACCAGCACGCCCGTGTGTTTCCAATCAGTCTGCCAGGCAGTCAGGCGTGATGCTAAAGCACCAGGTGCTGTGAGGGCTCTGCTCCATCTCATTAGGGCGATTCAAACAGCTAATCCTGCTCCCCAAAAGTGCAGTCTGCAGAGGGAGGGGAGAGAGGTCGCAGTGGAGCTCGTGGGCAGCACATGTAGCACCCAGGGAAGGGAATCACCCGTTACCTGAAGCCTGCACACGCTCATGTTAAAGGCTGGTGTGACACTGGATGAGCCAAGTCTGTAAAATGCTCCCAGGATCTGCTGAGTAAGTGCAAATTCTCCCTGCTTCCTGCATAAGGACACTTCTAACACGCTGTCACCCCCACAAGCCCGTGACAGACGCCATCTGTGCTCATTTTACAGATGGGGGTTCTGCCCTGGTCTGGTCGGTTACCTCATGGGAGCCAGGATGATGCGGTTGAGCAGGCTGCGGTGCAGCCTCTTGGCCACCTTCAGCCCTGTCCACTCCACAGTGACAGAGGTGACGAGGCACAGCACGATGCCCAGGCTGCAGAGCACAGTGAATACCATGGCGTAGACAGATTGGTCCAGGGCGCATTCCTAGGTGGGAGGAGAATGAGTGTGTCCCGGGGCTGTCCGTGGGCTCGGCCCTCCTCCCTCCTGCCAGCCCTCCTGTGGGCTGCAGTCGGACCTGGCCGAGGGAACAGTTCCTGGCAGCAGGGCTCAGGGCCAGGGCACTGTCAGTCCACCTGGCCAGCCAGTAATCGATGGCCACCAAGACCATGTGCTTGAGCAGCTGGGAGAAGACAAGCAGGGACAGGAGCAGAATGCCGGCAGAGGACAAGTACTTAGTGCAGGCTCGCCATGGGATCTTGGCCCGCTGATGCAGCACGGAAGACAAGTTGTCCTCTTCCTCGCTCTCGGCTGCCTCCTCTGCAGGTCGCATAGAGAGAAAGAAGATGCTGAATGAAACCACGCCACCCAGCCACGTCCAGGCTCTCTGGGCAATGGCTGACGCCCTCACCAGAACCACCTATGAGACAAGCTCTGGGCAAACTGAGCGGGGCTGGCTACAGCATACTAACTGAGGTGGGAGGCCTGTGCGCCGCAGGTGGCACCGCTCCATGGGCTGGGGTCCTGAACTGGAGACAGCGAGCTGAGCATTCATGCTCCCTGCTGTGACACCACATGGCCAGCAGCCCACCCGCTCACCACGCTTTCTCAGCCACCATCGACAACATCCCTAGACCTGCAAGCCCCAGCAAAGCTTCTCTAAGGGGGCTTCTTGTCGGGTACTTTGACATGGCAAGAAGGAAAGCGACCAGCATGCTGTTAGCTGCTCCCCCAGGCTGGTGGTCATACCTTCGTCCTCTTCCTCCTCCAGCAGAAGGCCGTCTCTTGAGGACATGGCACGGGGAAGGCCCTGAGACGGCTCGGGGGCTTTTCTCTCTATGACTGTCTCCTGAAAAACAGTGTGTTCAGAGTGTGCTTGTGCAAAGTAGAGCTTGGGGTGACGCTAGGGACGACTGGCGGGGTCTCTGCCTCCGGGAGGGTGCACACGCACACATGCTCCTCCCGCCAGAACTAACTTCTCTTCATCAACTAACAGCACACCTGGGGGGTTCTTTTGTGTAAGAGGAAGTCTCTGTAGCCCAGACTAGGCTTGAACTTCCCAGCTTCCTGCCTCAGCCTCCCCAGTGCTGGGATCCCAGGTGTGCATCTGTTCCTCCCGTTCTTAGGCTCTGAGATTCAAGCAGCTTAGGCAGACACACAAGCACAGACTGGCTAATCCTCACATTCCAGCATCCTAGTTGTAACCATCCAGTCAGGGCGCATGTGACCAGACTGGATGACAAGGTTCTGCTGAACCATGAGAATACTTGCTGGTTGCAGAAGGAAACCCTGGGGCTGCGACCCAGCCCTGCTGCTGTGAGACTGGGGCCGGTTCGAGGGCCGTGGGACAAAGAGACAGAGAGAAACAACCCTGGTGGTGGCCCAGCGACGAAGGGAGCCGCAGCTCTTCTGGGACTTTTTGGTTTCCTTCCCTCCCCCTTTCACTAAAGTCTTTCATGGTATGTGGGTGTCTGCATGCACCTGACTCTGTGCTGGGTCCCTGCGCAGCTGCCAGCCTGCCCTGGCAGAGGAGGCTCGAGACAACCCTCCCCCTTGCTTTTGGAGACTTCGTGGAGGCAGTGAAGTCAGGCAGGCCTGTGAGTTCTAGCTGTACCGTGTACCCAGAGGCGGCTGCGTGGCCCCCAAACTCTCACCTTCTCCAGCTCCTGGTCCTGCCGGTTCATGAGGGTCTTCCAATGCTCAAAGAGCTGGCACTCAGACCTCTGGAAGTCCTTGAGTGTCCCCTCCCTCTGGATGGTGCCGTCCTTCATGGCGATGATCTGTCAGGGCAGCCACGAAGCAGGTGTGCTCGCTTGGGTCTGACAGCTGCAGCAGCCCTCACACTCTGAGGATCGCGACCTCCACCCCCTGCCTGTGTGGTCAGGTAGCCCACCCTTGCCAACACTCCTCTCAGTGGGCGCCTTTGCAGAGACAGTAAGGATACCACAGCCAGCGTGGCAGGCTACCCAAAGGACCCCACCAACGTCGGCTTCTGTCTGCTCAGCAGGCCTACTGTGTGCTGTCCTGAGCTGCTTCTGTGGTAGGTTCTATCAATTGGTGGTAGCACGCCTGTTAACCCAAGTGGCTGTGCTGTGTCCTTCTGAAATCTGGCCAACTCTCTACATGAAGCACCCAATGACACCGCCACGCAGAGCCACCAGTAGCTGGCGCCCAGCCTGTCCCGGGGTCCTGTGCACAGCTACCTTAAAGAACCAGGCACTTCCATGTTTGCCTTCTGGACTCAGGGTCATTCTCAACTACAACCCTCTTGCTTTGTGAAGCCATTTTACCTGTTTTAAGAGCTTTCAGAATTATTTTTTTGTCTTTTTCATAGTGGAGGAGGCTCTCATTCCACAAGAAGATTTATTTTGAGAGAAATTAATTAACAGGCCTATTTGGCTCCGACTTGAAGATCAGAGAGGGTCTCAGATTCCCTGCTGTCCAGGGCTATTTTGGTATAGGAGCAAGCAGGTGTAGATTCCCAAGGACCCACTATCTTTATCTTAGTGTTAAGTGATTCCCGATGAGATGGAGAGTAACTGTATCTCTACCTACTGGAGAAGGGGGTGTCGGAGGGGCTTGGGGTTCACAACACCATGTTCTGAGGGAGTGGTGTTGTCTGCAGGACTACTGCATTCTCCAGGACTGAGGCTCCTACCCACTCATCCCGAAGGCCAACGGCCTGGGGAGTTGACTCTCCCCTCTAAACAGGAGCATCTACAGCTAGGGGAAACAGGCTGGACGAGGCTTTCCAGAAGGTAGAGACAGAGTGTCTGCTTCTCCCTGGGCCGTCTGGTGCTGGCCCAAGGGACGCCAGAAGGGAACCAAGCCAGGCAGGGAATGTCTGCGGGCCTCGGTGACACCGAGTCTCTGGACTATAAGCATCTCCTGGCCTGCACAGAGCCACACCCCCATGGCTCCATCACTGGTGCCCTGTGCTCCCTCACCCAGTCTGCATGAGGCAGGTACTGTAGCTTGTGCGTCACCAGGACCACTGTCCTCTTGTCATCCCGGAGCAGCTCAAGGATGCCGGCCTGCATCAGGTGGTCACTCAGATGGACATCCAGAGCGGAGAAAGGGTCATCCTGAGAGAGACAATCAGGTAGAGGCAGGTGCGTGGGGGACGGGTGGGCGTGAGATGCTGATCTAGGCACTGACGCCGGTCAGCTGTGTGGCCGTGGACCACCTGTCTGACCTCAGCGGAGCGTCACTGTCTCACGTATCTCCCTTAAATAGGCCACTTCCTGTCCCCTAAGCCATCAGTGCTAACCCACCTCCTATGAACGCATCAGCACCATGCCCCAGGCTCTTCCAGTCTGCCCCGTCTTCCTTCCTAGCCTCACTTCCCACCTGTCCTTCCCAAGCTCCCTCCGTCCTAGGTCACCCTCGCCCAGCTGCCCCTGCCGTGTGGCGCGCTGCTCTGCCGTGTGGCGCGCTGCTCTGCCGTGTGCATACTGAAGCACTCTCCGCCCACTCAAACTCGCGTCCTTCTGTGTCCTCCCTGAGCAGCTCTGTCCCAGGGACAATTCGGTGTAAAGCCAGCTCTGATCATCTGTACACGCCTGCCTGCAGGGCCCCCGGGATCTCACACCCTGTGAGATGGACTCAGTGAGCGGGGGAGGGGAGAGTACCTGCTGGACTGAGTTGGGCCTTGGATGACCTAGAACTCCATCAACTGCTGAGCGTGTTAGGTCTAAGAATGTGCACAGGAAGCATTGCTGGTGAGGAGTGCTGTGGGTGTCGAGGGGCAGGGGGAGAGGCGAAGCCAGGACCAGAGAGCCGAGGATTCTTGTGCTGGGTCTTTGTCTGAACGCCCCATTCCCCTTTGGCTTAATTGACTCTACAAGAATATCTTCCAGGAAGCCCTCCCTGATCACTCTGGCCATCACAGCTTTCTCATGGTCTGGGCCACACAGCATAGCTTTGAACCGGCTATATTTCCTGCATGCATGGGAGTCTGTCTCCTTAATCAAACTTCAAATCTTCGAGGTCAAGGGCTGGGTCTTAAGATTCTTCAGTATCAACCAAGGCACTTGACAGAGCTTGGCATGAAGTAAGCAGGTTTTATCTCATGTTTGATGGCTGAGTGTTGTGTTAAGAAGGGTTCTGAGGGCAACTTGAGTTCCCTGGAAAAACAGCTCGGTAATTTGTTCCCAGTATCTAACCTGAGCACAAGCTGGGAAGTGGTGTCACCTACTCCATGTGTTTGCCTTCTGAGAGCTGGGCATCTGTGGTGACAGTTTTGTCCTTTGGAGACACCGTCTCTAACCACAGCTTGCCTCCTCTTGAGGTTATTGAAGGGCTCAATGGAAATACACAATGGGTTACCAGCACTGTTCTGGCCTGCCTCAGTTTCTCCATAAGTAAGATAAAGGCAGTAGCTCTAGTAGGAGAGCTTTGTTCCTAGTTAGAGAGGTTGCTGGATGATGATGGTGATGATGATGATGAGTGTCGGGAACCAGGTAGGCAGCAGTCAGAGGTGAGGGCCCAAGGGAACGGTCATCTGAGACACTCACCAAGAAGACAACATTGGTGTGCTGGTAGAGGGCTCGGGCCACACTGATTCGCTGACGCTGACCACCAGACAAATTGATACCCTGTCATCAAGAGAGAGGAAAAGATTGTGCCCTCAATCTTTCAGGCTCTCACTGTGCAGAGAGATGTAGTCATCCTCAGCTTGGGATGGCTGGGCTTCTCCCACCAGCCATGCCGCCGTGTAAATATGCCTCCAAACTGAAGCATCCTCTCCTGGATGGAGGAAGGAGACATATAAGGCTCAGGGAGCTAAGGAACTATATGGTATTCAAGAAGCAAGGAAAACTCACAAGGTTCAGAAAGCTCCGGAAACTTACAAGATTTATAGGACTCTCCCCATGGTTATATCAGCAGGAGCAATTGCTGTGGAAGGGAGACTCCAACTGGGAAAGCTGAGTAAGTTGTGCAGGTTGCTGCGGGGAAGCAGCTTTTGTGAGTTAACATCCATACTGGAGCGGCTTTGGGTGAGTCACTAATACCCCTGTAATTAACCCCAAGAGACTCATGGGCTCCCTAAGACAGACTCGGATGGAACTGTGTTTTAGTCTGTTGTTGCTACAATATCTGGGGTGAATAGAGATGTTTTTTTTATGTCTCCCCAGGAGAAGTCACATGACTTAGGACAATAGTCATCATAATTTCGTTCTACTTGAAGCTCTTCAGCCCTTTCCACTGTCTTATTCCACCATCCATTTAGGGCACGCAGGTCCTTGGGGCGCAGTGGAAACCCTGGTGGGGGCAGGGCTGCTGCCACTAACCCGCTCCCCAATCTGAGTCTGGTCTCCGTGGGGCAGGATGTCCATGTCTGGCTGCAGGGAGCAGGCTTCAATGACCATCTTGTACCTGGAGAGTAAGGACAGGGAGTCAGCTGCTTGGCCTGGTCAGAGCAGGGCCTCAGTCCTTGTGTGGTCATTAGGCTGTGGGCTGACGCCCCCGTGAGTGATGGCTTTAATGCACTTCCTGCTTTGTGCAAGCAAACACCACGAGAGCAGGAAAGAGCTAGGGGCAGTGCTTACACAGCCTGGGGCAAGTCAAATATTTGAAGGATGAAATTGTATGGGAGCAAATAGGCCGCGTGAAGGATGAGGGGGGCATGAGGCCCCCGAGCAGCAGGAAATGCGACCAGAGCTCCTGCTGGCGCACCATCTGGGAAAATCACTGCTGAGTGTTTGCAGGTGGTACTGATGGTGGCTGATCAAATATTTGCCTAGCCTGTTTTTACGCTTCTCTGGCCAGCTCTTAGCCTGAGCAGGTGCCAGCCAGCGTCTGTGGAGACTTCAGGGTTTCTTGGTGACACGTGCCCTTAGGCAGCTTTGGATTTGAGACCCATTTCAGCTATTTACTGCCTGGCGTTGGGTAAGTTACTTAGTCTTCAGAGCCTTTTTCCTCCTCTGTAAAATGGGCATAAGTGTTACTGTGTCAGGGAGAAGCACAGATATGAGGAGCCTGGCACCTAGGTAACTGCTAAGTGCTAGCTATGACTGCCATCAAGGAGCGTCATGGTGTGTGGGGGGGCTAGAGCAGACAGTGGGGTAAACCCACTTCACCCCCACTTCTGCCCTAGCTAGACAAGGCAGCTGTGCCCGCTCCCCCTCTAACACATGGGCAGGGGATGCTGGAACCCGGGGACATCTGGACCCTTCCCAGATGGACTAGCTGGTGCTGGCTGGACTGCAGGATGCCGGGCCAGGGGCCACAGCCAGCCCTCCGCAGTCTCTCTCCCGGAGGCTCTTACCGTTGCTTATTGAAGGGACTCTCGAAGGTGATGTTCTCCTCCACAGTGGCATTTAGCAGCCATGGTTTCTGAGATGCATAGGCCACAGGGCCTCTGCTCCTGGAACAAACTGGTGGTGAGGGTGAGGGTCTTCATGGGGCTCATTCTCAGAGCTGTCAAGCCACTCAGTGGCTTAGACTGGGGCAAGAGGGTGGACATGCTGATAGTCAGGGCATGTGGCAGGAATCTGTGCTGGGTACTGTGTAACACGAGTCAAGATCCTCCTGATGGACTCAGTCCTCCAGAAAGATCTCTACTTCCCTCCAACCCCACTTTGTGCCTCTGCCATCCCAGGGACCCACTCCGAAGCCACACGCAAGGCTTTCGGTGTGGCAGCCAGACTCGGGACCCTCACTGACCACATGGTATACGAGGAGATCCAGGACTTGGCTCATTTAAGGAGAGTGAGGAGGGCCTTCATGACACAGGCCTTTGGAGGAAAACCTCGCTGGTCAGAGGAGCCTCTGCAGGCTCCAGCAAGGCTTGGCACAATGTTCTGAGGAAGTCCTGGAAAGCCCAAGCCTCAGGCGGTACAGGACTTCTCTCCTCCTCCCCCATGGGCCTTCTCCAGCCCCATCTCAACCCTGAGGCAGGGAGAACCCCAAGTGTCACCAAACCAAGCAATTCCTTAGCCTGGCTTCCTTACGGCCTCGGCAGCTGCTGGGCTCTTCACAGAAGCAGAGCCAAGGAAATCACATTCAGTGTGTTGCACCTTCCAAAGCCCACCCGCCCGTTCCCACTCCCTCCGCCGCAGAAACTGCCAAGAATGACCACGCATGGTGGACAGAGATGTGCACACTCCCAGGCCGGAGTGGAGCACAGAGCTCCTCCTACAGCCGCTCCCAGCCACAATGGCGCCACAGTCCCGGAGCCTCGGAGAAAGCCTGCCAGCCAGGCAGGTATGGTCCGCACAGGTACCTAGCGTCCAAGTCAGCCGCCGTTTCCCGCTCTGGGCTGCTGAAGTGGAGAAGAGACACAGGTCAGGCTCCCCTGATGGGCTGGGCCCTCCATGGGGATTTCTAGATCCTTCAAACTAGCCTCCTTATTCTGCAAGCCCCTGGCACCCAGCCTGCAGCCTCATATGAGGTACTAGACTGTCCTTGAACTCACGGACCTTGAAAATGAGATCACAGGCTCACCCCACCAGGCCTGGGATGAGTACAAAGCACTGTCACAGCTAAGGTTGTTTTTTTTGTTTTTTGTTTTTTTCCTTCATCAGAACTGCATGGCTTAGCTCATGCTTCCTGAGAACATGTGACAGGGCAACTGTGGATTCATTCTTAGCATCCCCACCCACAGGTCACACCACCCCACCCATGCCAACCCCGCCCCGAGGCAGTACCTGGGGTCCTCTCCCTCGCTGTCTGCAAGGCTGCTGGGTCAAACAGAAAGATCAACACCAGTTACTCCCACTGCTTTCCAGCACAGCTTCCCAGAGGAGCCCCCCCCCCCACCTTCCAGAGGCCGGGGTGGCGGCCTTGTGGCAGAACCGACTCATCCGGATCTCAGCACCTGGCTGAGGACCCTCCAGGCAGCACAGGCTCGGCTGGCGCTCCTGGCCTAGTCCTAGGGCAGCACCAAGCCTGGGTGGGCACCAAGGAGGTTTCCCACCGGGACACCTGAGCTCAGGGAAGGAGCGGGGCTTTGCCGCCACAGTCTCCATCGCTGCACACTGGGGCTCAGAAATAACCGCAGCAACCGTCTTTCAGAAGTGGAGCGTATCAGCGTGCGTGACAAGCAGTTCAGACCTGGGGTTTCCTCGAGTCTGTCAGCGCAGGGAGGGGAATCCTCCCACAGTGAGAGGCACCTTCGTAATCAGGAATCTGAGTCGTGGGGCCCGGTTTTTCTGTGGTCTTTCTCCTGTCCCCGCTCAGCACCTCTCAGCCTTCCACCAATGGAATGTGATTTGTGACACACTCGAGGAAAAACCAACCATCTCTGTATTCGTGCTTGATGCCTACAGTTCCTAAATTAGTAGTAGTAGTATTTTTAGACAAGGCCTCCACGCAGCCCAGACTGACCTCAGATTTGCTCTGTAGCTAAAGATGACCCTGACTTCCTGGTCTTCCTGCTCCAGCCCATCGGGCGCTGGGACTACGGACCTGAACCTCTGCACCCACTTATCTTATTTTAATAACGGTGAAGGCAGCCGTCACTTATTGAGCTTTTAGAAGTACTGATAAGCACTGTAACAGAATGGTCACTTAATTTCTTAATATTTCTTTATTTACTTTTATGTATGGGTATTTAGCCTTCGTCTGTTTAGCATGTGTGTGCCTGCTAACTCCAGAGGTCAGCAGAGGGCGTCCTATCCCTGGAACTGGAGTTGCACACGTGACAGACGGGAGCTGTCCTGGGGGTGCTGGGAATTGTACCTGGGTCTTCTGGAAGAGCAGCTCTTAACTTCGGAACCATCTTTCCAACCTTAGAACGATCACTTTAATGTACCAGATAACCACACTGAGTTGTTTTGATTTCTCAATTCCATTTGCCCATATATCTGGGCTCTGAGGGGCTGAGTAACTTATTTAATGTCACACAGCCTGAAAATGACAAGAGCCTGCTCTGGGTCAGGACCAAGTAAGGTTGTGACACATTTGTCATCAACAGTCCCCGGCCCTGTCCTCTGGGTTTTGTGGTCCCTGTCCATTCTCCCAACCCTGAACCTATCAAGGTGATCCACAGTTCCTAGGCAGACCACTGACATGAGACGGAAAACCAGAGCTGACAAGCACCTGCTCTGTGGCCGTAGCCAGAGTTTCTCTCGGAAGACTTCCTCTGAGGTAGCAAAGGCTGTGGTCTGCATCTCTATGGCCCCTCCCAGGACTTATCACCCCTTCCCCCCGTAGCCCTGACTCAGCCCTGATCATCTTGCTCTGTTAGCTCTCCTAATGGACTTCCTTGTTCTCCATCAGCGCCTGTGTGCCCAGAGGGATTTAAAGGCAGGAAGAACATCTTTTCCAGCCCCCACGGTGCTTAGCACGTGACAGATCTGTACTATATGGAGCTTGTCTTTCTGGGTGTGGGCTACCTCACTCAGGAGGATGCTTTCTAGTTCCACCCATCTGCCTGTAAATGCCATGATTTCCTTGTTTCTAATAGCTGAGTGGTATTCCATTGTGTAAATGTACCATGTACCACAGTTCACATCTGGGTTGTTTCCAGTTTCTGGCTACTACAAATAAACCTGCCATGAACATAGTTGGGCAAGTGTCCTTGTGGTACGGTGGAGCACCTTCTGGGAATGTGCCCAGGAGTGGAATAGCTCGGTCCTGAGGTAGAGCTACTCACTACACGGTAAGTACTCACCTAAAAATGGATATTAGCCATACAGTACAGGATAACCGTGCTACAGTACGCAGACCCAAAGAAGCTGCGTATCAAGGAGGCCCAAGGGAGGAGGCTTTAATCTCACTCAGAAGGGGAAAGAGAGTGGATGCTGAAAGTGGATGAAGGGAGGGAACTGGGTGGGAGAGGGAGTGGTTGCAGAACGAGGGTGGGGATCAGATGGGGGAGAGCACAGGTGGGAGGCGAGAGGACTGGGAGAGAGAAGGGAAACCGAGGGGGGAGGACATCTCTGAGACAAGCTGGAGATCTGAGACAGAGTAGGCTCCTGGGAGGATATGGGGGTGGCTCTAGCTGAGATTCCTAGCTGTGGGGAACATGGAAACTGGGGGGCCAACTCCTAGGCAGGCGAGACCTCCAGTGCAGGGAGGGGGACATCAACCTACCCAGAAACCTTAAATCCCAAATTTGCCCTGCCTACAGGATGTGCAGGGATAAAGATGGAGCAGGGAAAGAAGGAATGGTCAATCCATGACTAGCCCAACCTGAGACCCACTCCACAGGAGAGCGCCAACCCCTGACACTATTAATGATACTCTGCTATGACTGCAGACAGGAGCCTAGCACGACTCTCCTCTGACAGGCTCCACCCAACAGCGAAATGAAACGGATGCTGAGACCCACAGCCAAACAAATCTAGGGGAGTCTGGTGGAAGAGGGGGGGAAAGGATAGAAGGTCCCAGAGGGGACAAATCCCCTCAACATGACCAACAGAGTCAACTAACCTAGGCCCATAGGAGCTTACAGAGACTGAGGCACCAAGCAGAGAGCATGCATGGACTGGCCCTAGATCCATAACACATATGTAGCTGACGGGCAGCATGGTCTTCATGTGAGTCCCCCAGCAACAAGGGGAGCGTGGGTCACGTCTGACATGGACTCTGTTGCTTGCTCTTGGGTCACTTTCCCCTAGCTGGACTGCCTTGTCTGACCTCAATAGAAGAGGATGTACTAGGTCCTGATGTGACTTGATGGGCCGGGGTGGGTTTGGGGGGGCTCCTCCCCTTTTCTGAGGAGAAGGGTGAGGAGGGGGTGGGGAGGTGGGACTGGGATGACAGGAGGGAGGGGCTGTGATCAGGATGTAAAATGAGTATTTTTAAAAATTAAAAATAAAGATTTAAAGATGAAAAATGAGTTTGTTAACAGGCTTACTAATCATTAGGGAAGAGGGAGAGAGGAAAGGGGTGCATGAGTGAGTGAGTGAGTGAGTGAGAGAGCGAGGGTTGAGTTCTTGCTGGCGGCCATTTCTGTGCACAGTGCCAAGGAGTTTGCACTCAGTACGGTCTCACCCTACAACTGCATCCTGTTCCCACGTTACAGCTGAGCACACTGAGGCTCTCTGGGTTGGAGAAGGGGCTCTGTGCGACAGAGTCGAAGAGGAGAAGCTGGAGAGCCGATCAGGGTTCACCTCTTTCTACGGTAGCCCCAAGCTCCTGGCAGGGCCTCACTAAGACCCTGTGTATCTAAAGTACGGAGTAGCACACGCGGCCAGCGCCTTCTTCTCACTGCTGGAGTGTGTGCGTGGCATGCACCTGTGCATGTGTTTTCTATGTACTTCTTCATGTGGGCCTGTCTCATGCTGGTGCATGCAGCTAGAGACCAGAGGTCCTAAGGTTCCTCAGAGACAGGGACTCCTGCAAACTGGAGTTCACTGTCCGGCAAAGCCCGGGAACGCACGCGCCTGCCTCCTGAGTGCTGCTAGGTCAGAGCATCCCTCGCTGCCCCCGACAGCAGGCCGCTGCTGAGCGAGTCTCTCTGCGGTCTCCTCCTCCCTGGGCCTGCACTCCGCATGCCAAGCTACACCAGGGCACAAAGCCTGGCCTGCAGGGGCTCACGGTCAGATGGGTGAATCTGACAGACAGACAAAAGGCAGAGACCCTGGAGAAAGGGAGGGGGAACCAAAGAGTTAGAGAATTGAGGAAGCTATTCAAATGTACGAAATGAAAAAGATGGGAACTTGGGAGGTGAGATAGGACATGTGTTTAGCTTCTTTAATACTTGCGCATCTTTCTTAATTTAAGCTGCATCTAACTTTTATTTTTAATGATGTGTATTTGTGTGTCTGTGTGGGTATGTGTACATGGGTACAGTTTCCTAGGAAGTCTAGAAGAGGGTGTTGGATCCCCAGGAACGAGAGTGCCAGGCAGTTGTGAGCTTCCCTGTATGGCTGCTGGGAACCGAACTTAGGTCCTCTGAGCGGTAACTGCTGAGCCATTTCTCCAGCCCCTAATCCCTCTCGTTTGGCATATATATATATATGTAGTAATGCCAAAACGAGAGGGATTTTATATATATATATATATATATATATATATATATATATATATATATGTAGTAATTGAGACCATGTAACTGTCTTGTCCCTGCCCTCTTCGTCCTCTCTCTCCCTCTCCCTCTGCCTCCTGTCCACCATGAAGCTGCCTGCTCTCTCACCCTTCCTCAGCAGCCATGAGGTATGCCTCACTCGACTCAACTGAGCCAAAGACTGTGGATTTTGTTTGTTTGTTTTAAAGGCAGGGTCTCACTCACTGTGTGGCCCGGCTGACCTGGAACTTGCTATGTTGACCAGGCTGGCTCAAGCTCACAGAGATGCAAAGGTCTGTAACCATGAGCCAGAACAGCTTGTTCTCCTGCCTTAAACTATTTCCTCAGGTATTGATTACAACGGTGCAGAGTAACTCAGAGCCCCAGCTTTAGTTCCAGACCCCATCAATAAAATAAAGGGGGAGAGGAGGAACGTGACATGAAGGTTAGGACTCCCAGGGCCTCTAAACTCCACTGTCTCTCCCTCCCACAGCCCCCTGCGCAGTCGGTGCCAAGGCAGAAAAGCTTTGAGACGAAAAAGGCAGGGTATGTTTCATTGCCTTAAAGGAGGAAAGTAAGTTCCAGGAAGCTGGCGTCACCTGCCCACGGCCACAGAGCAAGGGAGTGGCCCAGTCAGAACTCAAGAGGCCACCTGGTTCCCAAGCCTGGTTGGCCCTATCCAAGTCTCTTGTCCACTGGCCACCTCCAGGAGATTCAGGGGACACCCAAGTCCCCAGTCTCTCCTTGGCACACCTGGGTACATCTAAGAGTGGGAGTCAGGCAACTTTGAGCCAAATACCACAAATCAAAAGGCAGGCTCTGAGAAAGGCCCAGAAGCAAGGAAGGCCGTTATTGGGCATAGACAGACACACTCATAGGTCACATGTGGGTGCCTCAGCAGATGGTAGGTAGGAAGAAGGTAGCAAGGAGTCCTGGCAAAACAAGATTTGTACTTCCTCATGGGGTGGGAACTTTCTCCCCCACCCTGTGCTTTCTGGAGGCCTACTTCCTGATGGTTTTGGGGGACCAAAACCATCAGAAATTAGGCTGGTGTAGGGACTACACTCATTTCCTGGGAAATGAATGGTACCTGAGTGTCTGCTAATATTGACTTTTATTAACATGTTTTCTTCTTAGAGATAACACAGAGAGTTTCAAATTCCCGGGTTGACAGTTCACTGCCTCCAGAAGCCAGGGAGAAGCTGATGACTCATGAAAGAGAAAGCGTGGGAGCCACACTTTAGATTATTTCCTCAGGTATTGAGTCCCAGCACCACGGTCTGCTCAGGATAGCTCTCCATCCTGGGGCTTCTTCCACACAGTTCTAGCTACCTGGAGTTACCTGGGGGCAAGAGCCAGCCTTCCTTCCCTTAGTTAAATGGAGAAGCTGCCAAGATCCTGTCCTGGGCTCCCGGAGAACAGCATGGGTCTGTAAGGGGCCCAGAGCCACACAGACCAATCACCGCACAGAGCGTGAGGTGAATCTACAGGGCTGGCTCCTTCCCAAAGTGGGCGCAGAAGTTAGGAGCTTGGGTTAGGGAGCAACTTGGGCAAAGGCTTGTGGGAGAGAGAAGCATTAATACAGTCCCTAGCTGTCCCTGGTTCATTCATTCGTAAATGAATTCATTTAGTAAAGTGGCTATGGATTCAGAGAGAAAAATAAAATGTGGTGCTTGTCTCCAGGGAGCTTTCGATGGCTTCTCCTGGGAGACAGGCTGGGGTACAGCATGGGGATTTTGTTCTTGGCAGGAGACACATGGCTGAATAATAACTTTATCATAATATTTATAGGGCTCTTGCTACATGCTAGGCTAATCCTCTCATCACCCCCATGGGTTAAAAGGGGAAACTGGTACAGGACGCTTATGGAATTTTCCAAAACACACAGATCAAATCTGATCGGGGAGCTGGGCCGGAGCATCTGCTCCTGCCTGCTCAGCCATACTTAGCTCATTTGGTCCTGGCGGTTGCACCACCACGCCGAGCTCCAACTCCCCGGAGCGTTCTCCATGCCGCACCTCCCTAATCTCCCAGCTTCTGCCCTGTGCTCCCCGGGACTTTTTCTGGCAGCCTGGTCACCAGGGCTTGGCCTTGGTAAGGAAGATCGTCCTGCCATGGCCCCTGCCTCCAGCTGAAAGGCATGCACTGTCAAGGAGGGCCTCTGGGTCAAAAGCTGTTCTGTTCTTGGTGCACTTTGCAAGTGCATCACCCCTCTGAAGAACCAAGGTCCAATATCTTAGGTTCGGATCTCCTCCCAGGAATGAGAGGGGTTCAACGTACAGCTCCCATTCTTAGCTCATTGCCCCAAGATAGACGTACAGGTGGAGACAGGGGTACCCCGGGATTTTGCAGGACAAATAACAGAAGCCAACAGGGTCACAGCGAGCTAGACTCTCTTGTGCAGCCATTTAATGAGCTCCTAGCTGGCCTCCCCTTTGGTCCCCTCCCCCACTCCATCATCCTTTATCAGAAACAGCCACTTGTACGGCCCGTTACTTGCCAGGCCCGGCACATGTAATCTACGTCGGGTTCACTTCATCAGCTCCTCCTCACCGTATCCCACACACCCAGTGCTCCAGGACCCAGAGCCACGCTCTTTAATGCCAGCAAGCCTTTGCCTGTGCAGTGACCTCATCTGGGGTCATCTGGAATGCCTTCCTCTTCCACCCCTGCCGTTACCCATCCTCAAGGTGCTTCCCAGTGGGCCTCCCCCAGCTCAGCCACAGGCTTCCTTGATCTCTGGGTTCTCTGGAGGCACACTGATTGTCTTGCCCTCCCTATTCTGTTTTTCAAGACAGGTTTCTCTGTGTAGCCCTGGATGTCCTGGAACTCACTCTGCAGACCAGGCTGGCCTTGAACCCAGAGATCCGCCTGCCTCTGCCTCCCGAGTGCTGGGATTAAGCAAGGAGCCAAGTCTTAAGTATCGTTGCATTCCTGTTGCTACGCACAGGGTCTGGCATCACAGATCAGCATATTTGGGGTGAGTTAATGTGTTGGTATGAAGAAGCCAGAGCCTGAATTGATCCAGAAATGGATTCTCACAGCCACCTAGGGATGGCTATGATTAACCTGTTCTGCCTCAAGGGAGCTGGGCCATGGAGGAGAGCAATCCTGGCTCCAGTCTTCCTCCTGGCTTCACACAGGCCTGGACATCCACCGAGGAAGGTGGGCTTTGATGAGTGTGAAGCCCGAGGATTCATGCAGTGGCTCTGTGAAGGTACATGCATGTGTGTGTGTGCGTGTGTGTGTGTGTGCGTGTTTGTGCATGTGTGTGTGTGTGTGTGTGTGTGTGTGTGTGTGTGTGTGTGTGAAGAGAGAGAGGGGGGAGAGAGAGGGAGAGGGAGAGGGAAGGAGAGAAGAGGCTGCTACTTTTGGGTCATCTGGTGAACAGTTACTTCCTCCTGAGCTTCTCATGTCAGCACACAGCGGATGCTCACAGGTACATTGGCTGCAAATTCTACTTCCACTATGATAAGAACTCGGTAACTTGCTTCATTTCAGTTTCTCATCTGTTGAGTGAGAGAGCAGGGTGGGGGACTGGGACACTGGGGGTCCCGCTCAGGGTCTGGTACATGAAAGGCACCTAGCCTTAGACACCACAGAGAGGCTCCTCCAAACCCCTGCTGGGGCGGCAGCCAGACGCCAAGCACTGGGGCATCTTGAGGAAAGGCAGGGGCTGAGCCAGCTGAATCCCTGGTGGTCAGAGGAGCTGATGTGTGTGGGGTGGGGATGGGGTAGAGAGAAGATGAAGGGAGAGAGCAGCCAGGCTCAGAGGCCTGCTGGCTTGCGAGCAGTGAGGAAAACGGGCAGCGCCAGGTTTGAACTCTGCAACCCGTTCTAGAACCTGGACCCAGACTGCCTTCCACATGGAAGTTAGAGACTAATTCCCTGGGAACAGGACCCGGGCAGTGGCCAAGCCTAGGGTCCTGCTCCAACACGCTGATGGAAAGTGACCCAAACGTCCAGAGCCCCAGTTGCTGCCGCCACAAAGTAATACACGGCTTTGGTGGGTCCCGCTTGCTGAGCGACCAGCCTGCAGCAGAGACCCAGTAAACACTGGCTGCTATCCTCGGCTCACAGCCCACTGAGGCGCCTGTCCTGTCACAGACACACGGCTGATAGGCTTATTACGGGAAGCCATGAGGAGCTGCTGAAATCACAGCTGGCACAATGAACTCAAGCCAGGCCCAGGCCCTTCCTGGAACTGCCCAGGAACCTCTCAGTGGGATGGCAAGCAGAGGTGGTCCTGCCTCCGCTCCCAAACAGGAACCCAAAGGGTTCACCTGCTGGCCCACACCTCACCAGAGAGGGAGACTTGTTAAGCAGGGATAATTTGGGAAAAAGAGGCCGTGAGCTGAATGAAGCCTCTAGTCAATTCTCTCTGCTCTGCTGTCTCTGCTCAGCTCTCTGCTCGGGTTTATCAAAACCTGTCATCTTCAGCAATTTCCTTTAAAAAACGACCTGTAGGGCAAGCTGCCCTCCTGATGAATCGACCGCAGCCCCTAGGCCTGAATAAGAGCTGTGAACCCCAGCTGGGGGACCGGGACCTCTTTCCTTTGGCAGTGGCAGGGCACAGAGCTGGGCATTGTGGGGGTGGCTGTGGCTATCTCCTGTTCAGGTTCTGAACGCCTCTCCACCCTCCTCAGTCCTCAGTTTTCCCACTCCTGCCTTTTAGAAGAAGGTGGGTATAAATAATAGATTCATGATGGACCCTGCCTCAGGTGCTTTTTAATTAAGACAGTGATCTTTGGAAACCAGCGTTTGTCTGTCTGGGCTACCTCTGGGCCTTCCACACACTCTCTGAATGGTCCCCATCTGCTTTGCTGGTGAAAAACCTGAAGCCAGTGTTGGCAGGGAGGAAATACTGCCCAGGAACTATGAGATTTAAGAGTGAGGAGAACTGAGTTCGAATCTCCACTCTGCCTCTTGCTAGTTGTGTGGGTTAGGGCAAACACAGCTCTCATCTATAACGTGAGAGCTGGTAATAATACTCTGCTGATATCCATTCATCTGTAGAACTGTGCAAAGAACCGGGCACCCCACACAGCAAGGGCTGTATGGTCACTAGTAAAGACAGTATGAGAAAAACAATAGCACTCAATGCCCACTCGGTGCTCACAGGCATCCAATAAATGAGTGGTGCACGCTCCGCAGAGATGGATGGTTGGAGGAAGAGAGGCAAACGTTACCTGTTCCAGAAGACGGCCCCCGAGACCTTCTGCATCTCCCCCAGGGTGGCGAGGAGGAGCGAGGACTTGCCGCAGCCCACCTGCCCCACAATCATCGTCAGCTGGCCTGTGGCAACAGAGGGCAGCTGGCAGCTAGGGGAGAGTGCTGGGCGGAGCCTGAGCAACTCTCACCCCCTCCCCAGCCTGGAATCCCCATGAAATCCCTTTCCCCCCAGTTTTCCCTTCTGGAGTTGCCCGAGTTCTTCTCTCCAGGCCCGTCCTCCACCCCTGACACCCCTGCTCCCCCCGCACCGCTCCCTCATGGGAACACAGCTCCTTGCAGTCCCTCTAACGAGCCACGCTGGCTCCTACCCATGGCCCTCTGCCACCGGGCTGATGGGGGCACGCCCATGTTCAGAACCTCTATTTCCATAATCCTCCTAGACTCCTCAAGTCTGACACCTGTTAAACCATCACTGGCAACAGATGGTCTGACATCATGGTGTCACTGTCTTGCTCTGACGTTGGGTGTGGTAGCCTCTGTCTAGAATTCAGACCTCAGAACACCCAGCTAGGCAGCAGAAGGCAGGTGCTCGGCAAACCCTGATTTGGCTTTTCCTCTCTGTCTAGGATATGGGGCCACATCTGGAGGGGGTCTGGAGGGGTGAGTTGGGTCATACCTCGGGGGATACGGATCGTGATGTTGGACAGAGTGGGGATTCCATCAGGGGTCCAGGTGAAGAAGCCTCCGATGATCTATTGTCCATCCCCGCCACGGTGCAGAGGACGACAGAAAGGCAAGCAGGTTTTCAGTGTGGAGTGCCCCTGCCTGCCCTCCCCCGTGAAGATCAGTGGATCCTACTTCTAAGCCCCCCAGTGCTTCCTGGGCAGGGCAGTGGGGGCTGAGTCCTGCCGAGGCACCAAAGAGAGAGTAAGGAGGGCGTTCCCTGCTGTTGGCCTTGTCTTTCCCCTGGCAGGTGGTAGGGGAGGGCTTTTGTATAGAAGACACAGAACCCAGGTTTGAGGGTGTTAGGCTTCTCCTGGAAGATGGTGCTGAGGCTGGGTTAGGGTTGAGGACTCACCTGGACACAGAAATTCTCCGCGTCCCCATCCATGCTGGGAGTCAGCCTCTGCAGCGGGCCCAAGAGGTCCCGAACCTCTTCCCGGGCTGGGCGCTTGCGGTTCACAACCTTCAGGGGCTGTGGACGGGGGAGAGGTGAGGCGCCCCCTTCTGGGGGAAATGTGAAGGCCAGCGCAGGACTCAGATGAAACCACTGGGAATGTCAGGGGGAGGTTGAACACTTACCACCGCCTGATACTTGCCAGCTTGGCCTTGGGGTGCAGGCTCTCGGGGGGCACACTGCTCCTCACGGATCTCTGCACTGGACAGGAACTCACTCAGTTTTTGCACGCTGCAGAGGAAGCAAAGACATACCCTTCACCCCTAGGGGCAGAAGAGGGGAGGGGAGGTGTGAGCTGAGAAAACAGCTCTTGGTGAGTGCTGGTTCTAAGTGTGTCCCATACAGTCTGTGCTGCCCAGAAGCTGATCAGTGGGCAACGTGATAGGACTGGGTCCTGAGGACTGAACTCCGGTCACCGGGCTTGGCAGCCAGCACCTTTATACACTAAGCCATCTTGACACCCCTCCCCTCACTGCTTCTTTTTTCTATTGCTTTGTTTTGAGGCAGGGTCTCAAGCAGCCCAGGTTAGCCTCCAACTTACTAGTGTAGCTAGGGACAGCTTTGAAGTCCTGATCCTCCTGCCTCGGCTTCTCTCCTTTCTGGGGTGACAGGTGTGCAGTACAACACGCAGGCTTATATACACATTTATATATTACAGTGATGGGGTGGAATCCAGGCCTTGCCTATACTGGGTGAGCGCTTGAGTTCACTCCACAGCCCCTGAGACTTAAAAAAGAAGTTTGACTAGCCATCTGGAATAGTCTGGATTGGCGGTACCTTTGCTTCGTTTGGGTCGGTTTAATGTTAAAGCTGGTTAGTTGCATGTTAGGGCTCAGAAGGTTTGGGTTTTATTGGTTAAACCACTCAAGTTAAGGTTGGCTAGGTCCAGATCACTTGGGATTAAGGCCAGTTATTTGGAATGGCTGGTGTCTGGGGAGCATGAACTCCATGCCAGACACCGTGTTAACTGCTATGTGGGCATCATAGTTTTCCCGTTATGCCCAGAAGAGGCCCAGATCTCAGGGAGGCGTGTCCTGTGGAGGGCAGCTCTGAGATATCCTTGCCTGGACCCTTCTCTCACCTCACTAGGGCTTTCACAGTGGACCGAACCACACTAGACAGTAGGAAGAGCGGCGTGACCAGGATGTGGAAGAGAGAGAGGGAGGCAAAGGCCACGGAGGGTGAGAAGTCCGTCTCTTTGAAGAAGCTGACGTGGCCCACGAAGGTCTGTGGATAAAGGCATAGGGAGGAGGCTGTGACTCAGGGTGTGGGTCCCCTTACCCCCCACACTAGAAGCCACGGCCTGGAAAGAAGGCTTGAGAGATGATCAGGACTGTGGGGAACCTTTCAGTTAGAGACAGTCATCTTCCTTAGTCACCCCATGGAAGTGTCCCCAGAAATCATGCTGGCTGTGGGGCTGCTGCCTTCCGGTCCCTCCCCTCTGTGCCAAGAATACGCAGGTAGGAGCCCCGGAGCTGAACCTGCAGTCTGGAGAAAAAGAGCTGCTACAGTGCGGCCTCCCTGTTCTCTCCCTGGCTACCTGGCTGGTTCTGCAGCACAGTTCCCAGAGTCCCGGCCAGGAATCCGCTCAATAAATCACACTGAAAATGAATTTCCAAGCATGCCTTGCAGCCTGCGCTTTCAGGCTGTGTGGGAATGCCGGCCTCAGGGGAAATAATGATACCTTTTAAAGGAACCTCCACTCTGGAGCAGACACAGAGGGGAGGCTGGGGTGGGGCGGGGGCTCCGGGGACCCGGCCTTGCTGTAGGGCACGTGGCCCGCCTCTACAGCGAGGCTTGTGCACAGCTTTGGTCAGAGGCACATCGTGTCCACGATACAGGAGCTGTGCGAGGCATGTTCCTAAAGCTAAAAAAGCAGGTTACACAACTGTGTGTGTGACACAGTCCTGTTTCTGTAGAAGTGACATATCGTCTGCTTTAAAAAGGGGGAGAAAGAACCGCCCTGACGACGCTGTACGGGCTGTGGAGGGCTCACCTCCATTTTCACTCCTCTCCTGACCTCCCCATCACTTCCACAACACATGTCTCATTTTTATGTGTCAATGCATAGCCATTTAAAATTTTCATAAACCACAATGCTGCCCCTCCTCTTCTTGTGTGGTGCTGGCCTGGAGCTCAGGCGCCCTGTGCACTAGACAAATACTCTACCGACCGAGCCTCAGGCCCGGCCCCGATAGTATTTGTAAAGGGTTTCATTCCTCTATTCTGTCTCGTGTACCCCAGGGCCTGAGGCAGAGGCCCTGTCCGGTGGGGTGCGGACACAACTTTTGAGGTCCTTGTGCACAACGGTGGGACCTGGACGGCGCTGCACCTGCCCCCCCCCCCCCCAGCCCGGTGCAGAGGAGAAAGGTGTACTTACGATGAGGACGGCGGCAATGGGGATGGCTGTGTTCATGAATACTGTGGAGGAAGCACAAGGTGAGGTCAGGGAGGAGGGAGAGGACAACGCGGCCAGGGTGGCTACCGCCAGGGTGGCTGCCACCAGGGCGAGCGCATCTGTGGATAAGGCACCTGCAGCTCCTTCCCTGCTTCCCCGGGGCTTCCTGTTCCCCTCACCCGGGCCCTGGCTTCTGCCCTGTGAAGAAGCGGCAGAGGAAGCTCCATGGTGGGACTGGCTGCACAGCTGCAGTCTCAGGGTCCCCAAAGGCTGTTCCTTCCTGTACCTAGAGAGTCTGCATGACCCTGTGCAGTGCAGACGCTTTCTAGACTGGGCGGGATTTCAGACTCCTTCAGACTAGAGACTGAGGGCACAAATCGGGGTCTTCCTTAGATCTAGGGCTTGGACGCCATGCTCAGGGTGGGTAGCTGCTCTCTGACGTGGCAGCCCCTTCCTCTTTCTGCTACAAGTCCAGCCTCAGGGGCTGATGTGCTGGCTCAGTGGGTAATGCCACCAATCCTGACAGCCAGAGGTCAGTCCCTGGAGCCCACAAGGTACAGAGACAGAATGGGTTCCTACAGTTTGTCCTCTCACTTCCCACGTGTGCCATGGCATATGCCTGTACATGAGCACACACACACACTAATTAACTAATGAAAAAAATTCTAAGTGTGGGCTCAGGCTCTCTTTCACCCTTCTGTCATTCTTTCAGGCAAGCCTAAGGATGGGAGTTGGGGAAGCTGGTTCTGAATTACCCAGATTAAAGCCCAAAGACCAGGATGCAGGGGGCTGTAACCAAGGCCAAAGGCTTAGTTCCTGCATGGGTCCTGTCTGCTAAACAGCAAAGTCTTTGAAACTCTGAAGTCCAGATGCTGCCTGGCCATCTCCTTACTTCGAGAACCCTGCAGCAGCTAGTTCCCAGAGATGTCTGGAGCTGTAGCCACTGCCTCAGAGACTCCCAACCTGGAAGGGCATGCAACGTCCTTGCAATCAAGGGGGACAAATATTGTTCTCCCAGGAAGCCCCTGACTTGCTGGGAAGACAAGCAAGTTCCTGGTGGAGTTATCAAGCAGGTAGGAAAGAGATTTATATCTTCTCTGAGGGAATTTTTAACGTGGAAGGGGAAATGGCAATGCCCTGCTATTACGGCTGAAGCCCTTCAGTGGTGGTAATCTTCCTGCAAGCCTTCAAGGCATTTAATCAATACCAGTATTAACCACGACCATGTTTCAACTGCCCTCTATGGTGCCACCACCCTGCTGGAGGCTTATCTCAGGAGGAGTAGAAACATTACTGGTTACAGCCACTTAACAGAGAGTCTGGGATGGGATACAGTGTAGCCATGCCTGCAGGGAAATACTCACCTGTCAGGCCTGCACCCTTGACTGTCAGCAGCCACGTCGCCACACACCTGCGGTGGCATGGCTCCTGCCCACGGAGCCTGTTATTCCAAGGTACCCTCTCGAGAGGAACAGAGGCCTCTCTTCTGCCCTGTCCAGTCCATCATGACAAGGCTAAGGTGAAGGGCTCAGTGGCAGAGGTACCTGTGTCTCACCCTCTCAGCCCCGCCTCAATCCACCAGCCCTCCATCCACACAGAAACCTGCTGCGATTTGGATCAGGGATTGACACAACTCACAGAGAAAACAGTCTAGTGCTGTGAATCCAGAGTGACAGAGAAGTCGCAACCTGCTGACCCTGCAATCCGTCTCCGGAACATTTATCCCAAATAATCACTCAAGAGAAAGGGAGGCAGGCTATCAGGCCAGCAAGGTGGTGACAGCCTTGGCACCGTCACCACAAAACACAGCTCCAGCTGTAGCAACAGACCACCCAGAATGAGGCAGGCTGCAAACTCCTGGCGGGGGAGGGGCCCCGTAGTGAGTGAACAGCTCTGGGGACACTTGGCAGGCAGAAAGTGTGTGATAACTGACATTTTATTCTAATGCAGTTCCCCCCTGGTCGGGATTTTTAAAATATCTGTACTTCTCTGTTTTATTGTCTTTATTTTTAGAGATGCCTGGACTCCTTTGAGGAAAAGACAAGCTATAAATACATTAAAAATGAACATTTCAGAGCTGATGCAGCAATGTGGAGCCTGCTGGTGACAGAATTAATTTCTGTGTCGTGCTGGCTGCTGCAGGAGAAGACGAGAATGTGATTTTCCAGTTCCCTCCCCCAGGGATGACCACTGCAGGAAGTTCCGTGTCCCCTTAGGTGTGGGAGTTGGGGGCGGGCTGCTGCTCTTCAGCCGCTCACCCTCAGAAGATCCTGCCAACACCCAGGGGGGAATGTGCTCGCCTGGGGGTGTCAGTGCTGCAGACTGGGGGGCGGGGGCTCTGTCCTTCTCTGGGCGTGGCAGGCAATGGGGGTTAGGCAGCAGGAAGGCAATGGTTGTGAGCCCACTTTCCTGGGCCACACGCAAGTGTGAACTATGGGCTGACCGATGTCTCAGGAAGAGGACAGCAGAACGGTATATGCTCTGGTTTGCTTTTATTGTTAACTTAAGTCACCCAGGAGGAGGGGGCCTCCACTGAAGGGCCGTCCAGGTCAGGGGCTGCGGCCTCCTCTGTGAGAGACTGTCTGGACTGATGATCCGCCCACTGTGGGCGGCACCGTCCGTAGGCACATGGGCGAGGCTGCTAAGAAACGAGCTGAGCAGGAAACAAGCGGAACACGAGCAGACAGCAAGCTAACGGTGTCCCCATGGTTCCTGACTTTTCTGTGATGGACAGTGACCTGAAAGTGTGAGCAAAATGCGTCCTTTCTTCTCCCAGCTGGCCTTGGGTCATGGTATTTACTAAAGTAGCAGAAAGCTAACTAGAACAGTGTGTGTGTGCGTGTGTGTACTTGTGTGTGTACTTGTGTGTGTGTCTGTGTGTGTATGAGTGCGTATGTGTGTGTGTGTGTGTGTGTGTGTGTGTCTGTGTGTGTGTGTGTGTGTGTGTGTGTGTGCGTGTGTGTGTGTGTGTGTGCGTGTATGTATGAGTGTGTCTGTGTGTGTGTGTGTGTCTGTGTGTGTGTGTGTGTGTGTGTGTGTGTCTGTGTGTGTGTGATTTTTGGCTGAGACAGGGTCTCATGTGTTTTCAGGCTGACTTTGAATGCATTGTGTAACTGGAGATGACTTTGAACTCCTGGACTTCTATCTCTAGGTCACAAGTGTGAGGACTGCAGTGTGTGCCACTACACCCAGCTCATTAGCGAAGAGGCCTGAAAAGCCGCTGTAAAAGTGAGGTCCACCTGCAATGGTACAGAGGCATGGCCATTGCAAAAAGTTCCTCTCTCGCAATTCAGCAGTTACTTTTTAGCATCCTTCCCTCGCTACAGTTTTGCCCTGAGCCGACCTTTATGCTAGCCTTCTCCACTCCCACCTCGGAGCAGAAACCCACCCAGGCCACGGCAGACCCAGCCCCACTCCCCTGGCTCTCTGAGGAATGTACTTTAGCCTTGTGGGTACCAGTCTGGCACTGTAATACCAGAAGCTTTTCATTTCCTAAGTTACTATAAATATTTCAGAACTCATGTGCCAGGGAGGCACAGCGGCCATTCGTGCCCTGGTTAACCCCAGCTTTGCCTCCTGTGGGGGGAGGGTAGGAGGTGGGGCACTCAGCCTGGTCCTGGTGGCAAGCTGTGCCGGGAGGAAGGGGGATGTGTTTTGAAGTGCATGGGGGCTGTTTTCCATTCTGTCTGATGCCAGCAGAGTAGACAGGGAAGCCCGGGCCTGGTACCCCGATGCTGGGGCGACAGGAGCATCAGAAGGCCCCAGCAGGACTGACTTCTGCTCCTCCTCAGCCAGCCTCCTGCCAAACCAGGTCAGTGGTCCTCTGCACTGACTGGCAGAGGGAAGGGTAGGTGATGAAGGAGGGGAGCTGGAGAAAGGAGGGGCCGGGAGCTGGGAGTGGTACACACCTGGAATCCCAGAAGATAGAAGCATGAGGCTCACAGTTCAAGGCTATCCTCAAGCTACATTGTAAGTTCCGGACCAGTAAGAAAGGCTCTCACAAAGACAAAGGCACAAACAAGAACAACACAAAAGGCTTATGCTTCCACTGAGGAAATGGAGGGAGACAGGCAGTGTGTGGCATGTGGAGGGCCACTGTGCTGCTTCCTGTGAACACTTGTCCCCAGTCCTCACACATGGCAGAGCTGATTTCCAGCTTTTGATTTCCAAGACACAGCCGGAGACCTTCGCATTGCCTGTCTGGGGTCCAGGCCCCTGAGCACAGAGCCCTGGGAGACATGGCAATCATGTCTTTAGGCTACCTAAGCTCCTTCCCAGCTCCCTGCCCCAGGGGTAAGCCTGGCCACTGACACACTGTTTTTTCAGAGTTGTTCTCGTTCTATTGAAAAGGCTGCCCTGGAACCCACCATCATTTTCCCCACCTCAAAGCCGTGGGTAACTCACAGTTATCCCAGGGAAACCACTAAGGGCACCACCTCCAGCGTCCTCACATCCACCCCCCCCTAAGACTCATAACTTTTAGGGGCACCTTCTGCTCCATCAATCACTGCACTGTTGCATGGCGGGCTTCCCTATGAACAGCATCTGGCTAGAACCAGCGTGTTTTCTCACCCTGTGCCAAACACAGGGCCTGGCACCTAGGAGACCGTAGGTAAGTAAGACGGCCAAGAAGTGCTAGAAAGAAAAAAAGCCACAGGCAGGGCCATGCCAGAAACACAGGAGACAGGGCGCCCGGGACTGACCTCGTGGCTCTAACACGCGCACAGCGTGCTGGTGGTCATAACCAATGAGCCCTAAGGCTGCCTGAGTCGTGCCCACCCCTTCCTCATGCTCAGGGCTCCAGCACAGCTCAGCACAGAGAGCGCTGGCATGCCTGCACGTGGACGGCGGCATTTTTGGCTGGCTGACTGTCACTCCTCTGCAAAGTGTTGGATACGGATGTTCCCAGATCTCGATTAGCTCTTCTCCCCCTAGGAGCTGCCAGGACACCAGAACTCTTGGTGACCCTGTCAGTGAAACCATCACAAATGTCAGAAAGAATCATGTCTGCCCCACAGCCTGCCTGCAGGGTGTGTATACAACCAGACTGGACGCCCATCCAGAATCCCCAGGCTGGGCCCATCTGGAAACAAACACCCGGCTCTTTCATGTGCCCCATGCTGGCACCAAGGGCAAGAACATGAGATTCCCATTAGCTCAGCCTAATGTCCTGTGCCTTGATCCCTGGAAACAGAAGCCAGGAGTCCAGACAGGGACAGCAAAAACCCACTGAAGCACGAAGCACATGTCTGAAGACAGGAGAGGCCTCCACCAGACCACTCCCTCCCAGAAGAGACATCCCAGCAAGGACAAAGACACCATGCAAACAATGCTGGGCTTTCTGCCTTCTCCTGAAGGACGGGGGGGGATGGCACTTAGCTGGGCTTTATACTATTATGGAGCCTCTCACTATCTTCTCTCCATCCATTGTTCTACATTGAGACTCTGTGTCTGTCTGTCTGTCTGTCTGTCTGTCTGTCTCTCTCTCTGTGTGTGTGTATGTGTGTTAGAGAGAGAGAGAGAGAGAGAGAGAGAGAGAGAGACAGAGAAGGCCAGAGGGCAACATCAGGTGTCCTTTGTTCAGTTTTGGTTTGTTTGGGACAGCTCTCTCCATGGGACCTGGGCTTGCTCACTAGGACTGCCTTCCTCAGGGAACCTCCTGTATCTGTCTCCCCAGGGCCGAGCTTCAAGCACAGCCCCCTCCCCTTGCTGTGTCATATATGAGTGCTGCAGATCAAACTCAGGGCGCATGACTGTGTGGCCAGCTCTTTACTAATCCTCTACCTCCCCAGCCCCAAGGCGGACTTCTTAGAGCTTCCACACAAGCAAGAACTCTCCCCAGCTCTCTTCTGGGTCTGACTTATTTTTCTAGTATTGCTCTGCACATTTGGGGGACTACGAGTCACAATAACATCTTAATATATTTTCTGAATGACTTAACTGTATCTCCAAAGAGCTTAACAGGAGCAGCAATAAGGGCTTGGGTACATTAATGACCTGGTTTGATGTATGCCCACTCTGAGCACATATTGAAACCTCAACTGCACCTCATAAATATGTACGATTATTTTATGTTAATCAAAATTTATAGACCAAATGCTTACCGATATGGAAATGCTGGCAGCTCTGATTTAATCATCACACGTGTGTACGCACGGATTATCATGTAGCAGTCTGTACTTATGTATGATTAGAATAACAGCAATCCTGCCTCCTCCCCTTCCAGGGACCAGCCTGTGCTGCCTTGCTTGTCCCTTTAGGCTAGGTCCAGGGCTCTGGGAAGCTACCACTTGGTTCCAGGGGCCTTTTCTCCTTCTGGTCCTTTCCTCAGATCCTACTAACCATGAGTCCCAAGGCTTTCGCTTATCTTCCAAGATCCTGATACAACAAATAGCACCTGTCAGATGGCCCGGCACTCGCCTAGGGGCCAGGCAGCATCCTAAGATGCTGCTTACTCACAATACAGATTGCAGTTTGGAACCCAGAAAGTAAATATAAGCTTTCAGGGTTGCCTTTACTTTGATTCCCACTGTGCCTAGAATTCTGGCGACACAGTGGCTCCCAGTTCCTTGCTGTTTCTTTTCCTCCTCGCCATGTCAGCCATGCTGAAACTGCCTCATTATCTGAGCCATGGTATTGCTGGGAGAGGGTGTCTTCTAGCTATGGGGAGACACTCCCCCTACTAATCTCGTTCCTTAGTATCTGGTTCTTTATCGCTCACCAGGCTGTCCTCAGGGCAGAGCTGTGCATCAGCTCCAGGCTGGGAAGGCAGTCAGAGCTGATGGAGACAAGGCGGGCTTGGGTCTGGGGCCCTGGCTTCTCTAGATGTCTGTACTAACATCCCCATCTCATGAAGTGCCTCATACCTGCTCTGAGAACTGGAGGGCCGGGGTGCTGGTAATTCAAACTCAGGTCCCCACATTGGCACAGCAGTCATTTCCCCCCTGAGACACCCCCATAGCCTTCTCTTATGGTTTTGAACCTGCCAAATCTCTCTTTGATGGTGAAATCTTCTGGATTTCAACTTCTTTGTTGTTAGTTAGCTGTGTCTGACAGGTTCTCTGAAGTGGTTTCCATATGTGTATCTCTAGAAACCCATACGGTTTTATGCAGAGCAAAAGGCTAGCCTGGGCTCCTGCTCTGTATGGACAGCTAGTCCTTTCCTCTGCATGCCCTAGGGAGATGATGGCTTCCCTGGGACAGTGGCATCTCCGTCTGACTCTGAAATCTTTTCATGCCCGGAAGAAGTGGAAACCCTTGCTGTCCGTTTGCTGCCTGTCAGCACTGTGGCCGCTCCATGAAGAACGATGTGTGTATTAAAAGCTAGCACAGAACCCTGAACGCAGCAGGCTCTCAGGACACATTTGCATAAGTGAATTACAAAAACTGATTTCCAGGCCAGCAAGATGGCTCAATGGTTAAGAGCATGGACTGCTCTTGAAGAGAAGCCCAGTTCTGTTCCTACCGTCTCCACCAGGCGGGTCAGCTGTCTGTAATTGCAGCTCCAGGGAAAGCCGTGCCTCTGGTATTTAGACACCTGCACTCATGTGCGCGTGCGCACACGCACACACACACACACACACACACACACACACACACACACACACACAC
>NW_026592509.1:552946-554216 GCF_907164565.1 Psammomys obesus | reverse complement strand
ACACACACACACACACACACACACACACACACACACACACACACACAAACCTAAAGACAGTAAGAAGGGACCACTTGCTAAAGGACACTGATTTCCGGGAGTTTGCCACCACAGTCAAGGGGCCTCTGGCTTCCGTAACACAGCCATCACCCGCACCTGACCCAGGCTTGCGGGCAGTGCACTCACTGGAGATGGAGGTGTAGACGGCGAAGGCCCTGAGGCTGGTCATCTCCTTCCTGCGCGTCGCCTCCACCCTGGAGCAGAAGATGTTCTCCCACGCATACAGCTTGAGCAGCTTGATGCCCCGGAGCATCTCATTGGTCTGCTTCAGCCTCTCGTTGGAGTATTCCTGGGGGTGGGAGTGGTGTGCTCAGTTAGAGCGGGCACGCCTGTGGTCCTGGCTCAGTCCTGGAGAAGGCACCAAATCCATGCCCCAAATCTGCCCAGCTCCTGTGCCCACAAGCCAGGCTGTCAGGTCCGTCTCATGGAAAGCGAGGCCTGGCCCGAGAGTGTGTGGAGGAAGCTGCTGAGGTGAGGACCAGGGGAATGGACGCGGGGACCGCAGAGATGGAACACGCATGTCCTGGGACACTCACCAGGGTGCTCCGCTGTGCCTGGGAGAGCTTGGTGGCTACAAAGTACTGTACGGGAGCCAGCAGGATGATGACAGCTGCGCCAACCAAGGCGCTGACCCCGAGGATGTAGTACAGCAGCAGCACGCCCACGATGATCTGAGAGGGCGACAGGGGCTGAGCTCTCTGCTCCGGGGCCTGGCGGGACCCTGCCGCCAGCTTCATAGAGCGTGGCATTCCTCGGTGCCCAGGCCTTCGGAATGCCTTGGGGAATGGAGTGGGGCACGGGGCCAGGTATGGGAAAGCAGTACATTCGTTACACATGCGGCGGCTCTGGGCTGGCAACCAAGGGCATTGACTCGGAAGCCAGCTGGAGGACTGGTTTCCCTCTGAGTCCGCTTTCCCAAGGAGGGTCTGGAGCTGAGACTCTCCCTTGACTCTATCTGCTGAGACTGACAGCTCACTTAAAATACGCTGCCAGGAATGGAGGGACAAGGCAGAACCGCACAGGTGCGGAGAATGTGCTGTGCACTCATGGTGCGGGTTGGGTCTCTCTGTCTATTTATCTATCAACTATCTATCACCTAAGTACTATCTATCAGTCATCTATCTATCATCTATTTATCTACCTATCATCTACTATCTACCTATCTATCTATCTATCTATCTATCTATCTATCTATCTATCTATCTATCTA
>NW_026592509.1:547156-552936 GCF_907164565.1 Psammomys obesus | reverse complement strand
CTATCTATCTATCTATCTATCTATCTATCTATCTATCTATCTATCTACCTGTCCGTCCGTCCGTCCGTCCGTCCGTCCGTCCGTCCGTCCGTCCATCCATCCATCCATCCATCCATCCATCCATCCATCCATCCATCCATCTATCTATCTATCTATCTATCTATCTATCTATCTATCTATCTATCTATCTATGGTTTATCTGACTCTTATATCCTGGACTGACCTTGAACAGGCTGTGTAGCTGAAGTGGCCTTACAGTTATGATCCTCCTGCCTCCACCTGAGTACTAGGACTACAGAATGCAGGGCAAGCACCCCACCAACTGAACTACCTATATCGCACCCCTTTTGTGCTTCAGGAGATTAAACTTCCGGCCTCCCACATGCAGGCAAGTGCTCTGTAACTGAGCTACATCACCCAGAAAAGGTATCCTGTACCCTTCCACCCCTCCCATTTAAAAAAAAAAAAAAAAACACAACTTTTTTTTGAGACAAGGTCTCACTAAGTGTTCCGTGTAGGCATCAGGTGTGGAAGCGCTCTTTAACCCATGCTAGCCTTCACCTGTAATCCTCCTGGCTCAGCCTCCCAAGTGGCTGTGACTGCAGGTCTAGTTTCTGCTGTTCGTGGCGTGTCCCAAGCTGAGCAGGAGAGCACCCTGCTCCGTCTGCCAGGCGCTGGCTGGGATTACAGGTGAGAACCAGCACACCTGGGTCTGGTGTCTCTGCATTTTCACTGAGCCTGACAGGCTTTCTTTGAGATGAGAGCTCATTCTGTTCCTAGCTTTATGTAAATGATTGCCTACTTATGACTATTCATGAGAAATGTAAATCTCTCTTGCCAGTCCCCAAAGCTCCTGGATGACATTTTCCAGGCTGTAGTCAAAGACAAGCACCTTTAACTGCATGGCTTGCTCTAGAAGAACAGATATGCTGGCCTCCTTAATTCAAAGAAGCGAGAAAAGGATGTCTGTCTGCCTGGCTTGGTCCTGACATCCCTGAGCCAATCTGGCATGAGGCTCCCTGCCTCAGCTCCGTGATGGAGAAGGCAGGGGCCGCACACTTTCTATTAATCACAGAAAGCCCTCTTCATTAGCCAGTAACTGAGAGACTGTGAAAGGAACCCATCACCACTCTCCCCGTGTTTAACTGACATTAAAAGCTGGCACAGTGGGCAGGGGCCATGTTAAGAGATGAACCTCCTACTTGATAGCTCCACCGATTACCTTCCTGGGAGCGCTGCCTGGCACAGCCCTTCATTCTTACATGAGCTGCACTCGCCTGGATGAGTGGGGTCCTTCATCCATTGGGGTCGCACCAGACTCCAAGAAACTTTCTAGGGTACTCAGGATCATTTGTAGGGACCTTCAGCTGTACCTTCACCAACTCCAGCTGTTCTGAAACTTGAGGCAATCCTCTTGCCTCAGCCTCCCAAGTGTTGGGAGCACAAGTATACACTAGCACAGTCCACCAAAATGTCATTTTTAAAAAATGTTTGATTTTAAAAAAGATTACAAACTAGAAAGAGGAGTGAATTTCACAATCATAAAAGGCCTATGTCAGCAGGCTGCCCCCAAACCCCAACCAGGAGGGGGGTTCTTTGCCATGAGCTAAGGTTACATCATCTGTGTGTGTTGGGGGGGTGAGGGGTGGGGCTCATGCATGCTAAGCAAACACTCTACCACTGAGCTACCTCCCGGCCCTCATGTCTTCGTAGGAACTCACAGTAGTAATTCCTGTGTGTTGGACAATTCTGTAAGTATTGAGGCACAGTCTCTGATGTGCTAAAAATGAAAATTAGCTGGGCCTGGTGCTCTGCACTTACAGTTTTAGGTACTGAGTCAGGAGGCTGAGGAGGCTGAGTCAGAAAGTGACATAAACTCAAGACCTTGGGGCTAGCCTGGGCAACTGAACAAAGACACCACTTCAAATAACTTCAACAGAATAGTGTCAAACTCGCTCTGTAGCTGCAGATGATCTGCAGTTCTGACCTTCCTGCCTCCACCGCTATCTGTGTTTATGTGTGGTGCTGGTGAGGAATCCAGGCACTCACACATGCTAGGCAACCACGCGAACAACTGAGCTATACTCCAAATCCCTAAGGCACGGCTTTTCGTATTTACAAAACTGTTGCTTGTACGATTATCCTATAGGTCACTTAAAGTAGGCTACCCCTGCCAATGCCCTAACGATACTACCTTCTCTGATCACTGAGAGATGTCCAGATGGCCTGCCGTGCATGGGGCACAACATGGGTGGACCCCGAGGGTTGGAAGACACAGGTGAACACAGAATAGACACAGTAGCTTCGGGCTTCGTGTCCTACTGCCTCCCAACTCCCCAGCATGAGAGCTCCCCCAGCCTGAATCTGGTACCTGCACTGGCATAGCCCAGAGGTTTGGGCATAAGAAGAAGAACCACATGAGCTGGTTTGTGTCAATGGCCACCAGGTTGCAGATCTGGCCCGCCGTCACCTCCCCCATGGACAGGGTGGAGGTGGACAAGTGCATGATTTTGTTGTAAATCTTGGTCTAGAAACGAGAGCAGAGAAGCCACATTTGTCATCGCCGCCATCTCTGTCACCACTCCAGACCTGGAAGGGGCGAGAGGCTCCGGACATCTCCACAGAGCCCTAGAGCAGTGTCGTAAGGGGCTGTCTGTCATTCCAGCGTCGCGATGATCTACACTATACATCAGTAAGCCAGGAGGCAGGGATCCAAGGCTGAAGCGGCAAGCTAATTCCCCAGCAAGCCTGACCTCTCCCCGGAGGGACAAGACGTAATTAGCTCCTAAATCTTAAAAGCAGGTCCCGGTATCTATTTGTGCTCTTGATTTACTGGGGACCAATGCAGAACACATTTAAGAGACATAAAAATGATGAAGCGAGAAGTAGCCCGTTTTATCGCATCAACTCCAGCCTGGGGCCAAGTCACTGAGCCTTGGAACAGAGCAGGGGGTCAGACCTGAAGTGAGGTCCAGTCACGAGGGTCAGCCAGCCTGCACTAGAAGCCCAGCCAGTCTGAAAATCTCCACAGGGCAGCATGGAGGGTAATGGCTGCCTGTGGGCTTGGACCTGAAAGCTTTATGTTCTGGTTGTCAGCACTTTCCAAAAAGATTGGATTTTCAAGCTCTGTGCTCTGGAACAAGGAAGAACCACATCTTGTCGCCAGTGGCCACAGGGTGCCTGCTTTTGGACACAACCGCTCTGCACTTCTGCTGCAAAGCCTTTAATCCACATTGTGTTAAGCTCAGCTTGCTTTTGTTTGTGGGTCAGATTTTTCTGAAAGCATGGGTCTCGTCTATGTCTTTCTGGGGTTTGTATACAGCAGGGGGAAGGCTGGAAATAATGTCAGTGATATTTTTGGACAAATTCATGCCCTTTCATGTACCTCACAGCTTTGTGAAATTAAGCCTTAGGGGCTAACCAGTAGCTTTCAATGAAAGAGGCATGAGTAACCTGTTAAATAAAGCAAATACACACAGGATGTGTGTGTGTGTGTGTGTAACAGGTTTCTGTTTGGTAACTTACAGGTTCTCACCACATTTTCTGTAGGTAACTTTCTGCAAATATCTTAAAGGAAAGAGGTCTTTTAAAAAGATCTACTTTGTTTCCATAATGAATGCTACCATTTCCTTTCTGTGGCATATGAATTAATCTCTCTGGTTAATGCAAGATTCAGATTGATGATAAAAAAAAAAACAGTTACAAGCTGATATATTAAAAACCCATTTGGGGGCTCTTTTAGTATAATTGGAAAATCCTGGCCTGCTGTATGAGATTGATGACATACAGATAGAAAACAGATCTGATGACAAAACTATCCAACCACAAAATTGGTTGTGGTGGCACAAGCTAGCCTATCATTGAGGGGTTGGAGCCAAGGGTAGGGTTCACCCACAGCCTGGCCCTTCTCAGCTCTGAGTCCTGAGAGGGTCTTGGTTTGTTGGGGGCGTGTCCACCCTTCCCGCCGGCTGATATCCTTGAGCAAACACTGTTTCTCCATGGAAACACACTGGGGCTCGGAAGCATCGTTTGCACCTTTGATACTATCAAGGTGAGCAGAGCTGAGTGTGGTTCTGCCCCAGTTCAAGCTGAACCTTCGTTTCTGCTCAGACTCTTCCCAGCTTCGCCTCTGAATGACTCTCACAGGATCAACCTGTGCTCCTGACGCCACAGACTATTTTTGTTAAAAAACAAAACAACCATATACAGAGAAAAGATACCCAGCCTCTAATCTGTCTGCGGAATAGTTTTGACGGATGAAGCAGCTTAGGGATTTCGTACAGCTTTGTGAAGATCAACAGGGTGGCAGAATCGGCTACTTGGCCTCCCTCTCCTCTCGGCACAAGGAGAATGTCAAGCCAGGGGCACGGAAGTGCCCCTGGAAGTGAAAGTCTCACAGGAGTATGTGGTTGCTGCACTGTCCCAAATGGGAAACACTGACAAGCTTCTATCCCAGGTGGCCCGCTCTCATCCAGGGCTCTCCATGCCAGCCTCAAGCTCAAGTCCTAATGGAAGCCTGGGGCTTCCTCACTGCCATCCTCCAGTGGGCTGAGTCCTCTCCGGCTTTGATCATCCTGCCAATCAATTCTAAAAAGTAGGACCAAGAGCTCAGACCTATCTGTCATGAATCTCTCATCAGGGACCCCAGACTTAAGAGCTCAAATGGCCCTACATGTTTTGCTGATCTGCTATGCTATAAGTTTATGTTTCTGCACTTAGCAGACTCTCTGCTAGGCCTCCAGAATTAGAGGATTCTGAGGCCACAGTCTGTGCTCAGCGAGAGAGAACTCTGCGATTGACTGGTGATGCCTGCCACTTTCAAGGGTGAGGAGGAACCAGTGACTGAGCAGCTGACATCTGTGTCAGCGTAGCCCAAGGCAGAACCTGAGTTACCATTGCTTCCAAGTCCCAACCCCAGCACTTTCCCCCACACAGCACAGGGAAGAACGTCAAAAATAAACCCACGGCAGAGTTATTCTGATCTACAAGGAGAGTTAAGCAGGCCTGCCGTGAAAGTGAAAAAGAGTTATGATGACAGTACCTGGATGGCTCCTCTCAGGTTGATCCCAGTTTCGATGGCGACATAGTACGAGGCTTGCAGGAATGTCCTTTGCAGCAGGAGGGCAAGGAACAGAAGCACAGCCAAGACGTAGGCATTGCCAAGGAACTCTTGGGATGAGACGAAGTAAACCCCGAGGAACTGTGTCTGTGGGAGAGAGAAGGCCAGGGGTGGCTGCTGCTGCCAGGGAAGTGACACTCTCAGCACACGCCACGGGGCATGCCTGGATTACTGCAGGAGCCTCCGTGTTTGCGAAGCCTGTGCCATTCTTGGTAAATAAACACTCAGAATGAGGAGGCTGGGAGACTGGACCAGTTGCTAAAGAGCTTGCCATGCAAGCTTGAGCATCTGGGTTCAATCCCAGCAGGAGAAAGCTGGGTACAGCAGTGTGTAATCCCAGGGCTGGGGAGACGGGGGGGGGATTCCCTCAGGGTAGCTGGCCAGCCAGTACCTGACTCGGTGAGTTCTGTGCTCAGTGTGAGAGCCTCTCCTTTTTGAGAGTCAGATGGCTCGGTGGATAACGGTGCTTGCTGTGCAGCCTGGCGACCCAGGTGCAGTCCCTGGAACCCACGTGAAGGAGGAAGGGGAAAACCAACTCCAAAACGTCCTCTGACCTCCACACGTGTACTGTGGCACGCTCACCCACACATACACAGCACACCACATGCACAAATAATAATAATAATAATAATAATAATAATAATAATAATAATAATAATAA
>NW_026592509.1:510424-547146 GCF_907164565.1 Psammomys obesus | reverse complement strand
AATAATAATAATAATAATAATAATAATAATAATAATAATAATAATAAAAGATTTTAAAATTTAAAAAATAAAGTAGAAAGCTATTGGAGAAGACACCTGACATTGATCTCTGGCCCCACAAATGTGTAGAATAAACTTTGTATACACACACTTGGACCAATAAATCCAACAAAATGTTCTTCAGAAAGCACTGTCTCTGCTTCCAACATCTCCCCCCTTTGGGGGAGAATGAGGCTCAGTTCAAGCCCCAGGCACACACAACTCTCAGCATCTCTACCTCCATGCCCTTGGGAGTTTACTCTGAATGGAACAAGAATAAATAGGGCAGATCACGGAGGAGCCCAAACAGAGCAGCTACGGCAAATGGCACAATGTTCTCTGCCTCAGAAACGGAACCAACAATCTGCCGAGCAATGATTTCTGGGCCGGGTGGGGTGGGGGTGGGGGACTTGGCGTTGACTGTTCCTGTGGGAAGATGGGAACAAGCACTCACAGCAGCCAAGAAGAACCCCCTCAGGCTCCCAGGACCTCCTTTTAAGTTTAAGTCACCCTTTCTGTACCCCACCAAGACCCCAGATAATAATCAGGAAAAACATTCCGCCTTTGTGCTAAAGGTCTCCGAGAGCACCCGCACGCCTGTTTCCAGACTCAGCATCACCAGCTCCCAGGAAAACTTTGAACTTGATGAGGCATCACCCTCTAGCACAAACACACTCATCTTCCCATGACGACAGAACGCTCACCTTTCTGACACTGCCAGGACAGTGGACATTGGAAGGATGTGGGAGGTCCTACAGGATAGACAGTGATGGGAACAAAATGAGAAGAAACCCAGATCATGGCCTTGGTCGTGATCAGGCCGACATGGGAAATGCTCTCTCAGGGAGAATCAAGAGTTCTTGGATATTGGCTTAGGGGCCAAGACGGTGGAAGACCTTACTTTGTAGAGCCGTGATTGTCATCCTTCCTAATGCTGCAAGCCTTTAATACAGCTCCTCACATTATGATGACCCCAACCATAAAGTTATTTCATTGCTACTTCATAACTGTAATTTTGCTACAGTTATAATTCATAATGTCAGTATCTGATATGTAGGATTTCTAATATGGGACCCCAAAGGGGCTGTGGCCCACAGGTTGAGAACCGATGCTCTACAGTGTCACAGATGACCTGTCTACCAGCCTTCCCAGCTCATGAAACTGCCGGTCCTGCCCACAGCTGCTTCTCTGAAGCTCCACAGGCCAGCCGCCTCTCCACTGGGGGCAGCAAGAAGTAGGCATAGGAGGCCAAATGAGAGTTGCTCTCAGGAAGGTCCTGCTGAGATTCAGAGCTGCTGTGTCACATGCCAAACCACCAACGGTTAGGGTGGAAGGCCGGAGGGTGGGGGCAGGGGCGGGGGCGGGCTAGAGGCAGCCGGACGGGCTGAGATAAGACATTAGAAAATAGTGCTCCATCCTTCTGGCACACAGGGAGCAAGGCCCCTGCTTTCCAAGCGAGGAACAGAGTTTCATCATGGTGAAGTGGCTAGCCCAAGGCTGTGTGCTGGTTAGACACAGCATGTGAACTTGCTAAAACACTACCCCAGACCCACTGTCTAGATCTCACTTGCCCTCTGACTCAGAGTCATACTCTGACAGATATTGTCATGAACAGATTTGTGGCAGATGGAAATATGCCCATTTGGCTGGCTCTGAGTCAAGGAAAAAAAAGTCCCGGCAAAGTAGGCTCAGGGAAAACCAGCCCCATCTCACACTCCATGTCACAATGCCCTCTCAGATTCCCAGCTCTGGAGAACAGAAACCGCTATTTTGAAGCCAAGCACATTATCAATATCATCCCTACTATATAACACAGACGCACACGAAGATACTTATTTCTGAATTCCAGCAGGGGTAGGGTGTAGAAGCTGTGTCAGCCACAGGGACTGCCAGGGACACTGAGATACTCACAGGAAAATAATGCAGCCAAGATCCCTGCAAACCTCGATGGAGAGCCATGACCTGCTATGCCACATCACACAACACGCCCAGACAAAGGCAGGAAACTCAGCTGAGCACATATGCTGGTCGGATAGAGGATCCCTCTCAAATGCATTCGTCCATATTCGTAAATTTTCAAACAAGCCAACAGATTCCTCATTTGTAGCTCCACAGGCAAAACCTGCAGCCCTCTTTTCCCAGACACACGCACTCCAGGGTTAAAGATCACGTTGCTGTGGATGAAACAACCTGTGCCCTATTAAAAACAGAAATGTTGCCGCTGCGTATGTCACTGGGCTGTGCTTATCTGTGCAGCTGTTTTGAGGCATCTTCAAAGGGGCGGCGCCCAGGCAGCTAAGTTTCTCTGAAGGAGTGAGTACCCGGGCCTGTGGGCACCTCGGTAGTACAGAATGCCTATCCGGGGGAGGCAGCAGGAACAGGAGTTCAGACTCATCCTTTGCTACACGGGAGTCTGAGTCCGGCCTGTACAGCATGGAAACTCTGCCCCAAAAACTAAGAAAAGGGGTGAGAGAGTACCAGGCCAGGCAAGGGTCCCAAGGAAGGACGCCCTGGTGGAGTCTGGCCAAGAAAAGGACATCCTGGGTCCTGGGAGGGGGTGAAAGGCCCGTGCAGGAGAGAAGAGACCAGAACCACAACTTGACATCAGATGGACAAAAGCTTTGGAACATCTTACGCCCTAGGACTTGTGTTTTCACAAGCTCTCCAGGAAGCTATTTGCAAATTGATGCTTAATAAATATTGTTTAAAACTTTTTAGTTACATTTTAACTTTTTACTTCGAGCATGCACAGGTGCCACGGTATACATGTGAGGTCAGACGGCAACTTCGGGAGGGAGTTCTCTCCTTCAGCAGTGTGTGTCCCAGGGATTAAATTTAGACTTCCGGGCTTGGCAGCAAGCACTTTTCCTCGTTAGCCATCTCTCTGGCCCTAAACAGCCTTTTAAATGAATCAGTACACAGGCTGTCCATGCCCCGTGCTCTTGCCTGGCAGTGGAGGCCTGCAGTGGAGTGGCCACTGAAAGCACAGTGGACTGATTACGGAGGCAGGACGTGACAGCGGCACTCCTGCTGGCACTGTCCTAACGCTGCCTGACCAGGACATGCCTTCAAAAGGCTCCTTCCTTGTCCTCTAGAGCCTAATGAAGGTCCCTGGGCGCTTTCTGTTTGAGTGGGGTTAAAAAGTGGACCATCTATCTAGGAGCCTGAATAAAAGCTAAAAAAGTACCTCAGGTCACCATCAATCCACACCTACCCGTCACATCCACACACTCACCACTCCCACCTGGCACGCAGGTTAAGAGCCCGGGCTGAGGGGAGCCGTACCCGAGGCTCATCAGGCATGGTTTCTCTAAAGAAGTCCCCCAACTTTTCTGAGCCTCAGTTTCATCATTTGTAAAACAATGATTAAGGATTTCTATTACAGAGAGCCGTGCAGCCATGTACAGATGGCATCCAGAAGCATTTATGATAGCTTCTGCACGGAGTACTGGCAACTGAACACAACTCGTCGTGCGCGTCAGCAAATAATTCTGCCTATGCTGTACAGCATGGAAAAGATCACCTGAACTTGCCGTGATCCTCCTGCCTGATTCCTAAATGTGAGTGGTAACATCTAACATCTTCATTCTTCGTTGAAGGATCGTTTTCCCCAGTGTGTGCACGTGTGTGTGTGGGGTGTGTGTGTGTGTGTGTGTGTGTGTGTTGTGTGTGTGTGGGGGGGAGTGTATGCATGCATCCATGTGTGTGTGGTATGCCTGTGTGCTGTGCTGTGGCTGGAATCCAGAGCTTTGGGCTTGCTAAGCATGCACTCTGCCCTGAGGTGCAGCCCTCCACCAGGGAGGCTTTCTCGGTGGGAGCACAGGATGTCCAACACAACTAAGAAGGACTTCCTAAAGAGGGAGACACGATGAGGAGTCAGTGACACGAAGGCAGCCACTTCAGGCTGTGAGCATCGGCACCACGAGGCCAGTGACATCAACCCCACAGAAACAGAAGACATTAATGATCATTATGCCACCCGGAGTGAGAGCCACAAATACCTCAGTGAGGAGGGAGGGAGAGGGAAATAGAGAAGAGGAGGGGAAGGAGGAATGAGAGAGAGAGATCACACACAGAACCATCAACCCTATTCGCAGACTGTTCTGCAAACACATCTGACTAGTTCTTCCCATTGTAGCCTAGAAGGGCTGAAGCTTTGGCCTTGGAAATGACCCAGGTTGCTCTTTTTTTGGCTCAGCTGATATTCCAGAGTGGTGCTGGCAGGTTTCAGATACCAGCCATTCTTTATGAATCCAATTCCGTTGCCCTCCAGCCAGATCAGTGGCATCCCTGGCAGGTAACAGATTGGAGAGGGGGTTGGGCAAGAGGGCCCGGGTAGAGCCCAGATTTCTCTGGGGAGAGAAACGGTGGGGGCAGGAGCTTCAGAGCAAGGTTCTGTGGGCTACAATCAACACTGCCCATCCTTCTGGGTGCCAGTGGAGCTCTGTTCCTTGCCAATCGTGTGTCTAGAAGGGAAGAGAGGACAGGACAGTTGTTGACAGAGTCAGCAAAGGGTGCCAGCTCTGCACACTGAAGCAGGGGGACATGGGCTGGAGTCGTCATTCTGCCAGGCTGAAGTCCTGCAGCCTGGGGCTGGCAAGTTCCTCCTTGCTCTATCCCTAACAACCCCAATAACGCTGGCTCTTAGAGCTGGGAGGCAGGACGAGGGACAAAATGCCTGCACCGAATGATGTCCAAGTGAGAATTAAACTGCAGGAAGCAACCTTGGGATGGAGTGCCAGAGAATGTTCCAGAGGCTAGGGACTGTGTTTTCTCTCAACTCTCGTTTCTATGTCGGAAATTTGCTGATTACATTTGGGCTGCAGGAAACAACTATTAAATCTGATAATGCCTGCTGCCACTGAGGCAGAGCCATCTGTCCCTGGGATCTGTGTGGCAATAACAGCATTCCAATAAAGAGGCAATAAATCCTAGCCAGCCTGGGCAGGCACCTAGGGCTGGGGCAGGGAGGTGAGGCTCAGGCGAATGAAACCTCTTGGGGCTGCTCTCACATGATTCGAGGGCTTGGGGAAACACAGGAAGAAGATGGCTGCCCAAGCTGATGGGGGCTCTGGTGTGCGCTCATTTCCCCTAACATGCAGAATGGAGAAGGTGGAGAAGATTCTGGGGTTGTCTACAGCCAGACTAAAACTGGAGTTGCCACTGTGGGAGGCAAAGAAATAATCTCTCTCTCTCTCTCTCTCTCTCTCCTTTGGGGGAGGTTCAAAGAGCCGGAGAAAGAGGCCAACGAGAGGGCCCTGACGGAAACACACATGGTAGAAGTGTAGGTTGCCCTCTGACCCCAACATGCATGATATGGCACACACGCACATGCATGTACAAAATATTTATAGCCAGAAAAGACCCCCCACAGGCATCAAAAGCTAAATAAGCAAAACAAAAAAATCTCTTCACACATAGGAAACGTCTCCACCTAGCTAATCCAATTTATCTACCCAGGTCCTATTCAAAAGCCCTTCTCCTGGGGGACAGGATGTTGCTATGCAGCCCAGGCTGGCTTCGGGCTTGCTGGCACCCTCCTGTCTCAGCTTCTTGAATGCTGGGGTGACAGGCATGTGCCGCTACCCCTTGGCCTTCACAGTCTGTTTATGTGCCTCTTCATAGTCTACAGATATTTTACTTAGATTTCTCCATCACTGGATGGTTTTGATAGTAATAATCATTTTAGTGTCATGGCTTGAGAGTCCAGACTACAGAGCTAGAGAGCTGAGTTCAAATTCTCATGCTGTTAGAAACTGGCTGACAGACCTTGGGGAAAGTTGCTTAATATGGCTCAGCATTAGGTTTTCGTCCTTCAATGGAAATAAGCGTATCTACTGCATGGATTATCTGGCGTGGGAATTATATCTGAATATTCCATTGTCCCCACCCCATAGTGTTCCCTTAGGGATAAAAAAGAACGTGGGAAATGGTGCCCATAGCCTGATGTGTGCCCAGTGCTTGTTGGTGGGCATTTCTGATCGTAAGTCTGATCATAAGTCTCCATGACCGCACAGCCCTGCCTAGGGCCAGCACACATTAGGGTCAATAAACATTATGGGCAGGACAGACCCACACACTTGGCCTGGCTGGGCTTCCTGACTCAGCAGTGCTCAGCGGACCAGTCATGCTTGGAGAAAACTATCCAAACCGCCCCAGGACTGACAGGAATCACTAGTCAGCGCTCAGGGATGGACGAACGTCACCAGCTACCAGAGCCCTGATTGCTATCGCTCACTGTCATCGGAACAGTGGTTGCAACGTTGTAATAGCCTTGTCACCAGGACTTTACAAGGCTGACTCTCACTGGGGATTTCTCACTGCGGCAGCTGCAGAGACTCAAATACCCCCAGCCCCCAATGTGGGCCATGTTGCCCCAAGTAGACAAAAACCACTCCTAGGAGAGGATGCTGAACACTTTCAGTCCTTCTCTCTCCCTCGTCCTCTCCTGTATGTATGTGTGCGCGCACACACATGTGCGCATTTGCATGCATGCCCCGGGAGTTACAGGTGGCAGCGAGCTGCTTAACATACACGCTGGGAAACAAACTCTGATCCTCTGCAAAAGCAACAAGCGCTCTTAAGTGCTGACCCATCTCTCCAGCCACTTTGAGCCTTTTTAAAATTAGTTTTTAAGTCATTGGACCAAAAATGGGTTTCACTGTAATATCATACATCATGTAATATCATACATTACATACACCATGATAATTACATTACATACACCACAGTAATTTGCTCATATCCATCCCATCACCCTCATCTGTTCCTCTTCCTGCTCTTATTGGTCCTCTGTGCCCCTTAATAGGTCCCTTTTGCTTTTAGGTTTTTAATATACAATATATATTGTGTTGACAGTATAGATAGATACATTTCTGACTCTTTCGTCCAAGACAGTTTAGTTGTAGCACCCTCTGAGGTGCAAAGGCCACTGAGCACCATCTAATCTTGGCGCTGGGGAGCTTTGGTATAGTCTAGGGAGGGCAGCGCACACCTCCAGCACCGAACATCCGGGAGGTGTGGAGGATCAGACGGCAAGAGGTGTCACTAGACGGAGTTCAAGGTCATCCTGTCTCCAAAACCCGAGAAAGACAGCGGGGCAAGGAGAGGAGGGGAAGGGATAAAGAGAGGAAAACCTGATCTATACACTGGGGTAGAGGAAGCCTGTGCAGGGATGTGCGCTGCCCACGGGGCCTGCACGGCTTCCCACCAGCAGTCATCCTAGACGCATCTGCACACACCAAGACCCAGGATCCCAGCTGAAGCAGAGGGCACAGCCAGGCACCACGACCTCTTGGGCTCACGCGGCCTCTCGAACCTGCACAAGGCGGTTGTGGGGGACCTTCCACAGGGTGCCGAGCCCTGCCCCCAGGATGACCCACCTTGGGCTGGAAGACATGGTTCTCCTTCCCGAGGTGGTCCACGATCCCAAAGATGCAGAGTGGCCCAGCAAAGCCCAGGAGGTCAGCCAGGATGCGGAATGTGCTGCTGAGGACCAGGCGTCTCCCAAAGGCATGGCAGAGAGCCTTCCAGATGGCCCGGGCACCCTGCAGGCTCTGTGTATCCTTCCGCTGCCGAGAGAACCCCACAGCCAGGTCAGAGTGGGTGCGGGCTCAGCCATGAGAGGCCCTCCTCCCCGGGCCCCCCTGGACCCTGCTGCCTCAGGAAATCCTGTGGCCATGCTGTCTGTGGGCAGGCAAACTTCACTAAGATATTGTGGTGTCAACAGATGCATGACAGGGCAGGTCAGATGGGGAAACTGAGGCCAGAGGCATCAATTAAGTCACAGGGCTGGCAGGGGTCACGTGACCAGCATAGCACCATCTTGACGGATTGGCACCTGCCATGTTCACTCATTACCAGCTGTTTCAATGTTTCCCTGAATGATAGGCAGACACAGTGGAGGAGCGCTAGGCAGGTCATGGAATTGCAGGGTCTCAGCTTCTTCTTTATTGCCAAGAGCTGACTCCAGCCTGGCTAGTCTTGCAGAAATATTGTAAGGACCAGGCCAACACCTTGTACTCATATTGGGTAGAAATCCCCTTCTTTATAGCCACTGTACTTTAAGATGAAGAGTCATGTAAAGCCAATTCTCTTACCAAGCCTCAGCTTCCCCATTTTGACAGTGAGCAACTTGGACAAGCTGACCTAAACTGTAAGGGCTTTTTCAGCTATGACCTTCCAATAACTATTTGGCCCTAGACTTCTGTGTGATGGAGGGTGAGCCTGCTCCCCTTCCCAGGTCTCAGGGGTTTGGCCTTCTGCCCTCTGAGATCCTCCGCGACTCCACGGACAGTCAGGTGATGGGTGGTAGCGTGTCTGGACCCACTGACCGCTTGGGCATCGAAGGCTGCACAGAGTCTCTGGTAGTTGGTGAGGGCTCTCATGGCGATGGGCAGCTTCCCGATGGCCCGCAGGTCGATGGGCTTCTTGTGGGCTGTCTTGATGAAGGCGTTCATCCACCAGTAGGTCCCCTTCGACAGCAGGTTGACGAAGGGCTGCAGAAAGCGCACGCCCAGGTCCTGCAGGTCCTCCGGGGGCTTCACTTCCCTCGGCGTCTTGAAGAAGATGTACCTCTGTGGGACGCATGGGTGTGGGCGGGGGCGGAGGGTGGGCAAGTCCAACCGCTCCCCCGCCGCCCAGCAAGGGTCGAGGGGTGATGGCCTGCGCTTGACCGTCAAGAGGCATGTCCGTCTATGGCCCTGTAACGTCTCCAGAAGGGTTTCCTTGCGTTGTGGCTGTTCACTGAGGCTGCACTTAAGCTGAGCTAGGGAAGAACTGGGGTCACCATTGTGCGGTGGTTAATACTTCCTGTCAGCATCTCCCAGGAGACAAGCCTCTGCAGGGCACACCCACACTGGGTTAACTGAGGAGGAAAATCCACCCTGAAGCTGGGTGATGTCATTCCAAGCTCGGGCTCCCAGCTGAACGCAAAGGAGAAAGCAGGGGCTGGAAAAGGGACTGCTTGCTAAGAGCACCACTGCTCTTACAGAGGGCCCCAGTTTGCTTGTGCGCACAGCTGTGTGGCTCGCAAGCGTGCGGTTCACACTCGGGGCTGTGCTGCTCTCTGCACCCCCAGACACCTGCACTCATGTACATGGAGACCCCGTCCCCATCGCTGTGTAGACCCGGAACTCACTGCCTCCTAATGCTGGGATTGAAGGTGTGTGCCCCAAGCCTGGATAATTGAAATATAAATTTAAGACACTCTTTAAAAGAGGGCGAGGAGAGACTGAGCTGGGCACTAGCGTTAGCACCTCTCTCTCTCTCTCTCTCTCTCTCTCTCTCCCTCCCCTCCCTCTCTCTCCCATGCCTTTCCGGCCACTGTGACTCCACCCTTAAACGGTAAGCCAGAGAAAAGCCTCCCTTCCCTAAGCTGCTTTTATCAGCTACTCTCTTGGAGCAACAATAAAAGCAACAAATACCTATGGAGTTTACAGAGCCGGAAGTGGCGTGGACCTGGTTCAAATCCTGCCTTGCGCACATGCCAGCAAACCTCATCTAACGTGATATGAAAAAGAGGGTCATTGTGAGGATCAGCTGTGGGAGGGAATGTAAGGAAGACCGCTAGCTAAAAGCAAGGAGGCAGGCAAATTCAAGAGCAGTTTACAGCCAGCGGAAGCCAAATCGAGAGTCACCACGCCTGCGATGGGCTGGAGGGCAAGCGAAGGGCCATCTCACCCACTGCGGGCGGCTCACAGCCTTCTGCAGCAGCCTCTAACTCTGGCCTCACTTTAAATGCTCGCACAGGTCCTTTGCTTAAGCAGCTCCCTTCCTTGGCATCTCTCCCGCAGAGCAGGGTGGCAACACTCAGAGAGGGAAGCGCTCAGAACACTGCTGTGTGAAGCCAAGACCTCGGCGGCGGGGTGAGCGTCCACCCACAGAACCATGGCTGCACCAGTCACAGCCCTTCCACAGTGGAACATTATACAGCCACTGAGAGACTGCGCTTCCATCCCCGGCAGCTTGGAGGGAGTCCTGAGAAATACTGGATGAGAACGGCATGACTCTGACCATGGTATATGATCCATTTTCATGAAAATAATATTGAAGGGAAAAACATCATATGTGTGTTGAGGGGAAACCACTGAGGAGATATTTGTTTGGATGTCAACAATGACATTGTGTGAGTGATGTCATAGCAATAAAAATAATATGGGAAGTAAGTAGGCTGTTAGTTTGAGTTACCTGGGACAGCAGGAATAGGGTAGGGTAAGGAGAAGGTACTAGTCTAAGGTGGAGAAGAGAGAAGGGAGAACAAAAGGATGACAAGACTCATGACACAGGTAGGCATGCAAGAGACGAAGGCAGGAGGGTGGACAGATGACAGCAGGCTGGGACGCAGCCCCTTGTCTCAAAACACCCAACCAACAAAACAGAACATGAACAGTGGCCCCTGCTCAGGAGTGCTCCGTGGAGTCCCCTGACCCCAACCAAAGTACCACAAGCTTCCCTGATGCTCCCCTTCTCTGCAAGAGTCAACCCAACCTCATGCTTCCCTCTCTCTCAGGGTAGCTGGGGTGGAGGGCTGGGGGCAGACAAAATGGCTCCCCTGAAAGCTGCCTAAGGTTCAGTGCCCTGTCCAGGGCAGGGAAAGCCAGCGAGGGCTCCTGAGTGCTGCCAAATGGTGACAGTGTCACATGCAAAGCTTTCCTGGGGCAGAGCCACGCCCCCACACCTCCGCTTACCCTCACCCTGATGACGTTGACCTCCACAAGCAGCAACATGCCGTACAGGATGACCAGAAGCCCCGTGAGGCAGAAGCGCAGCTGAGAGAAGCCGATGGCATGGTCGTAGAACTTGACGAACTTGATGGTCTTAGCGAGGAACGCCAAGATCCAATAGATGAGCAGAGCTGCGGGGGGGAAGAGGAAGAGGACCCTGAGCGGATTCGGGCACGCACGTGTGCACCTCCACAAGCATGCAGGCGTGAGGGAGAGCACGGGAGGGGGGTGCGGTGTGCACGTGAGACTCTCACGTCATTCCTTTGATCAGCCAGTCGATGGGCTGACTTTTGAGAGGTAGGTATCTGAGAATGACCTTGAACTTCTAGTTTTCTGGCCTCCGCTGCCCAAGTGCTGGGATTACAAGCATGAGCCACCACTCTTGGCTCCAGTGTCCCTTTGAGATGCAGAACAGGCATCATAACACTCATGACAGACATGCCAAGAAACATGGATGATATCATAAGTCCAACAGGTCAGGAAATTAGCAACGACGATGGGGAAATGGCTCCTTGAACTCAACTAAGTGACAGGCACTGGGCCAGGTGAACACTGTAAACATGTCTTCTCATTTATTCCTCCCACAGTCTTGAAAGGGAAGTAGCTTGTCACCCCCTCTTCAACCAGTCAAGGGGACCAAGGCTCAGCTAGGTTGGGTAACCCACGCAAGGTCACGGCCACATTAAGCCGCTCTAAGAGCTGCGCTTGCCAGCTTGCCAGGTGACTTGAGCTGGAATTCTCAAGCTGGGGACATCTTAATAATCACTCTATCCAGCCCTTTTGTTCTGGATAAGGACTCTGAGGCTGGGAGAGATCAGGTGAATTAGGCATGTTCACTGACAGCTGGGGATGGCCAGAGGTGGGGAAAGCCCAGGTCCCTATCCTCACTGCCCTTTGGCCACAGCGTCCCAATTTGGAAGCCTGGGGTTATGGAGGTACAGGAAGAGGGACTTTCTGCACCGTGAGGCAGTGCAGTACAGTGAGTGGAGACAGACCTGCAGCCAGACTCACCCAGAGTCACACAGAATGGCTGGATGGCCTTGGATAAGCCACGTGGTACCAAGCGCATCCAACCTGTGGCCCAGGAAAGCTATGGATGCAGCCCAACACGAAATCATAAACTTACTTAAAACACTACTGATTTTATTTTGTAAGTCACTGCAGAGTCCTCAAGTGTTGGTTTCATAGTTGGCAATATCACACTGTAATGTCAAAAGGTCGAGCACACGTGGCACCGCAAACCACCTAGACCTGAGTTTCCTCACCCATCAATGGGGACAGTGACAGCACCACTCAAGGGTATCTTGGGACAATGTGTGGGAAGCATTTAGCCAAGGAACCCAGCGTGCATCATGGCTACTCTTTGGACATTAGCTGTTGACATTTTTATGAGAGCTGGGTTTCAAATTTGGGGCAGTAGGCTTCAGAAGTCCTTGGTGGATCCCGTCCTAAGTTCTTACACTTTTCACTGTCAGCTTGTGAGAGAGCAAACCCCCATTCAGCTAGTTAAGTGGCCACGAAGGGGGCATTGATGAAGGCCGCACCAGCACCCCTCATCCCTGGAGTCATACACACATACACAACGAGGCCAGCCTCAGCTCCCCTTCCCCCCCCCCCCCCCCCCGCCCAGCTAGGCCACAGTGAGTAGAGGAGACTCGCAGTCTGACCTCCACCTCTGAGTCATCAAGCCATCGTTTGAGAAAAAGATGAAATCTATTTAGGCTGGTTGTGGGCTGAGAAGCATGTCAAGACAGCAGGCCTCACCACGGGGCCAGGACTGAGTGTGGACAAGAGGGGAGCGGGAAGGGCCCTCGGGACTGTGGCGATGGCCCCTCGCTGGTGCTGGTCTCCAGGCCCAGGGATGCGCAGATGGAGACCACCCCTGGCAGGGACTATTTCCCATGGACTGGAATATCTTTTCCCAGAATGAGAGGTCACCTCCTGGGGCAGGGACTTGAGCTGTGCCTCTGTGTCTGGCCCCCTAGGGTTTTATAACCAGTCTCTGACTTGGGCAAAGAGGACTTAGTGTTCCTACCCGGACAGGAAACCAAGGCTCAAAGAACCCGGGTGTCTCCTGCAACGGCCCATAGGAAGATACTGGTGGAGCCAGGCTGAGGCCCAGAGGGTCTCCTCCCACAGTGCCACGCTCCGAACTGTCACTGGACGCAGCAGCGCCCGTCAGATGCTTGGGCAGAGAAAAGCAGAAGCCAGGCAGTAGGTGTGAGTGGGTGACCCTCCTCTCCATTTTCTCCCATGCCCCGTTCTATGCGTTACACCTGCACATCCCACACTCATCCCCTGCTCTCCGCCCTCCCTGCTCCACCACATCTAGACCACCATCACGTCCTTCTGTCTCGACCACCTCAGGAGCTTCGGCACTGGTCGTCATTCCCCTGCCCTCCCTCTGCTCCACTCTGACCTCCAGAGAAAGTCCTCATTGCACCCATGCTCACAACCGTTGTCCCCCAAGCTCAAGGCCAGGTGTGTGGCACATATCTATAATCCTGGTGCTTGGAGGTAGAGAGAGGAGGATCAGAAGTTCAAAGTCATCCTTGGCTACATAGTGAGTTTGAAACTAACCTGGTCAACATGAGGTCCTGTCTCAAAATTCCAAGCAACCAATCAAACAACAAAAACAAAAACGAAAAATCAAAGCAGAGCCTGTAATCGCAGCACTCAGGGAGGCAGGGGCAGGTGGATCTCTGTGGTTTGAGGCCAGCCTGATCTAAAAAGTAAGTCCAGGACAGCCAGGGCTACACAGAGAAACCCTGTCTTGAAAAAATTAAAGCTGAGAAACCTCCACAATAATAATAACAAATAATAATAATGGAAGTACCCCAAATGTCCACCACCAGATGACTGGATAGGCAGGTGTGGCATAGCTAGATAGCAAACACCACTCACCGTTAAAGGAAGAACATTCTGACACACGCTACAGCATGAACAGAAGACAGTGAATGATTAACCTAAGTGAAGTAAGTAAGTTACTAACGGAGAAAAGTCCTTAACGAGGCTTCATGAAGATGGAAAGCAGAATGCTAGGCCCACAGGCTAGGGAAGGGAGAGCGAGGGCATTAGAGTTCAGCAAGTTTGGAGCACTGGTTTGGGAGGTGGAAGGTCCTGGAGACAGACAGTGGTGACGGCTACATGGCAGGTCTTAATGCCACAGGAATGCGCCTGTAACGGCTAACACGGGCAGTACTATGCGATACACATATAAACACACCCAACACCTAAACAGAGGCAGGAGAACCTCAAGTTTGAGAGCAGCCAGGGCCACACAGGGAGACCTTGTCACAAAAATAAGAATAAACAGCACCACTACCACCACCACCAGCCCAACGACAACCAAAACAAAAGGCCAACAACTGCTCATCACACCAGTCCGTGGTGCGGCCTTCGGCTTGCCAAGTCTGGCTCCTTCCTGCCTTCCCCACTCCAGCTGTCCTTCCTCTTTCAGATCCCTTGATGTGTGCCATTCACACACGCTCCCAGCTCTCCTTGAAGCCCCCTCTCCCTTCTGTCAGTTCCACTTCTCAGCTCACATCGTTCTTTGTGATCCTGGGGCCCAGGATCACATTTCATGGGCTAGTTTAAGCCGCACCATGGTTTTCTTTCCTGTGGTTGCCAGGCCTATGACCAGAGGCAGGCCTCCGAAGGGAGTGGCTTTTATGTGAACTGCCTTCTATCCCTAAAGCTTAGCATCCTCTTTTGCGTGATCTAGAATTTCTAGACCTGTGGGGCTTCTTCTGGGAGAAAAATTCCAGCCAGGGGAGCTGAGGAGAGGGAAGAAGTCATTGGTTTCTTGGAAAACATGGAGGCACCCATGGTGTTGATATGTGCTTGGAAGATGGAATCCTGTGTGCTTGTTGCAAAATGGGGATACTAGCTTCCAGGTGCCAACAGTGTTTGCAGAACTTAGCTAGGCCCTGGTGGTCTTAGGGGGAGGGTCCTCTTAGGGACGGCTGTCTGAAGCGTGGGGCTTCATCTGCCCTTCTGGCTGCGACTCCAGACATATTCACCCATTCCAACAGGGTCCTGGGGCAGGGGCCTGGCTGAAGGATCCCGATGGAGCATCAGCTCTAACATAGGAAGCTAGACCTAGGACAGTAGGAAAACGTCTTCTGCCTCAAGATAAGGCGGCCAATCACCGCCAGGACAGAGAGGGCTCCAGACTCTAGAGCTGGGTGCATGCTGTCGCCCTTACACATCAGTGACTTACTGACACACCATCAGAGGCTCATATCCGCCACAGGCTGTAACTGCAAACAACTGGAGGCCACATGGGGGCAGAGCTACAGGCTTGCGGCTCTGGTGACAAGAACACAGGACCCTTAGAGGCAGCTAGGAGCCTGGTCACATGCCCGATTTGGGGGATGCACCAGAGTAGCTGGGTAGCCTAGACCAAGTCCCTCGCCCCTGACTGTAGGCTTTCTGCCTGAGGAGGGAGGATGGCAAGGGGAGCCACCTCACACGGCAGCCGCAAGGACTGAGCTAATATATGTAGGCCAGAGCATGGCGTGAAAGACACACTCAGTGAGTGTCTTCTGGTGTGGTTTTAAGCCTGTCTGTTTCACGTCTGTATGGAGCATTGGGGAGCTACTGTAAGTATTAGTGAGACAAATACACAGGGAGGGTGGGTCACAGAGCCCAGCCCGAGGTGCACACTCCACAAAGGGCAGGCTGCTGTTTCTGCCTGGGACCCCAGTCATTCATGTCAGAGGCTATAGTAGCTAAGAGTCAGCCAGACTCAGGCTTTGGTCCTTGGCCTTCCTCTGCTCCCATGAGACTTCATCCAGGCTCAAGCATTAAATGCCACCCATAAGCACACATCTGCCGATCACATCTCCTGCCCACTCTTCCCCGAACACCCAAGTCTTTTACTCAACTCTCTGCTTGATCCTGAACTTTACCACCTCGGTGACGTCTCAAATCCAACATGCGTAAAGTCCTGATTTACATCTTGTCTCTACCTCCTACCCTGGGGCCATCTTAGTGACCAGAAACACCTTTCAGCAGGGGGTCAGACTCCGGATTCCCACCGGTGGTCCCGATCCCCGGGCATGGCCATGTTGCCTTCACTGCCAGGCACATGTACAAAGATGTCTGCAAGCTGACTCTGGGTGGAGTCTCCCTGCCGCCCTGTACAGAGCCACGCCCACCACTCTCCTCCCTGCACCAACTTTCCTCCCGGCGGTCTCAGCACCTGCTCCTTGGTTAATTCCCAGTCTTTGCCCCTCTGTCTCCTCCACACTGCAAGCTCCATGGAGGCAAAGTCCTTTTCATTTCTTATTCCTAGGCTGGACTGGCCGCCTGGAGTAAGTTCTCAGGATGCTGGCTGAAGGAAGAAAGGCCTCCCCCATCCTTACCGATCAGCAGCTTGGGGAAGTTGGAGGTCTCAATGTTATGATAGTAGACCACAGAGGTGATGGCAGCCATGAACGCCATCCCAGCTGGCATGTACAAGTGGAGGTGGCGGGACTCAGTCACCCTGGGACAGGGGAAGAAAGAGAGAAAATAAGAGAGAGGACGTGGATGTGGCCAGCACCCAGTAGGGCTCACCACACACTAGGTAACCCCGGCATCCCTCCATATTCTGGCGGTCCCCCTCAGCCTGTATCCCAAACATTCCTCGCACCCCGATTGGCTCAGCACCAGCCCTGGATGACAGGAGCGGCACAGGGTGGAGCCGCCAGTGTCTACGGGCATTGAACTAATGATGCTGACGGCGGGCCGCCTTTGCTGGGTATCCATGCCAAGCTTGATTCTAGTACCTGATGAACGGCCAACTGTTTAATCAAGCCCCATGAGGTGAGCACCTCATCATGCTATTCTATAACCAGGGGAACCAAGGCACAGATCTGCCGAGCAACATGCCAAAGACCATGTCTTCATTCTCCTCTTCTGGGCTGGTGACAGACTACTGCTCTGACTCCCAGAAGCCCCTGTCTTTGTTTACACTATTGCTGGAGCCAGTGGACCAAGAGTCCTTGCCCTGGAGAAGGTAAGCACAGGTGAAGACCAGAGCTGCTATCTGACTCAACCATCCAGAGAAGGACTACTCCAGATGGACTGAAGGCTGAGGGACTGAAGGAGGGGGTAGCAACCAGGGAAAGCTCCCTGGAAGAGGTAGAACCAGGTCGGGCTTTGAAGGCTAAATGTTGGTTAGCAGAGGAGAAGCGCACTCTGCCAGGACTCTGGGGACCCTGGCAGGGCCCACGTGCAGGCATGGAGACAGCATGGGCTGCCTCCCTGAACAGCACCCCCTGCGGCTTGACGGAGAACCACAGGTTGTCCACTCCTAGGAGAAAGGTGGTGACCAGGGACTGCCAGTTCCATACCCCTGGGCCAGGGCTGGTCTGAGGGTGGCCATGCAATTCTGGCCCCTGGGGTGTAAAGCCAGGGGAGCATGAGCTCTCCATCAAAGAAGAGACATGGCAGGAGCGTGCCTACCCAAGCTTGCTCTTCCTTCCTAAAGGATACTCACAACAGGGCAGCCAACAAGGAGGGGATGGCTGACCCGTAGAGGGCAGTGGGGAGGGCAGCCAACAAGGAGGGGATGGCTGACCCGCAGAGGGCAGTGGGGAAAGGTGGGGTCCCCCAAGAAATACCAAACTGCAAAGCCAACCAGAGAAGCCCATTTTCTGGACTTCTGGATTGTTAAGTGAGACTGTCTTTTATGTCCTTTAAGCCTTGATAGTCTCAACAGAAGGGACTGCGGCTAAGAGAGGAGAGGCAGAGGGGCAGAGGACAGACATCGCTGCTGGGGAGGGGCTTGGGAACTCTGCTCTGCACTAGAAGCAATGCTGACGTGCGATCAATAGTAACGGGAACTGGAACAATTATGCCACAGTCTCTGCTGCAATAGCTCTGAGACGCTTTCCCGGGTGACTCAGAAGGAAGTAGGAAAGAAATCAGGTGAAAGTTTTCTTTCTATCTGTAGGGTGTACTGTGATTTGGGCAAACACTCACCCGTACGCTCCCCTCCCTCTCTTCTCGTTAACCTGCACTGCTTTGGCTGCTCTGAATTAACAGGATCATACACGGGAACAAGCCACCACCATCCCTCCCGGCCCCGGGAGGCAGCTTCTCTCCAGACTGATGCCTCAGCTGGTCACTAAATGTGGCTTCAGATCCAGCTGAAGACCATTATCTTTACAGGCTTCAGCCCCACACGACACAGGCCAGTGTGAAAATGGGGGCCATGGGGCCATGTGCCCCCTTTTCATGTCCTTCCTCACGCTTGCTGACTCGGGGGTGTCGGCCCCCAGTGTCCAGCTACTGACAAGATTGTGACTTGGAGGAGGCACGCTCAGCAGGCCCGGGGTGCCGGTGCAGCCACACAGGGTGGATGGTAGCAAGAGTGGGTGTTTGGGCTGCTCCTCCATTTCCCGAGCATACACCCCCTGCCTCAGGCTCTGGGCCTGTTTTCCATTTCCCCCTCCTCAAACTGGCAAGTGAGGGCCGCAGAGCTCATTTCACAGCTGGAAAAGACAAGTCCCACGGCTAATGCTGAGCAGAGGGATCAGCGGAAGTCAGGGTCTCCCTTCTCGTCAGGTTTTTTTCCCCCCTATCATCCAGCCAATTATAGGGGTATTGCTGGCCTGGGGGCTCACAAGTCCATTTCTTCAGGATTTAGTACGACTTTGGGAGGGTCCTGGGGAGGGGTACAGACTAGTCCTGATTAAGTATCAGAGTGCCTTATGGTATTTTTGTTGGAAGGCTTTGATCAGCAGTGGGACCCGACGCCTTGAGGAAGCGAGGCATGACATTAGTGCTGACACCTGGATAGGAGGGAGCAGGAGGTGGAGGGGTAAAAATCCAGCCCCGTGGGGACGGCAGCAGGGTTGAGCACAGCCTAATTCCAGCTCAGAGGAGCTGGCTCTCAGATGTTCCAGCCAGTGTCCACCCACAACTGTGACATCGCCTCTTGAGACGGCCCCAGAGGCTCACCGACTCCTCCATTCTGTCTGAAGATGGCTGCTCCCCTTCTGACCCCCTCTGAGGACACACTGCATCTCCCTTCTGCCTCCGGCCTGTCCGGCACACGCTTACCTCCCACCCAGGAGTGTTGTGCAGAGCGAGGGCATCTCTCTTGGGCTCAGTGAGTCTAAGTCAGCCCAGACAGGCAGTCTGCCATCCAAAGCCTCCCTTTAGTCCCAGATCTGATTCTCAGCCTCAGCCTCATGGCTCTCTCCCAGGAGCCTCCTGCTTCAGCCTCTCCATTCCTCCAGCCCCAGCTGGCTGGACCATCTCTGTACACACAGCTCTCCCCCAGGCCTCAAACCGTGATTGCCCAGACTATGCTTGCTCCTCAGCCCTCCTCCTCCAGTGCCACAGTCTCCCCCTGTCAGACACGTGCCATCCTTCCAGGCTCAGCTCTAAAGCCCCCTCCGCCGTGGAACCTGTCTACCGCTGCCGTCTGCTCTCCTCCCAGATCATGTCCTTGTGGTATGACTTTATTTATCCTTGTAAGAGTCAATAAATGTTTGCAGAGCTTTCGTGTGCCCTGTGCTGCGAATACAAAGAGGATGGACACCCAAGAAATCACACTCGTGGACTCTTTCTGACAGCTTTGCAAATGGAAACTTGAGCATGGCTTCTGGTCTGCAGGAGAGGGGAGGGGAGGGGCGGGTGTGCGGAGAAGAATGGGGCTCTCGGCAGGTGGGGCTGGACTGTGACAAACAGGAGTGCTCAGAGAGCCAGGGGCTGAATCTCGTAAATGAACGAGACCCAAGGAAAGGCCTTCAGAAAGAGCAAGTGACATGTTTAACTGTCCTCTCGCCCACCTCAATCATCTGTGGAAGAGACCAAGCATTTTCCGCAGCAGCCGGGGCACTCTGACAGGCCCTCGAGTGGTTTCACAGGGAACTGGTACAGAAAGCTGCGTTCCCTTTATCTTCCTGAGGAAGCCTGTGCCTCAGGTGTGTCTAGGGCCTGGCCCAGCTCACACAGGCAAAGGGTTACAGGATTTAACAGCCATGGCACTGATCTGTGGAAGGCATGAGGGCAGACGCAGGGAGGGTCTCCCCTGGCTTCCCCAGCACTCTGCCCATCCACTAGTCACCCGCTCACCCGTCAGACAGGATGCCCTCTGCGATCTCACACACCAGGACGAAGAGCAGCATGAAGGTAAGGATCCAGCGCAGGTTGTGCCCCGGGAAGTGGAGCCAGGTGCTGTGGTGAATGTGCACCTTGGAGCTCTGGCTGCCCCATCCTGCCGGGAGAGACAGACGGTGGGACAGACGGTGGGACGCCTACGTGGAGGAGGACTGCTGCGTCGAGAGGAGGGAGAGCCCGCAAACCCCACTTCCCCGGGGCTGCGGCGAGAGGAGGGAGAGCCCGAAAACCCCACTTCCCCGGGAATGAGCATATGGAGTACATGTCCAGGCAGGAGCCTGCGGCCTGGGCCACGCAGGGACCCCTGACCTCTGTGTGCCTGGCTGTCCGTGCTGCAGTGGACATGTGCTGCATGGTTTCCTGCTATTTTTGGCCAATCGTCGGTCTCTGTGAGTAACCAGCAGCTTCCTCCGCAGCACTCTTTATTGTTGAGACAGGATCTCAGGTTGCCCACACCAGCCTTGAACTTCCTATGTAGCCGAGGATGACCTTAAGCTCCCTGGTCCTCCCGCCTCCAGCTCCCAGGAACCAGGGTTTCAGGGTCGCCAGGTTCAGCAACTTTTTACTAATTTAGTTTGACGGCCACTTTGCCGTCCTTCCCCAAATAATTTTTAGGATTTGCTATTTCTCTCAATGGAAGTAAATGAACAGTTGAGGAATCATGCCAACATCCTGTGAGAACGGAGCTGATGGGCCTGGGAGACTCAAGGTCTTGGGAGAGGAGGGGACTTGGGAAGACTGGGTGGCCAACTTTGTAGACCACTTTCTGGCAAGCTCGCTGGTAATTGCTAAACCCAGTCTGAGTTGGTCCACCCGGCCCTGGAGGAGTTGCACTCGGAGGACTAGCGCCTTGGGTGGCGGGGTACTGGCACCCGAACTCTAATCTCCTCGCCCAGCGTGCACCCAGACTTTCGGGGCCAGGGAAAGTCTTCTACCATGTCAGGCCGCGCCGGGACCGCGCGGTGCTCGCGGGCCACCGTCACCAACCTCCCCAGCTGCAGCCTGCGCTGCCAGACCCCATCGGAGTCCAGCTGCGGCGGTGACAGCTCAGGCCGGGGAGTGTGTGTGTGTGTGTGTGTGTGTGTGTGTGTGTGTGTGCGGGGGGGGGGAATGGCCCGGCTCTCGCCGCTGCACCACTCGGGGTGTGGCCGACCCCTCGACACGTTCCCCGCGCCTGCAGAATCCCATCCCGGGTCAGGCCCTACGGTAGCAAAAACTTAAGGCTCCCTAGGGCCGAGAGTGCCCATCGTGTTTGGAGCGGGTTCAGGGATGGAAGCGGGTGCGAGCGCGGAGACGCAGAGCAAGGGACCCAGGGAGGCTGGCGAGCCGGCGCGGGACCGCCGGAGCCGCGCGCCCTCCCCCGCGCGCCCTCCCGCCCTCCGCGGCGCCGCGCGCTCACCGATGAAGAGGATGGGGAAGGTGATGAAGAGCAGGAAGACGTGAGGCACCACGTTGAGCGCGTCCACGAAGCAGCCGTTGTTGAGGACTCCTTGGTCCACTCGGTAGGCGGCCGAGTGGTTCTCGGTGCCGCAGAAGGCCAAGGGCATGGCGGCGCGCGCGCGGGCTCGCCTCCGGCTCCGCGCGCCTCCCGCGCCTCCGGCCCGGCACCACCCTGCTCTCCCGCAGGGCCCGCCCCGGCCGGCCCGCCCCGCCCCCACCTGCCGCCGGGCCCCGCCCCTCCAGCTGCTCCTGTGGGCTGAGGGTGGGGTCTCGCCAATGCGCAGGTGCGCTGGGTGCAGGCAAGGCGGTGTCTGAGTGGGAGTCGTAACCGAGATGAGCCGGGTGAGCCGGGAGAGCGTGGGTTTGGGGTTCCCGAGTGTAAATTCGCCCGAGCACGGCTCCGATGGACGTAGGAGATCAGATGGTCCCGCGGGAATAGAGCGGCACCGATTCAGTCCAGAGATGCTGTGGAGAACTTGAACGCAGGAGGGTGCTTGGGAATTTTCTAAGTGTCTCAGGCACGGGGTCGCGAAGGACCTCAGAGCCTGTCCCGATCTTTCCCAAAAAGATCCAAGGTGTGCTTGCTAGCCAGTGGGAAAGCTAGCTTGAACCCAGCCCCTCCTCCCTTGTGATGGTTAGGTCTTTGTTTTGGTTTGGTTTGGGTTTTTTTTTAGATTTCACTTTTATGAGTGTGTGTGTGTGCACGTGCGTGTACGCGTGTGTGTGCGTGGGGGTGCCGGTGCCAGCGGAGGCCAGAAGAGGAACTTGAATTCCCTGGAGTTGGAATTACTGGTGGTCGCGAGCTCCCTGGCATGGGTGCTGCTGGGAACAGAACTCAGGATCTCCTCGAGAGCCCCATGGGAGTGCTTTAAACCACGGAGACATCTCTCCAGTGCCTGATAGTTTTTAAGTGTCAACTTGCCACAACCTAGAAGCAATTAAGAGCCTCAGATGAGGAATTGCCTAAATAAGGCTGGCCAGTGGGTATGTCTGCGGTATCTGCCTTGATAATCAATTGATGTAAAAGAAGGCCGCTGTGGCAACACTGTTTCATCGGAGGTACACGAGTGGAGAAAGCTGAGCCAGCGCTAATAGAGCAAGCAAGCGAGGTCCGTGGGCTTGTTATTTCTGTTCTTGCCTGTGGATGTGATGCCATAAGCGCCTGGATGTATCCACTCCCATTGCTGGGGGCTCTATCAGTCCTTTTTCTATTATTATTATCATCATCATCATCATCATCGTTTTCATCATCATCATCCATGAGCTCTTGCTATATAGCCCTGAACTCACTGGGTGTCCCAGATTAGCCTCAAACAATCTTCCTGCCGTAGGCTTGGTTTTTCTTTTAGTCTGTATTTTCTCCACATTTCCTGCCGTGTTCTTTCTTTGTGCAGTTACGTGCTCAGCCATGCTGAAGCTTTCAGTAGGTCACAGTCATAGAGCATTACCTTTCACGCCGTCAGCAACCGTATCCATAACAGGGCCCCCACTAAGCCAGACTGCCTGCTGCTGTCACGGGCATCTTGGCCCATAGCATTCGCCACAGGCTGTGTGCTCAGGCAGCATGGTGTGACGCTCCTCAGAGCATATCCTCATACTGAGGCGGCAGATGACCGTACAGTACCCCCTATTCTGCCTCTGCCCCAGCTTCTAATGTGGTTGGCGCCAGTCACCTCTCTGAGCTTCAGTTTTCTCATTTCTAAACGGGGATGGAGGGAGTCCTATGGATGACATCACAGGTGCACAGGGGCTTAGCAGGCACGGAGGCAGGTCCTCTGTGGTCACTCGGTGTCCACCACAACCCAACACTTGCCTCTCTTGGACCCTTAAAGTAAAGAAAGGTGTGGTCCAGCATTCAGTCCTAGTGAGGAGAGCCGCAGGTGGCTGAAGAGCACTTAGTCTGCAGTCTCGGGGCCTGGTTACCTCAGGGACACATACTACTTCCCCCTCATCTGGCTCTAAAGTAAGCTCACACAGCTCACTGCCTGACACACATGGGGTTGAGAGTTCTCTTGGAAAGTAGTATGATGTCAGCCACTGAAAGAGGCGTGATAAGAGAGCTCTGTAGCTGGGTGTTGCGTTACCTCAAACACCCATCAGTACAGGGCCGATGTAAACACAAGCAGAACCATGGTGCTGGCCTTCCTGGGACTACGGCGGGCAAGCACAGAGAAAGAACAAGGCTGCACACGCACATCAAAAGTCTCCTGGAAACAGGCATGGAGGAGCATGGGCTATGTGACATCATTCATGGACGAAAAAGACTTGCGTGTCTGTCCAGTAAGGGGCCGGCCTCTGGCTTGCTGACTCTGGAGACCCTGCCACTTCTGTCGTGGAAGACTGGAAGGTCAGACACACACCTTGAGAATTCTCAGCCACCCTGTTGCAGAAGAAAAACTGGCCTGGGTTTAAGAGTCTGGATTCTCACTTGCTGGTGGGCCGGGTGTGTGTGGCTCTTCTGGTGTTGCTTCAGCCTCTGTGTGGCTAACTGGGTAACTAGTGGCCCTGGCAGAGGCGATCCTCGTTAGTCACGGTGCCAGCAATGGAATAGTGGCCATTCAGGATCTGAGGCTTTCCAGTAATCTCAACCAAAAGCAGTAATCAATGTGTGTCTGTTGTGTCACAGTTACTTACTTTGCTGTAACAAATGCAGCTTAAGGAAGGAAGGGTTAGAGGGTACAGTGCCTCCTGGCAGGGATGTGCAGCCGCAGGAGCATGAGGTGGCTGTCACATTCCTTCTGCAGTCAGGAAGCAGGAAGAGAGACCCGCTGCTCAGCTCCTCCTTGGGGATTCTAGATCCTGTCAAGCAGATGGTGCCGGACAGTCCCCCCACTCGGTAGAACGTCATGGCGGAGGTACCGAGAACGATGTAGGGCTATTGGTACCAGCGGAGAAAGACACCTCCTCCTGCCCCCTTCACCTCCGATGACTGTGGAGCTGTGGACAGGTGAGAAGCAGACGACAAGGCTTCTGTGGTTCCTCAGAGAAACTGAGACTAGATGAGGGGACTGACAAATATTTTGCCTGAAATACCAGGAGCAGCGGTGTCTCCCCTCTCAGCCCTTCTTAGCTGTGTCAGGAGAGAAAAGAGAAAGTTCTAGCCAGATGGTGCCTGGCTACCTGCCTAGTGAAGAAGTGGCTAGGGACCTAGCTATCAACGATGGCGTGTGCAGGCTGCACTGGATGATCCATATAGATGAAGGTTTCCTCACCCCAAGGAAGAACCACAGACTGATGGACGAAGGGGACCCTCGGCCATACATGAATGGAGGGCTGGTGAGGCGGCCTGCCCCAGTCTCTGATGGGAGAAATGGGGAGGGAACTCCTGGCAGCAACAGAGGCTAACATTTATTTTCTGTTGACCTGTTGAGATGAAGGCTTTCTATACATACAAATTAAAATGTTGCTCTTGCCAGTTAAGATTGTTTGAGGCGGGATTTGTGTAGGCCAGGATAGCCTCAAGCTTGCTGTCTTCGTCAGTGTTGCGCTGCTGTGAAGAGGCACCATGACCATGGCAACTCTTATAAGGAAAGCATTTAATCTGGGCTGGTTTGCGGTCTCACAGGTTTAGTTTGTTATCATAATGGTGGGAATCATGGTGGCCTACAGGCTGGGAAGTAGCTGACAGTTCTATATCTAGATCCCCAGGTAGCAGGAAGAGAGAGGACTCCCCTCAAAGCCCACCCCCAGTAACACACTCCCTCTAACAAGGCCATACTTCCTAACTCCCTGGTGACCCAGCATTCAGCTCTATGAGCCTATGGGGGCCAGTGTTATTCAAACCACCACACTTGCTGTGTGCCTCAGTGCCTAGGGTTAGGATTGCAGGGACATGCCACCTCAACCCGTGGCGTTAGTGTTTTGATCTAAAAGGCAATCCCTCTACAGTCAACCAACCAAGAAGGGCAACTCCCGTGCGTGACCTGGGTTGTGGTTTGATCTAGAAAATGCCCCCATAGACCGGCATGTTTTGGCTTTTGGTCCCCATCTATTTGGGGAGTTTGCAGAACTTTTGAGAAGTGGGTCCTCGCTGGAGAGAGTGGGTTGCTGCAGAGTTGCCAGGGAGCAGAGCCCTGGCCTTGCTTCCCATGCCCTCTCTCTGTGGGACACGTTCACTGTAGTTACAACATGGCCAGCCAGCTCATGCTCCTACGGCCGCGCTCCTTACCGTGAGGCACTGTGGCTCATAGGAGCTGCACGAGCCCAGCTGTCCCTTCATCCTGGTTACCTCCCCTCTCGAGGACATGCAAGGGCAAGTTCAGATTCTTGTTTCTCTTAGACTCTAATTCCCAGGCTAGTCCGGTGATGTGAGACCCTGGAAGGTGAGGCTGAAGAGGGCATCCTTCTCTAAGCCCTGACATGTGTCTCTGGTAGGCCTTCCGTGGACTCTGCCGTCAGCCTGGAGGACTGGCCCGCTGTGGGCTGAGACCACTGACCTGCATCTTTCCACCACGTTCTTCCCTCCTCGGCAGGGTACCTCACCTGAGGTTTGGAGGCCACAGAGCCAAGATGGCTGTGAGTGAGGACAATTTGTATTTCAGTGTCCCAAGATCGGACATCTCTGCCAGAGAGACCTGAGCTCTGGTTTCCTGGACGGAGCCTGCTTGGCTGGAGTCTGCTGGAAGTCTGTACTGTGGGAACAGGGTGTCTGTGGGAGCATGGGTACATCAATCTCCCCAGGACTCAGCTATAAACAGGAGAAATCATCTCTCTCACATGGTTCTTAAGTCAGAAACACGACAGCAGAAGGGTGAGGCACCATTGCTTGAACTCCCAGACACTTCATTGAGCCCCTATCCAATGTCACTGCCTTCCCGGTTTGCTCACCACCTCTCCATGAGGCAGACGATACGAGCATCATGACCCAGGGCAGAAACAGCAGAGAGGGAATCTCAGTGGCCCAAGGCTGCTTTGCAGAAGAGGTGGCAGAGTCCAGCTTCCGTCTTGGGGCATCCTTCTGAGAAACAGGTATCTGGCTTGGGTAGTGTAAAACATCAAGGTAGGTAGGGATGTGACGTGGCAGGTGTCAGTAGGGACATGTCTGGAAGCAGTGTCCACACAGCAAGCCTCCTTATTTAGCCTTGTCTGGTCGGTGTGTGCCTGTCTGTCTTGTTGCAAAGGACCGAGTGTTTATGTCTCCCGATCCTTAAGGCCCAGGCAGTGGCACTAGGAGGCAGAGCCTCTGGGAGATGATTGGGGCAGGACTCACCTTCACAATGACATCCATGTTTTTATGTGAAGCCAGGGATCATTCACTGACATCCTCCCCATGTAGGTTTCAGGGAGAGGACACCTGTCTCAGAGGAAGCAGACTTTAAATAGGCATCGATTCTCTTCTGGCCTTGGACTTTGCAGTCACCAGATTCATGAGAAATCAGTCTTTTTCTAGGCCATCCAGTTCATGGTACCTCTGTCATAGTGTCCAGAATGGAGTCAGATGCTTGTGCACCGGTTTGACCGTGAAGGTGTGGTAGTGTTGAACCTGGGCAGCCCATGCCTGTGATTCTGTGTGGGAGGAGGCCCCTTCACCAAAGGGGAACTCAGGCAGACGCACGGCTTGAGGCAGACTCACCGCCACGAGCTAACATTTATCTGCTCCATGACTGTCTTACTGAAGTGCTCCCTTATGACCTATAGCCAAATCTATTTTTATCTGCAATGTATACATTAAAAATTTAAGTTGGTGAATGTATTTAATGTTAAAGTGAACAGCAACTTCAGTGGTTTAAAGAGTAATGTTGTCCTCTCCTTGGGAGTTTGAAAATCACTTCAGTTTTTTTTTTCCCTTGTTGCACAGACCAGCTTCTGGAGGGATGGGAGCGAGGGTACTGCAGAGCGCAGGACAGGTGTCCTGCTTACTCATCTAACTTGAGGAATAATGTGGGTCAGCCAGGGGGTGTGATGAGTCATCCAGAGAAAGTCAGCAATAGGCATTTATTCTGTAGTTGCTGTGTGTAGACTGGGTTCCTCTCTAATCTACTGTGTCCTTGGGAAACAGACCCAGAGAGGCCAAGTGACATGCTGTGGTTCACACAGCCCAGTGAGATAGAGAATGTGTGTTGGAACCCAGTTTGGTTAATGCAGAATCTGTGTACTTTCTGTCGCAGTGTCTCTCAGAGTGTCCCAGCGTCTCTCAGAGTGTCCCTGCATCAAATTGCTGCTTTGTCGGAGGCGCTTGTGCTCAGGGCAGCTCTCGACTAGAGCTGAGCCATTTGGTTACTTTATTGGGTTCTTTTACCTACCACCCTTCTTCACCCCAATCCCTTCCAGATTCCCAACACTAGGCAGAAGAGAAAGAAGGATAGAGCGGAAAGAGGGCAGAGATCTCTAGACTACTTCCTGCTGATTAGGGTCATTGAGTTCCTTGGGGCAAGTCCAGTCGTCATTGTCAGGATATTGTCAACCAGCAACCAGCAATGTAGCAAACAGTAAACAAACAGCGACAAAATGGAAGTTTCTGGTTTCTTTGGAGACTCAGTTTTGTCGTGTGATGTTTTGCTGTGAGCTGTCTGGTTCCAGGCACGTGACTTTGACCGGCTGAGAACTGGCTGGGTGGACTTTGAGGAAGAGAGATACACAGTGAGGTGAGGCTCTGTGGACCGGCATCGCTGCACCGTCTTCGTGCTTCGACACTTGACTTTGCAGAGCGAAAATTTCCAGAGAGCTTCTCAGGGCAATCCAACTGAGTCTTGCGATTTTCTCTGACTCGTCATGCTGACTTGTGTTGCCGCAGGGGTTGGGGGAGATGGAGGGGAGGTAAAGGTATTGAAGAACCCTAAATAAAGTAGGTTTGGTGAAAAATCTCAGCGTACAGGCGGCGCCCAGCCGTGGCTTAGGCGCAGTGGGCAGCTTTGCTTCTAATGCAGTGGAGGAATCGGCAGGTTTTGAGGGGTTGGCAATGGTGTTTAAGGAGGTTGGCAAGATACCTGCTATTGCTGTTGGCTGGTCTCCTGTATTACTTCTCGGGGGGGGGGGACGTTTCTGGTTTTGCTTTGAGGTCTTCATATGTATCTTTTTGAAAAAGACTGGAGGGAAAGCTGAAGACTCAGAAGGATCGCTCAGTTCTCCGGTGTTGGAAAGGATTGCAGATTTGGCTATGCACCTAGAGAGTTTGCAAAGGCGACGGTGGGAGAACAGGCTTGGTGTCCGACTCAGGGACTTTCCTGCAGGATGAAAGAGGGAAGCAAACAAGACTGGAAGGCAGGCTGCTGCCCTGCCCTGCTCCATGCACTTTCATTACCCAGAGCACCTCCGTGAGGCCGGGGGCTGGGAAGAGCGGGAGGCAGTAGGTAATCGGGTTGCTGTGGATCCATGTGCATCGCCAGAGGAGTGGCCTAGGGCTACACAGGCACCGTCAGCCTTCCCCGTCTCTGTGCAGCATGTGCCTGCTATGATGGTGGTGGAGCTTATGATGAGAGGGCATGGCATCCAACAGACATGCTAGATTTAACACGTTTTAAAGAGTCTATTTTAAGGTATGGGATGCATTAACCATTTGTTAAGCAAGTATTAAATAATTGGGCTATGCAAAACAGACTTATTTGAATCCCAAGATTGGAAGAGTTTGGTGTGAGCTGTTCCAGAAGCTGGTCAACAATTACAAGGGTTATCATGGTGGAGGGATGAAGCCAGGAAAATGGAACAGCTCAGGACTTAAAATCCCACCAATCCACACTCTGGAAGTGCCTGTCCCAGAAAGCTCCGCCCCTAAGAATTCCTATATAAAGCCTGTGCTCTAAGAGCAGAGGCAGCCGCTCCTGGATTCGTTCCTCCTCTCCTGAATTTGTCCCTTCAATAAATCTCTTTTAAAAGATTTACTGCCTGCTGTGACTCACTCATGGAAGGAAGAAGAAATGAAGAAGGAGCAGATCTCAGGCTCCTAGGCTCCTCAGCTCATCAGGATTTGGGGCCATCCTTCCCTGGGAACTGCAAAGTCTCTGTTGAGGAGGCCTCCTCTCAGAGCTGTGCGGTTCCCGGGCTCCCCGTATCTCAGGACAACCTTGGGACACTGTCCTATTCAGAGCTGTGCAGTTCCCAGGCTCCTGTGCTTCAGGACACCCTTGGGATCTGTCCCACTCAGAGCTGGGATACCTTCCCAGTCCTTGTGACTTGGATTTGTGGCCCCAGAGCTGTGGGTTTCCCGGACACCCTTTCATCTGAGCACCAGAAGGCAGCCCGACCAAAAACAACACTGCACTCTACCACACTGCCTCCCAGTCAGGGACAGTAACAGGCAGTCCCTGCTCTCAGGGCCATGGTGTGAGGGTGGTTTGGGTAGGTATGGCCCCATGGACTCAAGTGTTTGAATCCTCAGCCCACAGAGAGTGGCACTGGTAGGAGGTGTGGCCTTGTTGGAGGAAGCGTGTCACTGAGGGAGGGTCTTGAGGTCTCCTTATGGCCAGTCTATGTGCAATGTGCTGCTGTCCTGCTGCTGTCTGTGGATCAAGATGTAGAACTCTCAGTCCTTCCAGCACTGTGCCCGAATGTCACCATGCTTCCTGCCATGATGATAATGGATTAAACCTCTGAACTGGAAGCCAGCCCCAATTAAATAGTTTCTTTATAAGAGTTGCTATGGTCATGGGGTCCCTTCACAGCAATAAAACCCTAACTAAGACAGTCTGTCTAGGCAAAGAAGATAAATGGTGGAGGGTGGCAAAGAAGAGGAAAGGAAAAGAGAAAAAGAAGGGGAGAGAGAAATTGGCTGAGCTTGCAGACACAGCTTTCTGGGAGCTTCAGGCGAGGTCGTGGTGCCCATCGTTAGAGGTGACAAAAGGGACGTTATGGAGAGACTGCCGAAGCGTCCACACGCATGGATCTGGGATGTGCTTGGCAGACAGTCTAGTGAGCTTGGGAATCTTGGCATTATAAAGGACTCTGAGAAAGGCCATGAGCATGGTGTGGGGGAGGGGCTGGAGTGCTGGTGCCCCGCAATGTCCAGCTGAGGTTCCGAATGTCAACCCCGCCCCTGCAATGGGCACCACCCATTCCACAAGCCACCTGTGACATCAAGATGCCCTCACTGAGGGGACAGCGTCTCTGCTCTCCCTGCCATCTAATAACCAGATTCTGAGTTCTCAACACTGGCTTCGAGTGTCCCTTCTTTGCTTCCACCCCACAGCAGAACCACCGAAAGGTTCCCTAGTCCCCAGCCCTGTATTCAGTCCCCAGCGCTCATCACCCTGAATGGCAGTGGTTCACACGGGTCGGGGTGTCCTGTTGTGCTGGGAGTGTCTCTCGGGCTGCAGCTGAGACTGAGTGTTGGATCTGGCACAGGTTTAATATTTGTTAACTGGAGGAATGGATGGATGGATGGATGGAGAGTTGAATGGCTGAGTCAGTCAGGGACAGTGGTTCTCCTCGGTGTAACAGCTATTTGTTTACTCAGCGAAGTGGAAAATTGATGTTTGTTATCTCGTTTCAGCTTTCTCATTGATGTGCATTATGTCGTTAGTCATGAGCTCTCTTTGCTTTTAGCAGATCATTCCCTATTTAGTGATGTGTTTATACTAAGCACCTCCTGTGTGCTGGACAGCATACGAATTGCTAAAGAAAATGTGGGGAGTGCATAGTGCATCTAAAGTGTTGTTTCACCTTTGGGGTCTTTCCAGCCCCTCACTGTCTCATTAGGGTTTCGTTGCTGTGAAGAGACACTGTGACCACAGCAATTCTTATAAAAGAAAGCATTTAACTGGGGCTGACTCACAGGACCAGAGGTTTAGTCCATTATCATCATGGTGGGAGGCATGGCGCACAGGCAGATGTGTGCTGGAGGAGGAGCTGAGAGTTCTACACCTTGATCTGCAGGCAGCAGGAAGAGACAGTGTGCCACACTGGGCATGGCTTGAGTATAGGAGACCTCAAAGCCCGCCCCCACAGTGACACACTTTCTCCAACAAGTTTGCACCTCCTAATAGTGCCACACCCTGTGGGCCAAGCATTCAAACACAGGAGTCTGTGAGGGATGTTCCTATTCAAACCACCAATACACTATTTTTTTTTAATCCTCTGTGTGTGTGTGTGTGTGTGTGTGTGTGTGTGTGTCCAGCCCATGCTTCAGGCTTTTGTTTATTTCTATTTAATTATCAGGGTGGATGTAAGCTCTTGTGAGTCCTAGACACTTTTGAAAGTCTGGTAAAAGCATTGGAATCCCTTCTGAGATGGATAAACCTCTCTGTGGACCCTCACTTGGAAACAATAGGGCCGAGGAGGCCGGGCGCCTGGGCAGCTGTCGGTCTGTGTCAGTGGTTTTGCTTTTGGCTCAGTGGTCCCTGTAAGCTGAAGGGTGGGGCCCACACAGCAGACCCTGGCTCCCTGGCCCTAGAGTCCCCCTTACCTGATAAAGAGCCTACGGTCGGAGTAGTCACCATGCCCATGCAGGCAGACAGAGGATCTCTGCTGTCGCTGCTTTCTCAGCATGCCGAGGACACGCTGCCACCCTCCCTCGTGTGGACTGTGCAGAGACCAAGCCTCAAGGCCTCTCCATGCTCACACAGGAGGCCCCGGAGCCTCCGGAGACTTGGAAAGCTGGTGTGAAGATGAGAGACTGTCACATCTCCAGAGACATTTTGCCCTTTGCAGACACAAGGATCAGGTGGTAGCCTGGGTGATGGTTCTGTCCTACAGGGTCAGAAACCATATTTCCAAGTGGTACCCAGCACTGAAGCAGGATCGCAAAGAGCTAGGCGGTGTTGGTGTTCGCCCTGTTCCTCATATCGGGCAGCAGGAGCCGTCCATGCCCGGCCGGGGCAGGCTGGCTGGACCAATCGTGCTCACACGCAGTGGGTATGCGGTATCCACTATGTCAAGGAAAGAAGGGAGGGCGTTCCCGGTGGGAGGGGACCTCAGTGATGGCGTCCAGCGTGTGAAAGCCCGGAGTGCCGTCTCCAGCACCACAAACGGGGACAAGTAGAGAAAATTCCAACACATGGCACAAATGTGTGAACAGCAAGGGCATAATTGTCCCATTAAAAATGTTTTCTACGAGGGCAGGTGATACAGCTCAGCGAGTCAAGGCGTTTGCCACCAAGCCTATGACCTGAGCTGGATGCCGTGACACTTGTGGCAGGAGAAAACTGACCCCTGAAAGCCGTCCTCTGACCTCCATACAGGAGCTGTGGAACTACGTACCACATACATATGTGCACACAAAAGAAATTAAATCATGGTAAAAATGGTAAACATTTTAATGAGCATGTATTAACTGCACAGAAAAGGGGTTTGCGCGTATGGATTGAATACACTTTGATCATATTCATCCCTCTGTCGCTTGTGGTTTTTGTCCTAACGCAGGGGTAGCTCAGGCTGGCCACATGCCTTGAACTTGCTGAGGATGCCCTTGAGCACTCCTCCAGCCTCTGCCTCCGGAGTGCTGCGCTTACAGGTGTGCGCCGACACAGGCTTCCTCTCTTCTCTCCGTTATCCTTTCCTCTCGTTTTCATTTCCCTTCTCCTTGAGGAATTACAATTAGCAAAATACACAAATCACGAAGGGGCAAATGCCTTAGAAGTCCACTAGACGGGTTTCTCCAGCAGGCAGAGAGAGGACAGAGAGGACGGTGGTTGCCAAAGGCTCTACGAGCTCAGGATAAAATGGATAAAGACGAACATCTTAAACCAGGCATCCACACGTGGGCATGAGTGCAAGCATACACACACAGCCAGTGGCAACCCTGCTAGAGAAAGAAAAGGTGTGTGTGTGTGTGTGTGTGTATGAGTGAGTGTGTGTATGTATGAGTGAGTTGTGTCAGTGTGTGTGAGTGTGTCTGCGTTCACAAGGCTTTACACTGAACTGCACATGGAGAGGGAAGGGGTCCCTCAGCTGATGCAGGTGCAGGTGAGGGCACCGAGCAGAGTAGGGCTGCCCTTTGCCCTCCTCTAGGAGGCTCCGTCCTCCGGGGAGGTGGGCCTAGCCAACTTCTATGGCCTGTATCCCAGGTTCTCGAGAACATCACTTGATGAGGCAAGAGCGTCAGCTCTGATTCTTCTCACACTCCCAACCCTATGACGCGGTACCAATCTCTCCTATGACTAAAAACCCCAAGAAAGTGGTGAAGAAATGTGGCTACGGTGACACTTCAAGTCTCACTTCTCAGGGCGTTTGAGGATCCATTCTTGTTTTCTCACATCTCATCCCAAGCACTGGCCGGGTCACCTAGAAGCTGCACATACACACTGAGAAGAAGGCTCCTCAAGGCTGAGGGACATGGGGAGATGCCCTCGGCAGCAGCTCAGGGCCACTTCCCTCCCTGATTTACTTCTGAATAGACCCTTCCTCTTTATGGGGTCCACAGTGGAGCAGTGCTGACCTCTGCCCCGTAACCCAGGTCGGGGCCATCGGGCCCTGCTGTATGCTGAACTGCAAGGACAGAGGTTCAGAACCAGCAGTTCTCATTTGAGAATGAGGCTGACTAGAGTGGGGCAGAGCCAAGATATGGTGTGGTGGTTGATTTTCTGTGTCAGCTCAGCAGGCCACGACACCCAGACGGGCAAACACATCTAGATGCTTATCTCTGAAGGTATGTTTGAGATGGGATTAAGATTTACATCCACGGACTCTGAGTGATTGCCTCAATGTCCACAATGTAAGTTGCCCTTACCCTGCTTAATCAGTTCACAGTCTTAATAGGAAAAACAACAACAACAAAAACAAAACAAAACAAAACAAAAAAACAAAAACAAAAAAACAAACAAAAAAAACCCCTGATCTCAGTGGCCCAAGTTTAAACTCCCAGCACTTATGTAAAAGGCCATGTGTGCCCCTGCATACACATGTGCATGCCTCTCACCCCTGACCACACACTTAAAAATGCCAGTTTTCCAAGGAAGAGGGCATCCTGCTGATGACCAGTCTGCACTTGCGCTGACTGTGACCCCCATCATGCTGGGCTTCCTCAAAGACCTTGGGCTTGTTTGAGGCCACACTGTGTGAGCTTATTCCTTAAGGTCAACAGAGCAGGGGCTGTTGAGAGGGCTTGGCTGTCAAGAGCACAGGCTGCTCTTACAGAAGACCTAGGCATGATTGCCCCCAGAACTGGCATAGAGGCTTACAACCATCTATAACTCCAGTTCCAGGGGATCTGGCACCCTCTTCTGGCCTCCGTAGGTCCTGCATGCCTGTGGTGCACAGACAGGCAAAACTCCCATACACGTAAAACATTAAAAAGCAACACAAAAAGCATTTAAAAGTTCCCCATACATATAAGTATATTACTGTAACGTGTGTATTTCACTCATGTGTGTGTGTTCCTTGGGAGAACTGTGGCTGATACAGGAATCCAAAACAGAATCCCAGTGCCTTTGCTTGAGCATCTAGCTCAGCAAAACCTCCTCAAACACCCCTGGATTTTTTTCACTACTCAAACTGTCCTCTGGAGTTGTGTTTCTGTCAGTTCCAGCCCTAAGGGTCAGAGGAACAGCTGGCTCAGCTCTCAACCACGCCCAATCCCCAGGCTCCCTTTCATCGATGGTCTGTGCCTGGAAGGGTGAACAGAAAGTCTGTTTGGGTTTGAAGGCAATGTAATGAAGAGAGCACAAGGAGAGTCCAGTGTGGCCAGAGCCAAGGAGACAGGGCTGGAGAAGTGGGCAGGGACCAGGGATATAGGACTCTGAGAACCAGCTAGGAGTTTGGGCTCTGTCCTTGGGGCAGGAGAGAGACCTTGAGGAGTTTCAAATGGTGCAGACATGACCTGGCTGCAGTTTTAGCTCGCTCGCTCCGCGGTGGGAAGACAGATGACACAGGAAATAGAAGCAGGGGAGTGATTTCCCTGATGCTCCCATAATCTAATTCCGCATGCAGCCGGTTCCTTCTCACTTGCTTGAAGCGCTCTTGGTGCTGCGGCGTCTGGCTCTACACCCTAGCTTACCACCGACTCCCCGTGAAGGCTCAGACTTGATACAGGATGCCTCAGTTTCCTACCGAAGATAACAGCGCTGCTTCCCTCCTGCGGTCCTTTGCAGGGACAGAGTGACTGACGCCAGGTTTGGATCCCAGCACAGTGCTGGATGCACGAATCCCAGAAGCATCTCAACCAGGTACAATCCGTACTGCAGCTCAGGTCCCCTGCGACACTATGTTAGCATTCTGTTATGTAACAGAATATCTGTAACTGTACACTATCACCAAAAAATCAATTTAGAAGGAGGAACGATTTGTCTGGGCTTTCGGTGTTGGAGGTTTTGGTCTATGACCAGTTGCTTTCCAGACTGCAGTGAGGAAGGATATGGTGGGAACACATTACAGAGGAGCCAGAAGTGAAAAAGAGAGGAAGAGATTGGTGTCAAATAATCCAGTTTAGGGAAACACTCCTTTGTCACTGACTTCTCACATAGCTGGGACAAAAATAAATAAAATAAAAAATAAAAAAAAAAACCTGACAGAGACAACTAAAGTAGGAAGAGTTGGTTGCTTTGGGGTCCCAGCTTTAGATGGGATATAACCCATCACAATGGGGAGGGAGCGAGGTGCCAGGAGCCACAGCAGCCTCTGGCGTCAGGAATTAGTGTGCAGACAGGAAGTGAAACTAGAGCTTATAAAGCCCCAAGGCCCACCCCCAGCAAACTACTTCCTCCAAGAGGCCACACTTCCCAAAGAGTCCACAGCCTTCCAAAACAGTGCCACCAGCTGGGGGAACCAAGAGTTCAAACACCGGAGTCTGTGGGAGACATTTCACATTCCAAACCGTAAACCCTCAAAGACCTAGACCTTCCCCACAGGCTCCACGGTTAGTTTCCCTACATTAGATTAGCACTGAGCAGAGCCTGCAGGCCTTATAGAGACCCTCCTGAGCCAAAGGGTAAGTGAAAAATACTGAACAAAACGCACTTTATGTCCTTAACATCCGCCTCCTCCTCCCTGGCCTCCCGCTGCCTCGGAGCTACGGCTTTCCTCCCTTGGCAACACTACCAGAGCTGTCATACCACATACTCCTCTGCCCAGGGAAGAGCCTGAGACTGAAGTCTGGTTTCTGTGGCAGGAGCAGAGCTTTTGCTCCATGGTAAAGCGGAATCACGTAAACCGAACCTTCTTAAGATGGGGACTGTGTGTAGCCAGCAGATCTCGACTCTGCTAAAGCCGGCTGTGAACTTCCAGCCCCAGCAGGACTGGCCACTGCCTGGTCCAGCCCCTCTGTGCATTCTGGCTTCAGCTGTCCCCCAGGGCCTGCCCTAAGCCCTACTTTGCAAAAGCTGTCTGGATCTTTCCAGTTCTTATCTGGTTACTGTCGCATGTTTGGGATTCAATATGGGATGACAACTGTCTCCAGGGACTATCCAAGAGTCCCTGTCTTGTCCCTACTGGCACCTTCTCTCCTCTTTCCCAAGGTTCTGCTGGGTTACACTCTGTGCATGGGTGGATCTCTGGTCTCATCACCCGACCCTGGCAACCTCCGAGATACCTTGA
>NW_026592509.1:492526-510414 GCF_907164565.1 Psammomys obesus | reverse complement strand
GGTCTCATCACCCGACCCTGGCAACCTCCGAGATACCTTGAGGTGTCTTGATGTCCCCTCTACGGCAGGGACATCAAGAAGCCCAGCTTGGGTCCTGCTACCTCCTCCTTAGCTCTGAGCCAGCCCCGGCCACCAGTCACCTCTGCATGCCTTGCCTAGATCATAGCTGTGGGACCTTCCCATTTTTCATTCAACAGCTTTGAGTCTGCTGTCTATCCAATCACCCTCATAAGTTGGAAAAGGAGTCAATCTTGTTTATTAGGGAGCCCACAGTCAGATTTTCAGTGGTGATTACAGCAGGAGAGAGGACAGGAGAGATGCAGGAGCTAGGTATCCTTAGAGTGAAGGAAGGGGTACTTAGGCCGGGAGGGGCCTTCTCAGTAGAGCTAGAAGTGGGAGCAAGAATTCCACAGGCCACCCCCAGAACAGCAGCTGCCCCTTGTTCCGCTTCTTGGCGACGTCAGAGGTGGGCCAGGCCACTGGGGTTTGTGCTTCTTGTGGGGCAGTTTCCAGGGACTTGTTCTCTCAGGCTGAGTGCCGGGGCTGGCTGCAGAGTTCGCCAGCCTCCAGGATGGAGTCTGGTTGGCTTCCATCTCTGGACTTTAAAAGAAGGTCCTGTGGGGAAGAGGAACCAGATGGGGTGGACAGGCCTTGTAAACGACTCTCAGTCGACGGCCGGCCCACCGTAGCAGCACACGGCCCTTCCGGCTTTCAGGGCCTCTCAGCTCGGCCCTGAGCAACACACCAGCCACAGCACACAGGAGCCAGGGAGGAAGCAGAAGGTGAGGGGATGGGAGCATCAGGAAGGACAGGAATGGCTTGTCCCGAAGAGCAAGTGACAAAACAGCCATAGAGGACATGGTGGGCTAGCTCCACTGTCTTAGTACATGAGCATGAGCATGAGCGAGGTTTCGGGGAATTTTTGACAGAAGCAACCATGTTTGGAGCTGCCCTGCCTGTGGGTTTCAGGCCACGACACTCCAGGGTCACTGGCAGCAAGTACAGGACATGGGTGGGGACACTCCAAAGCTTGGCTCCATGGCTCAACAGAGAGGGCCCAGATCACGGAGGGAAGGAGACCAAGGATAGCATGGGCTGAGCAAGGCTTGGGGCACAACAGGACACATAATGGAATCCACCAACCCTGGTTCTTTGGACCAGCTTAAAGAGCTTGAATGTCATGGCTCTGCCCAATCGAGCAGGGCGTGGGGCTCCTGCAGGGGCTCTCACAGGAAATTGGCCCCTGTGTGGAGATTCAGCGGGCTTCAGTGTTCTTCAGCCTAGTCCAGCAGCGGGGAGGCACCATTGTGCTCAGTGTTGCCCTGCTCCAACTAGGTTCTGAGTGTGACCCAAAGCAGGTCCCAAGGGCTGTGGGCATCAGAACCCCCAGGTCCTCAGCCAGGGTTCCCAGCTGGGCATCCCTGCCATTGACAGAAGCCCCAGGGGAGACATTCCTGTAGGCTGCCTCTATCTCCCTTCAGATACCAGTCCAAAGAACCTGCCAGGATTGTGGGCAGCACATGGCACGCGGCATGGGCAGACAGGGCCCTGCGGCTGCCTGCCTAGTCACCGTGGGCTCCAGCTGCAGGGTGAACCCGTGTCTACACAGGGGCTCATGGGCTTCAAGCTGCTCTCGGACCGGCTGGGGACTTTCGGCTGCAGAGGGAAGAGAAGAGCTACGAAAGCAGGGTGGAGCAGGAGGCAAGGGGGTCGGTTACTGTTGGGGGAGGCCCTGGGTTCCAGTAGGCACTTTAGAACCCTCAGGTCATGTAGGATGGAGACTAGGCTGGATGGATGGGGATGGGCCAGCGACCATGAGCTAACACTGCCAAGGCCCATGACTCTGCTCTGCGGTTAGCTCAGGGTGTTCCAGGCCCCATGACTGCCCGCAGATGCATGCCAGGGCATCCCTTTCACGGGGGAGGTTGGAGGAAGGTGGCCAGGATCCTGGGAGAACACGGGTGCAGGGGCAGGGTGCCTTGCACATACTTACAGCTCGTCATCGTATTCCTTGGGGGGACAGACAGCAACCACAAGGTCTATCCAGTCCTGTGGGGAGAAACCGTGTGACCGCAGGCACACGGAGGGGTGAGTTATGGACCTGCCTAGTGTTCTGGTCCACTCTTGGGCTTCGTAGCTCAGGGTCAGCCAAAGACACAGTTGAGAGCTGGGGCACCCTTCTGGGGGCCTCACACTCTGGGAAAGCACTCCCCCAAGAGCAGGGGTCTAGCAAGGGCTGCTAGACTCTCAGGTGGCACCAAGTTCCCACTGTAGATCTGTGGACCAGGGCTGGGCAGCCATTTCTGAATCAATCATATATGGACTGATAGAGGTGACCCCTTATAGTCTGGGCACATCCTAGGAAAGGTGCCACAGACAAGCTGTACCCATGACCCTGAGCCATAGCAAACATGGGTTCTTTAGGCCTCACTCTCTGATCTTGGTGGTACTCAGTTCCCCCAATGGCATCATCGCCATTGTTGGCTTGCCCAACACTGTCCACCCTAGCCTCGGATGTGTTCACCGGCAAGACCTAAAAGAGCAATGCTCCCCCCTTCCCAACCCTGTGCTGAGCTCTCCCCCACCCTGTGGCCTCCCTCCCTTCGCTCCGGGAACACGGAACACAACGGCTCCCTCTGTCCTAACACAGCCATTCAGAGCACCAAAGTCATCAGCGTGTTACCCGTTGGTCTTCTCGTCTCCACATCCTTTCATGTGGGTCCCAGGCCCATCTGGTCAGCTTCCTCGGCACTGAACTTAATACCTCAGGCTCAGCTGTCTGCACACAGTGGCACAGGTGTGCACTGCACGGCCTGAGTGGGCACCATTTGCACTAGAGTCTGAAGAGGGCACCCCTCAGACTGTGCACACCCCGAGAGACCTCATCCGTGCAGGCCTCATCCGTGTGGGGCATCTGGTTAGCACGGAACAGACTACCACACCCTGGCATCTGCCCTCCAGCCTGTTCTCTCCAGCAGGCCCACCGACACTCTCTTGATCCCTACTTAGCACACACTTAGAGAAGACCCTGGAGTTCTTTTCGGCCACGCCCAGTCTTCTGGACTCTGTGTTTGTATACTGGCCATTGGGACTCAAGACCACGAAGTGGCAATTCTCAGTCTTCCAGGTCCACTCCACTCTCTGGACCTTGGGTACCAGCCCTGGCCTGGGCCATTGCCACTGTAAGGCCAGGCTTCAGTCTGGCGTCAGGCAGGTGGTGAGGGAGGAGGGGAGGGCGGCTCTCACCCCGCCCTGATTCCAGGCCTTCTGCAGCGCAGCCTCAGCCTCAGCCAGGGTGTAGTCTGTCACAGTCTTGCCATTGATGGCCATGACCTCGTCCCCCTTCACAACACCACCTTCGGGAAGAAGCAGACAGGTCACCTGACTACTTGTCACGTGCGCCTGATTCAGGGGTTAGTGCGGCTCACCGCTGTGGGACAGGGAAGAGGCTCCACCCTGGGCCTGAAAGCTCCTGAAGGGCAAAACCAGACTCAGCTCCTCAAAGGTCCAGCTCACAGGCTCGCCATAGGCTCTGCAGAGCCAGGAGACCACAGAGGAGTCCTTGGCACCCCGGACCTGCACATCGCAGCAGGGCGGACCTACACTTTGGGTGCAATTCAAAGAGCCTGAGCCATCAAGGACAGTGACCCCCCTCCAATGTCGGCCATGCTAGCGCCATTAGAAACAAGTCCCTTTAATTCCCTCCCAGCATGCTCAGCACTTTTCAGTGTGACCACAGCGTGTCACACGTGTGCTGTGACCCCCTCCCGGTACCCTCCCAGCTCCTCAAAGGCAGGACCGCCTTCCTGGCTCACCCAGCACTTCTTATAGCACTTAACACGAAATAGGGACTCAACAGCAGGATGTTTTTTAAAAAAGAAAAGCGCTGAGCTTCGCTGCTGGATAAGCGGTCCTGGGATCTAGTGGTTCTAGGCAGGTGTGAAGTGGAGACCGAACAAGCTACTCACTGCATGACCCTCGAGAGCCCCGGCTGTGCTGATACGCACCGAGGCTATGTAAGCACACAGCTTATGTAAATCTCCTACACCTCTCAGCCATCAAACCTCCTCTCTGCAGAGAATTCTGGCTTTGGTGTGCACAGAACACTAACACTTTGTCACATGGAAATCAATCACTTGGAAGCCTTGCAAGTGCAAAGGTCACAGTTGTGCGGTGTGTGTTAGCAAGGTGGCAGCCATAGTTTGGAACTCGTGTTCCTGGGAATGTCCTGAGATGTCTAACCAAGCATGAGACCAAACCTCATGCAGCAGATTTCCCTGCGCAGAGGGACTGAGGATAAGTGACCTTCAGTGAGGCCACGAGGGGACCCAGGGAGCAGCATAGGTCCTTCCCTGACAAACAAAGGTGGGCCAGGCAGCAAACCATCCGTCAGATTGCACAGAAATGGGGATAGGAGTGTTCAGTAACAGGAAGTTACAAGAGGCCAGGCTGAGCAGAGCCTCCGAGGGCTGAGATCAGGATCTGAGTGGGACTGTCTGGGGGGGGGGGGGCTCTTTGAGGCCAAGGTTGGCAGGGCTGGACATCACCCAGGGCAGCTGGGTGCACTGCCCGGCTCAGTGACTGCTGAAGCCCAGCTGCCTTTCATTCAGACTCCTGTCTCCAGCTCCTGTCCTAGCCCTCTCTGCCTACTGGCGGGCTTTGCTGTAGTCTGAAGGGATCTGATCCTCGGATTTTCTGCTGTAGCCTAGGATTGAAGGGGACTTGGGCTCTACAAAGTGCCCCTGGGGCACAGGAGACCTGTCTGTGTGGCAGAAGCATCAATAAAGAATGGAGTTTGAGACACAAGGTTTCAAAGGCTGACAGGTGAGTGAGTTCACAGTGTGAAGCAAGAGGCAGCCTGGGGCCTGACTCAGTAAATGGCGATTTCTGTTTTTGGTTTTGGTTTGTAAACAACAACAGGGTCTTATGTAGCCCAGGCTTGCCTCAAACTCACTAAGTTGCCTTGAATTTCTAATCCTCATGCTCTCGGCTCCCAAGTGCTGGGATTACAGCCACTTGCCACCAATGCTGGTTTATACAGTGCTGGGGTGGAACTCAGGGCTTCATGCATGCTAGGCAATCGCTCTAAAGCTGAGCCACACCCCAGCCCCAGCACTGGGTGTTCCCCGAAAGGAAAGGAAGGCACAGGGAGGGCCATGTGTATGGCATAGGGGTGGGAGGTCTCTGGCGCTGTGGGAGGGGCCAGGCTGGGGAAGCACCTGGGGGTGCTACCTATACTGGGCACTAAACCAAATGGCCAGTTTGCCTGGATTCAAGTCCTGCCTGGCATCTTTCACTGGCTGGAGATCCTTGAAGACATGGCTTGACCTCACCTCATCTGTTTCTAAGCTGTGAATGGGGTTATGAACGGATTCGATGAGTGAATACCATGAACTCCTTAGTCCCAGGGCTGTGGCCAGGCCCGTAGTCTAAGGCCTGATATGTGCCTCATTCCACAGACCACCTGCTCTACGGCGGCACCTCCGAGCCCTTTCTCCCTGGAAGGCTTCCTTCTCTTCACCAGCCATCTTTGTAGGCTTCACTGCATCCCACACCCCTGGTTCTCATGGCTTTCCTCCCGCCATCACTCCCTCCGATCCTTGGCTGATGATCCTACTTTAAGGCTCTGAGCCCATTTCTGACATTGGCCTAGGGGTTCCTAGGGGTTAGGGTGGCATCTGGCCATGCCACCTCAGGTCCTGGCATCATGGCCCAGGCCCAGACAATGTCTTAGACTAGCTATATGGTTTGCTGCATGCACCCGACATTCTTGAACAACTGTGAGGCCATTTAAGGCAGTGGCCGTCTGCTCTCCTGGTGCGTGTGGTGTAGTCATCGCACTATCTCCCGAATGGGCAGAGCCGGTCCGTACTTACCATGCCGAGCAGCGGCTCCCCCTTCATAAACCGCAGAGACGACCACCTTCCCCACAGGGGAGTCCACTCCACCCTCCAAGGCCAAGTCTAAAGACCCCTCCTGGGTGGAGGAAAGCAGAGCTTAGGTGACCACACAGACAGCAGCCTGTGGGCATCAGGAAGTCTCACAGGGCGGCCGTCCAGTGCAGAGGCCAGGGAGAGTCGCGGGAGAAAACAGGTCTGGGTTGAGTGTGCACCGCCCCCCCAACACAAGGAACAGCAACCCCCGGTGGCGGGGGCGATGGGGAGAGGGGCAGGAAGCTGTCAAGTCACCAACGGGCAGATAAGGATGGTGACCAGCCTCCGCCCCGCGACCAGGTACCTTCTTGATGCGCAGAAGCCGGATATCTTTCCCTGCGATCTGCTCTGGTGAGAACTAGAAACAGAAAAGCAGGGTGGGGACCGCTGTGAGCTTGCTGAAGGGTGGGAGTGGCCCTAGCCTCGACAATGGACACCCCCCCCCAGAGCCATGAGGCCCAGCCAGCCCCACCGTTACAGGGTTACTGGGTGCAGAAAGCATGTGAACACATGGCTGGGGCCTGGCAGGAAGCTTGTGCACACGCATACATGGGACATACACTCGCACATACAGCACACACATGCGGTGCACATGTATACACACGCATGCAGAACACATGCCATGGCTGTCAGTCATGGAAAGGCCATCTAAATGGAGCCTTTGCAGGAAAGAACATCGTGCGACATTGCTGGGCTCTCTGTGAGCCACAGGTTCAGAATAAACCTCCCATTCTTCCCCCTGAGATACAGTGTTCCCGCTTACCATGGAGTAGGGGTCAAAGCCTTCTTCATATTTTCGGAAATCCTGGAAGCAAAGGCAGGGCTTTAGAATGGAGCGAAGAGGCCACAGAGGCACGCCACAAACTCAGACAGGCAAGAAAGAGGCAAATGAGCCGAATCCCAGAGGTCAGAGGTGAGCAGGGGACTGGGACAGTTGTGCTCAGGACGGGGGTGGAGGGAGGAGGTCGGCAGCCACAGCAGATGAAGTAACAGAGTGGGGAGGGGGCAGGCAGGAAGCTGCAGGAAGCACTTGGAGGAGCCTGGCCTGTCTCTGCTCTGTTCAGTGGGTGGCCATCTGTGGCTTCGGGGATACCACTGGGATCTGGGTGCCTACGCAGTTGGTCCTTGTCTCAGAGGAAGTCTCATTCTGCTGGCCTGTCTGGCCCAAGCTGGCCTTTTAGGTCCCCACTGGAGGCTGTGACCAAGCCATAAGGGAGAAGCCATGCTTCTCTGCTCAGTGCTCTGCCCTCACAGAGGGGAGCGGCTCTGTCCAGGAGCCACCTGTGCTGGAGAACATGGCCACAAAGTGACGGAGGAAGGCAGACGGCTCTCCATAGCAAAGGAAGGGAGGTGGTGCTGACGTTAGGGGGGCAAGTGCCTGGCTCCCCTTTGCTGATCTAGGAAGTAAGAACCCCCTCCCCAAGGAAAGGGCACAAAGCCTTGGGGCCCTGGCATGGTGAGGTTGCTGTGCTAAGACAGCCAGGACTTGGAAATAACATGGTGAGGATAAGCAGGCAAAGCCAGGGCGAATGGCCTAGGAGTCACACACACATGGCTGAGCTAGGGCACCCACGGGCCTCAGAAGCCAGGCTATTCCTGAGTTAGGACAAAACCACAGCCAGCCCCCAGAGGAGAGATGGCCACACAGCTCCCTAGGCCACACCAAGTGTCTCCTGAGGCCTGAAGTCAGCACTGTGAGTAGGCCAGAGATCCTGCCCCTGCCCAGACTGCAGCCATGAAACTCGGGGCACAAGATGAGGGCCCACCTTCAGAAGATGGACCCCGATATCTGCCTGCACCCTTTCCCCATAGCCTTTTATCTTCCAGGCTGAACCCCCGTGAGGCCTTGGATCTGTGTGGCCAAGGTCAGGGCCCACATCCAGATCTGTTCGCACACGTCAGACAGCACATAGAACAGGGACACAGCATATCTAAGCACCAGGGAGGTTACTAGGCAGAATCTGGGACCCGTGTCCTTGTCACCAAGAGAGGCTGTTCTATCCCTGGCTGTTCCTTTTGAAATACTGGGCCATGCTGGCCACACATCCCTTGGTGGGACCCTGAGCACTGTTCTCAGGGATGGCTGGGTGGCAGGTCTTATGCAAATTCTGAGACTTATAAAACATTACTGCTGGTCTCCCTTAAGAGAGCCACGCCCTCTGTTCAGCAAATGGAGAAACTGAGGCCAGAAAGGTGACATTAATGCCTAAAGTCACAAGAGTCAGAGGAGGAGGCCAAGGGTTTAACACTAAGCTTGAAGCCTTATAACCCTGAGCCATTGTCTTTTTCCTCTTGAGAGTTGTTTGTGTCTCCAGCTGTGGGCCTTTTAGTGTCTACTGGGCAAGGGCAATGCTTTGAGAGGCAGGTGGCCGTCATGCTTATGACAGACAGAAGAACCAATGTCCTGGATCTAAATCCAGGGTCTGACACCAGGTCCCTAACCCTCCATGGCTCCCTGTGTTTCCCATCCCTGGTTGCTGTGAAGTTAAGACCCTTGATGAATCTAAAAGTGGGCTTGGCTGTCCAAGGGACAGCCACCCTGTCCTTTGAGACAGGGTCTCTCAGTGACCTGTCACAATAGGGTAGGCTGACCAGCCAGTGAGCCCCAAGGACCTGCCTGTGCCTGTCTCCTGTGTACACAGACGACATCATCATGCCCAACCTTTTTAAAAATGTGAACCCTGGGGGTGAGCTCAAGTCCTCATGCTCACACAGTGAACACCTGACAGCTCAGCCCCACACTCAACATGGAGCTTCCGGCTGTGTGGTCAATCAAAGAACAAGAATCTTACGGGACAGGTCCACACCTATTGCAAACCATGTGGCCCAATAAGGAGGTGCCAAGATGACACCTGATCTGACTGCCACACCTCACTTCCCTTCCAGAGATGTCAGAGCCCAGGCAGGAGGGCCCTGGTTCACTGCTCCCAGGGGTCTTACCAGAACCTCAGATTTCACAGCTGGCCTGTAGATGAAATCCTATCCCTAAGGATAGGCTGTCCTCTGCCCATCTCCGGTCCTGGCCCATCAGCCTCTTTTACAGGCCCTCTGCCTGTACCTCCTACCCCCACTACTTCTATTCTCTGCCTATCAAGTCAGCTTGTGAGTGGAGAATTGGGGAGACTGTGGCCAGATTGCCTTTGATCTGGGGGTCTCTTTCATTAGTGGTGAAACTGTCTATCCAGTAGTTGGCTCTGGATGCAAATCCCAGGATGTAGGGCAGCTAGATGGCTACCTGTCTGACCTAACTCAGATGGCAGCAGGAGCTTCCAAGTCCCAGTGAGACTCAGACAAGTGGAAGAGCCAAGCTGCCTCCATGTCCTGAGACCAAGGAAAGCTGTGATCTGCTTGGAGCAAGTACAGACCAGAGAAGCAAGGTGGTAGCCAGCTCCCCTGCCCCATCCCTTCCTTCTCTCCTAGGATGGAGCCAGGGCTCATCTTGGCCTCTAGGGTTCCCCCTGCCCTACTTCCTCTTTGGACCACCAGAGGGCAGGGATGGGGAATCTTTCTCAGTGCTTAAGCTCTAAAATCGTCCCCGTGTTGGGGGCGAGACAGTGCTGGCCTGAGGCTTCCTGGGAGATGGCACTTGGAATTTGCCTTGGAGATGCCTTGAAATTGCCAGGAACTAGAGTGGAGAAGGAGGAGTCGGGAGTGAGACGGGTGGAGGAGGGTCAGACACACAGGGCCACGGGCACGCGGCTACCGCGGTGTCACTTTACTTGTCTGAATGTCGTCTGATACACCACCATTCTCTTCAGCATCTCCTGAGGCTGCCGGGAACGAAAGACAGTCCCCACCACGTTAAAAACGGGTGTCGTCTGCCCCCTGGTGCCGGGCTCTGGGGCTGCCAGCCTGGGGCCTATCCCTCCCCACGCAGACTGATGTTAGGGACCCTGGAGGCCTCCCACGCAGCAGTCACTGTGAAGCTCAACAGACACCACCCATCGTGAACCAGAGAGCACCAGCGGACTCAGCAGGCTGACCCAGGGCATGACCTTTACCCTTTGCGCTAAAGCTCAAAATAAGCGCTCCAGTGACCCACCCTGACATTTGCGTAGGGGTACCCTGAATGGAAGGAAAGTTCTGCCATAGCTGTGGGAGGCCAGTCAGAGGTTGGAGCCCTGTGGGGTGCCTGTGAGCCCCGGCTCCCTTAGCTGTGGGAACTGGGGTGAGCAGACCTTTCTATTTCCCCAGACCTGGTCCTAGTGAGGGCAGAGAAGCAAAGGGGACCTTCCTTGTCTATTTTCCCAGTGGAGATGCTCCAGGCCTTGCCATGTAGGTCTTGGCATGCAGTCAGGGCCACCACGATCTCTTAGGCATGGCAGTAAGGGCAAGAGCATGGCTTGGGGTTCCAGAGACTTGGGGTAAGCATCCAGGATGCGCCAAGGATCATCACCCCCTCACGCCTCAGCTTCCTCAGCTGTGAGTTCTGTCTGCCAGGGTGCTTCTGAAGCCACACAGAGCCTAATACTTGGCAGCTCCCCCAACCCCGAAGTCTCAAGTATTAACTCTGATTTGTATTCACATGTGTGTGTGTGCATGTGCAAAAGTGCACATGTGTGCATGTAGATGGGGGCCAAAGGCCACCTCAGGTGGCATTCCTCAATGCCAGCCACCCTGTCCTTTGAGACAGGGTCTCTCAGTGACCTGTCACAATAGGGTAGGCTGACCAGCCAGTGAGCCCCAAGGACCTGCCTGTGCCTGTCTCCTGTGTACACAGACGACATCATCATGCCCAACCTTTTTAAAAATGTGAACCCTGGGGGTGAGCTCAAGTCCTCATGCTCACACAGTGAACACCTGACAGCTCAGCCCCACACTCAACATGGAGCTTCAGGCTGTGTGGTCAATCAAAGAACAAGAATCTTACGGGACAGGTCCACACCTATTGCAAACCATGTGGCCCAATAAGGAGGTGCCAAGATGACACCTGATCTGACTGCCACACCTCACTTCCCTTCCAGAGATATCAGAGCCCAGGCAGGAGGGCCCTGGTTCACTGCTCCCAGGGGTCTTACCAGGACCTCAGATTTCACAGCTGGCCTGTAGATGAAATTGGGTTCCTGATGGACCATGACAGGTTTGGAGATGGTGGACACGCCAGGGCCCCGTGGAGGCTGTGGGCTTGGGCAAAATGTCTACAGGGGTTAGTTTAAGAGAGACCAGTGTGCAGTCCAGGAGGGTATGGTCAGGGACAGCCACGACACTCCTACAGACATGCAAATCACTCCCATGCACAAGAGCCAGCCCCGTTCAGCTTCCCCAGCAGAGGTCTGGGATAGACTGGCCACACAGACGAAACTCCACTGCCTCAGTGTGGCCGAGTGGCTCTGGGGAACAAGCCCCTTGGGTCATCAAGTCAGAGTGCACACTTTCAAGGCTCTTTCACATTGGTCACCCAGTGTCCCCGTCCTTAAAGTGTCCCCTATTTCCTCTGGCTGCAATTCAAGTCCATGTAGTGTTACACGAGGTATCGGTGGTTCCCAGTGTCTGGGCACAGTATCCACAAACCCTGGGGTGAAGACCTGTCAGGACAGGGCCATTCAGGAACTGACAGCACTTGTCTGCATTGCTCTAACCTGGTAAAACATCTCTCATCAAGGCACAGCCTTGCCCCAAACCCCCAGCCCTGTGACAGTCCTGAGAGAATGTCAGCACTTCATGGCCTGATTTCCAAAACCCCCAGTGGGATTCTCTAACATCCTTTCTTGTTTTCCCACTGTCCTCAGACTCTTCACACTGCCCAGCTTCAGCCGGGAAGTCGTTGTACCTCTGCTTTGCCAACCCAGAGTGTAGCCTGGAAATTACTGCCTTCTTCACCTCTCTCCTCACCATCCTCACAGACCCAGTGCCCAACAGAATCTCTGGCATATGGTAGCAGCTAATTTAATAAACAACAAATATGTGTTGACTGAATAAACAAATAACTCAACAGTGTGGTGGGCATGGCTGGCAGCGCCTGGGCAGACATGACCTTCCTCAGGCAGGCGCTGCCGTGTCAGGCACACCCAGCACCTCTTTCCACGGGTGACTGTGCAGACGTTACCTACGCTCCCAGCTTAACGCACTGAAAACTTGCCAGCGGTACACGGGCAAGTACACGGGCAGGGCGGATGGGATGAAGGCCTCCAGACAAGAACAGCCCCAGGTTTTCTGTGAGATGCTCATGGTGGTCTGGTCCTTTAAGGTGCTTTCTGTGGGGACTTTAACCTCCCTTTGCTCTGGTCAGCAGTGAACAGTGGGGATTTCTTAGTTCCTTGGAGAGTTAGAGAGAGCGGAGCCAGTTTTGTGCCTTGACTTGATGTTTGCTGAAATGATCTCCCATTCATGGTTTTGTTCTAATTTACTTCATTCTAATTTGCTTGGACTAGGGACTCTTAATGGCCACCATCGCTGCCTGCTGAGCACCGACCGTGCCCATGCCACCCTTTTAAGTATTAACTCAGAGTGCATTCCTTCAGGGTGGAGACGGAATATGTGGTACAGTGCCTTCCTAGCACGCACATGGCCCTAGCAGGGGCTGTTTGCTTTCCTATTTTATAGACCTCCATGCTCACATACAAGGAGTAATAGGTGCCAAAGCCATTTCTCCAGAGAACGCAGAGCAAGACTCCAGGCTCCAAGGGATGACCCATTACCGTTTCTGGTGCCATCATTATGTTCCTCGCTGCTCTAACGACCTGCCTCTGCTCACTCTGCAGTGAACCCCACAAGGCTTAGCTCTAAGCCTCAACTAGGCAGCTGGGCTAACTGTGCTAGCTCAGAGAAGAGCTGTGTTTCTGTAGTCACTTTCTGAAGAGAAATGCTAACCCCTGGCGGGTCCAGGTGTGCAGTCTTGTGGGAGCTTCTTCAGCTTGGCTCCGTCTACCAAGAGGTGCAAAGTCTGAACGTGTTGTCTGATCTCAGAATCAGAAATGTTGAGGAGAAGCTACTACCTACCTTCTCTTCACTTACAGAGAAGCACAGGGCCTTCTGTGCCAGGCCAACACAGTCTCCTAAACCTGATGTCTGGTTGGGCTCCAGGGAAATGTTCCGGGAGTAAGGAGACATCTCTTTCCCTATCTGAGCTGCAGGAATCAAGTCCCTCACCAGAGGTCCACAGGATTCCACTCCCTCGTGATCCTCCCTGCCCTGTGATCCTCCTGCCGGGACTGTCAGCCAGTCAGCATCAGGCTCCTGGCACCGCCCTTGACTCCCCTGACTGACCTCCCGAACCCCCTCTCCCTTCAGGAACTTGAGTGGCGTGCTGCCCCAGTGGACAGGAGCCTCCTCCGCTGAATCTCCAGCCTGGCCACTGGCTGCCAGGATCAAAGTCTCACACGGCCCTCAGGGACTGGCTCTTCCAAAGCAGTCTTTGGATAAAGATCAATCAATGGGAAATATGTCTTTGTCAAAGCACAGCCGCTCAGTCTCTCAACATCCAAGAAAAACATTCCTCATCTTTTAATAGTAAATTTGAGGATCTCTAAGAACTCTCTCATCTTCAGTGTTTCTTGGGCAGTGGCCAGAAGTGTCTGAGTATTCCACGCCAAGCCAGTGCTGCTGCTGGCTGGTGCTGTGGGAAAACGAGCTGTAATGTCGTAGGCCTGTCCTGGGTTGTTATCCCTTCATCTTCAGAGCTAGCTACCCGACAGCTTTCCCCACGTCCCCCTTCTCCAGTTACACCAGGGGCTCACGTCCCACATGTGAGGGTTTCTCCGTCACTATGAAAACCCAGCAGGCTACTCGTCTGCACAACCAAAAAGTACCGCGCTGCAGGTCACCAGCACTCACTCTCTCAGGAGCTAACTAGGAGGGCAACACCACTGACCCAACGCACTGCTGCTCATTTCGTGGTCACAGCAATTCACCATGCAAACACGGGGCTTCAAAACCAGTAGAGAGCACATGCATGCAGGGCAGGACAGCACACATGGGAGACGGGGCAAGATGATGTTTCCTTCCATCTCCACTCACTGCAGCCTCGGAGGGCTCGGGAAACAGCACCCATACCCCACTTTGTTTGCAAGCACAGCACGCAGAATCAGACGGTACCTTTGGGGTGGGGGGGAAGCTCCGCTCAGGGGTGGGGGAGCTGGTGGGTTTCCCACTGTGAGTATTTGCCTCCCAGTCATCTCCTGGATGACCTGGGTCTCCGATGCGGAAGGGGTGGTTGCCCAGGGCCTCTTCCAGTGCTGAGGGCAGTGGGCGGGTGGGAGTGAGGTCTTGGGTGGGAATGGATGGAGGCGGAGGAATGGGGATGGGGGGTGGCGTGCGTTGCACCCAAGGTGAGGATGAGGTGCTCATGTGTCCTGCTGAAGGAAGCACAGGAGGGGCGGGAACCTTGGGGGGTGGGCTGGCGGGAGGAGGGTGGGGCATCACAGGCAGTGCCGAGGGGGTCTTGGGGGGGTAGTAGAACATGTCCAGGGGGATGTCGTCCAGGTCAGTGGTGTGGAGGTGGAGCCCACCAGCGAAGCGCCTCAGGGGTGGGGCCAGAGGAGACACAGAAGGTGGGGGAGGTGGGGGCCCTGTAGTCATCTGGGGGTGAAGAAGTTCTGTCAGTGTTCATCCCGGAGCACATCAACAGCAATGCTCTGCTCTCTTTCTTTTGCTGTGGAGCCCTGTCACTCAAACCAGAACCACGGGCGCTGCCACCCAGCGGCCCAGCAGAGCCAAGTAGGGCTGGGAGAGAGGAGGCCAAACAGAAGTCCAAGCTCTGCCATCTGGGCATGATCAGACAGTTTACCCTCTAGAGGCGACCCTCAGTAAGGACAGCAGGGACAAAGCCCAGTGGAGGACAGAAGGGACTTGTGGTCCCTCAGAGGATAAATTCATAAATACAGACTCACGTCCCCTCCAGGGAGGTGATGAGTCGTAGACAGTGAAACATGTACCAGAGTGACAGTGACGATCACTAATGGCCATCGCGCCTCCCACTGTCCCCAGGGTTCTGAAGGTGCCGGGAGAATTCATGTGAAAAGACATTTCTGTTACCTCAGCAATCTCATTCTCGGCAGAGGAGATCTGCTGAAGGCGCGTCTGACAGAGCCTCTCCACCCAATACTGAGTCTTTTCCGATTCCTCAAGGTCTTCCCGCTCAGTCTCAGACACCTGGGACCCAGGATCCGTGTCAACAGGAGAGGACAAAGCGTACACTGAGTGATGTGGACAGTAACACACAGAGGCCTGCTCTAACCCCCCAGTACTTGTTTGCATGTCAGCATAAAGAAAAAGAATCAGGCTTCTTCCACCTGGACCTGACAACAGAAGTTAGGAAGCAGAGGCTGGGGAGTCGGGGTGCTGAGAAAACCTGCAGGTCCATGCCTTGCCTAATGATGCTGGCTCCCAGCATCCACAGAACCCTGAAGCTCTTGGGGTTCTTTTGTAGCAGCTTTCCTTTTATGGATTTAACCTTATTCTTGTTTCCCATCAAGGCTGCTCTGTCCTTAGAAATCCAAGTCCAATCTTTTTCTTCATTTTGAAGCTAATCTATTCCTAATGCCAGACCTAATACACTTCGCATTTCCCAGGACTTCTCTGGTTTTATAATCTAATCAGCTTGGCATTGTGATTCATGGGAGCATTAAAGAGAAGCAGAAAGAACACTGCCTGCAGCCAGGAATTTCAGGCCAACCAACTCACTCAACACACAGAAACTACTGTGAGAGGACTATTCACACGGTTAGCCTTAGATATATTCCCAGGTCATAGAGGTCTAGCCTCAGACACACTGTGGTGACGGGACAAGCCTCAGACTCTACACACGATTTACCGGAGGAAGTTTCAGACTTGACATCTACACTAAAAAGTTGGACCCAAACATGGAGAGCCAAGCCAGCTTGGTGAGAGCAGACTGAATCAGACAGGCAAGTGCAAGGGTAGCCAGGCATTCATGAGAGGCACAGTCTATCACCTCAGATAGACTGTGAGCCAGAAGACCAGCTCCACTGTCATATCTAGAGTGCCAAGAATCACACCGTGGTGGGGCAGAGTAAAGGAGGCAGAATTATGTATCAGGGACTAGCCTGAGACCTAGTCTGAGCAGGGAGGCTAGCCTCAGACCCTGTCTCTAAACCAGGAGGCTAGTCTCAGTCTCAACATGCTCCTAACCTAGAGTTGACCTCAGATGACCCTGCGTAGGCGGGAGGGAGCCTGTGTTTATTCTCCGTCTGTGGAGAATGCGCCCTTGGCAGTATGGTGGGCACTAGGATGGCCCGGGACTGCGCACACACCTCCTGGGCCAGGCGGTTGATCTTCAGCTGCTTCTCCTTCTCTAGCATCTCTTCCTTCTCTTTGTACAGCTTTTGCTCAAACTCCAGCTCTTTCTTGTTCTTCCTCAGGTCCTGCAAGCTGTCGTACTTGGCTTTCTTCTTCTCTTTTCCTTTCTGGGCAGAGGGAGCATTGTGCGTGCAGTAAGGGTGAAAAAGTGGCATTGGCACTAGCACAGGACAGCAAACAGGGCATCCAGTTCTCAGACAAGACAAGACAAAGCCTGCCTCAGTGAGCCCCACTCCCATCTCTGTCCTGTCACACTGGACATCCGGCTTCAGGCTGCGGTCAGGCGGCCATGGCTGCCCACTGTAGAGGGGAGACATCTCCCTCCTCAGCCAGCTTACTGCCTCACCCACTAGAACCCTTTCTCAGACTGGACCCACCACATCTCTAAAGTGTGGGAAACAGCTCCCCACATGCTTCCAGTGAGTGCTCGTGAAATACCCTCTGTGAAAGGGCCTCACAACTCTCCAAGTGCTGCCTAGGAAAAGGCATCACACTTCCCTCCTAGGACCTGGGTGCCTGCCTTCCCTGGCATCAAAGGAGAAAGCTGACTCCTGGTCAGATGCCGGAGATGCATCCTGGGAGAATCTAGAAAATCAGAGAGAGCTAGTCAGCCTGATGTACAGAGGTCAGCTGTCATGGTTTAGACGTGGGGGATTCTGTCCTGACCTGTCACCTAGAGAGACTGGAGCCAGTGTTCCCTCTAAACTGTATCTTTACGTGAGGACTATCTGAAAACTCCAGGGCTGGAAGGTCCAAGGTCAGGAGGAAGCCACAGCTCAGAGAGGTGAGTCCCTCACACAAAGACAGGCAACTAGGAAGTGATGAAGCCAGGCTCAGACCTGAATCTTCCGGGTCCCAGTTTCCCACAGTGCTCAGATAATCAGGGTATGAAGGAACACAGCAGGAGTACAGAGCCAGCCCTTGGGGCAACTTCCGGAATAACTACACCTCTCCAACAAGGCTTCCTGCTTTTCTGCTCTTTGTGATCTCAGAGACAGAGGCTTGGAGTGAGGAATTGAACTTCCCAACAGTGTCCTCTCATATCAGCTGAGGGTAGTGGTTTTCTACAGGCCTCGATGGGTTCATCTTGCCCCAGATAAAGACAATCCTATCTCCAAGAATGTCTAACACGCTTTGGAAATGCTTGCCTCTGGGACCCACCTCCAGAGCAGTCCTCAGCATCACCAGGAGATGTTCCCTGCTTTAATTCTGCTCAGCTCAAGGCCTGCCCTGCTCACCAGGCCCCTGGCTCAGCTCAGAGGTGAACCTCCGCATCATATGTAGGTTTAGACAGCCATCCTCAAAGGAGCCAGAGACGGTCTGCTTAGTGGCAGCCAATTAGAATAAGGCCATGATGTCCTCAGGGGCCACCATGATGTCTATTGATTAGAAAACAGAACAAAACCTACAGCAATGTCAAGATTTCACAGCCAGAGCAGGCTTGTGAGATGGGCAGTGACACAGATCGCTCCTGTCTCATCCTCAGGAAGATTCCCTGCTGACAGATGCAGATAAGCAAGCTTCCACGGAGCATGCCTGTGAGCTCCTGCACCCCTTGTACAGATAACTTAGCTGCCCACAAATCTGCCTTCCGTGCCAGGCTGGGAGCTCCAGCACATTAGGCCGTGCATGACCTACTGAAGCAGTTCGTGTGTGTGTGTGTGTGTGTGTGTGTGTGTGTGTGTGTGTGTGTGTGTG
>NW_026592509.1:443027-492516 GCF_907164565.1 Psammomys obesus | reverse complement strand
GTGTGTGTGTGTGTGTGTGTGTGTGTGTGTGTGTGTGTGTGTGTGTGCGTGTGTGTGTATGAGGTAGGCATGGCGCACACACATTGCTGCAGCACATATTGTGTGGAGAGCGAGGACAGCCTTAGGCAGTGAGCCCTGGGAGCCTTCCACCTTTTGTCTGAGCCGGACTCTCTCGCTGGATTGGAACTTTACCACAAAGGCCTGTGTGTCTCCAGGGCCCTCCCTGTCTCTGCCCTTACCTCAGTCATCTCTGAGATCACAGGTGCATTCTGTCATGCCCAAGTTTTTATGTGAATTCTGGGATCTGAACTCAGGTCCTTACACTTGAGAGGCAAATGCTTTAGCTACTGAGCTGTCTCGAAACCTCAGGTCACTCAAGCAGTTCTTGTGAAGGGTCCTGGACTGAGCCATGACTCCTCCAGGCCACGCAGAGCCTGGGGCCACGTGAACTGGCAGTCTTGAACTGAGAGGACTTGTCAGGGTAGAAATAAGAGACATGAAATCTCTCCTTTCAGATAAGGGGACTTCACCTCCTGATGCTTATGGCTGTGGACACCACTCTCCCCCCGTCCCCCCCATATTCCTTCGCTCCAGCTACCGAGAAACAAACCATCCCCAGTGGCTCTGGACAAAGTGATGACTGATGATGGGTTTTCAGAGCTGGTGTGAGGGAGGTGCTCATGTTGGCCCTTTAATCATCAGTTACATTTATGGCAAATATCTGTTTCCATCCAGGCTGAGAGAAGAGATTCTATCGACCAACAGCTGTTCTTTTGGGAAATGAAAACAGAAACTAAAATATCAGCTGATTCTAGCACAACGACGGTCGGTGATGGGGAACCTAGCCCGACCCCTTCCCCGAGAGCAGCCTCCAGGGAAGGCGACTCATGTGTGCAGGACACTCCAGCTCATTTCCATTTCCACTGCTATTCCTGTCTGAAGAACGCATGGCTTATCGGTTCGCACTTACTATTTTTCCCGCGAAGTCTGTGTGTGTGTGGTACGTATGCACACGCTCAGTGTGTGCATTGATGTATGTAATAATGTGTGTGTGTGTGTGTGTGTATGTCTGAGCACGTCCACACACTGTGTACATGTGTGTACATGTGTACAGCCTACACTGTTCTCTTTAGAGAATTCAGAGGATCAAACTCTAATAGAGGCTGTGATGGAAAGAATCGGCAGTCTAACTCAGAAGGTCTGCCCCAGAGTCTGGCCTTTATCCTGCAGCAAAGACAGCTACAGATACAGCCCAATACAAAAACCATAGCCTTACCTAAAACAATGAGATTATTTTGCAAGGCTTTTGTAACTCAGCTGCATTTGAGTTTTACAGATGACAATGGCGTGTCACAGTGTCAAAAGGTTGGACAGGACTTCAAGCCGTGCACTCAGCCTGTGACACAGAGGGCACAGACAGCCCTAGGAGACTGTAACGGGGATGGGAAGACGTCCTGCAGAAGCTGTGGCCTAAGCCTGCTCGCTGCTCTGCAAACCTGGGATCAGGGAAAGCACACACCTGTGCCGGAATACCGCTGCTGTCGTGTAACTGGGGTGTGCTGGGCAATGCCCCAGCCTCACATTGCTGCCGCAGCCTTGCTTCCGAGGAACCTTGTTAGAGAGAGCTGAGCTGGTCCAGTGAGGTCATAAATTGAATTCACTCAGATTTATGCTGGCAGCCAGATTTCCAAATACCAAGCCATCTTGAATGTCCAATATACAGTGCAGATACTAACCATGGCATTTTCATAATCAAATGTTGATGAAATTCAGTAAGACAAAAGATGAGAGTTTTATGGGGCCTGGAGATAGCATAATAAGATTTAGGCAGAAAATTAAAGGTCTTGGAAAATGGAAAGATACATAATCCTAGCCCTGGGTAGAGATAGGTCTAGAGCATAGTTGGAATTAATATGGTTGCTTTCCCAGAATGGGGTGCCAAATTCCACAAAAGCGACATCTGGCAGGGTCGTTATGAGGTGCTTTATGTCACCTCCCCCACTGCCAGCATTTTCACCCTATCTAGCCCAGGCTTCCGGTCTTGGCTCTGGTCCTGCTTGGCACAGCAAGTCTGAAGCTGTTCGCCCCTGTCCAGGCCCATCAGAACCACCCAGGGCTTAGGCAAATCTCATGCTAGAAATGCTCGGTCCCTTCCCGTGACACCTCCACACGGCAGCCATGCCAGACATCAGACGGACAGGGGTGGAAGGGTCAGCTTTGCAAGCGGAGAGGAAAAGAAATGTATGGAAGACACCACAGCTCACATCAAACTCAGTGGCACACGGCACCTGGCTCAGGCCCATCCTACCTTCCGGATGGTTGGGAATTTGCCATCGTACCGGTAAAACCACCCAAAGGCTACAATGACAGAGGACAAAGGATGAGACTCGGAAACCGTGGGCAACAGTTGGGAGTTAGATTCCCAAAGAGCGTGTGGCTTTGTGAACTCCGGCAGCGAAATCATGCTCTCTGGCCAGCTTTCCCCTCACCCAGTGACGGATCTGGGGCACAGCAGGGGCCGCCTGAGTGCCACCCTGATTCCCAGGTCACCAGCAGTGTGCCTCCCCAGAACGCTGGCTTCGGAAGTTCATGCCAGAAAACCAGAAAGATCGTCCTTCTGGAAAGACATGCTTTTCCAAATCACAGAAACGACGGCAAACATGACAGCAAACACAATGGCCCCAGGAAAGAGAGACAAGCACTCCCTAAGCTGCTGCCTGGTCTCCACGTCTAAGAAAAGGCTTTGAACAAAAGGCAGCTTAAGCCTCTGCCTGGAACTGCTGCCAGAAAGGGCCGAAGTGTCTCACAGCTCAGATCACAGCCCCTCTTAGCACCAAAGAAAGGTAGTCATTCTGGAAGGTTCTGGAAGTGTGGTTGTGGTAACAGCAAGCAGGAGAGAAGCTTCCAGAAAGCAAATGCCCCACCCAAGCCAGATAAACAAGGCATACTCCCCTTGCTCAGGCAGTGAGCAGAACCCCAGACCTGAACCCTCAAGGCTAATGGTGACAACAGCCCATGCCCTCCTGGCAGGGCTGCCTGTTGAGCTCAGGGCTAGATCAGGCATCCCAGTTCAGCGGCCGATGTGGGAGGGGGCTAGGGAGTCAGTCTTGTGGGAAAGGCCAGAGCACTAGGGTGGGGGGACTGGGATGGGCAGCATTTAAACATTTGAGCTAGTGGCTCTGCGGCACTGTCATGTAGCCATGAGTCTTGTCCCTAAGGTTCAGCACTCAGAGCACCCTCACAGACCCCAGTGGTTCCCACCGTAGCCCAGCTCTCTCGAGCTGGGCTCTCCACTCTCTCTGAAGGAGCTGGGCAGAGCAAGCAGGGCAGCCAAGCCGGGGAGCAAAGCATGGGCGCCAACCTGCTGTCCCTGCTCCTCTGTGCTTCCATCCAGGTGGTCTGCAGGCTCCAGCTTGGCCTCCACTCCCTGACCATCTACCCAGGGAAGAGAGGGGCAAGCTGACAAACCAAGAGGCTTCAGAAGAGGGGCTGTCTCCAGGAAGCTATGGGGGCAGGGGCAGCAGCAGGGCTCAAGAGCAGGTTTTCTTGCTCTGGCCGGTGCACACAGTGCCTTGAGCCTCAGCGGCCTCTAATCCGACACCAGCATTAGAACTGCTCAGCGGGGCAGTGGGGTGAAAGCTGGGGGTGCAGGGAGAAGGCAGGCTGAGCATTAGATCTGTCTGAGGAGAAAGGCTTTTCACGGGGGAATGGATCTTCTTACTTCTCATGCCCTCATCTTAGGGCTTAACATCCCCCAGGGGGTTACCTGAGCTATGGGGGCAGCAGATGAAGGCTGGGACTCCCAAGGAAGCGACATACGAAGGGTATATGCCATTAGGGTAACAGGAGTCTCAACATCGTGTGGAAAAAACGTCTACCCACTCCAGTTATTTATAAGCTGGAGCCTGGCCTCCCTGGGACCCCAGAAGGGCGTATAGAAGCCTGCTTGTGAACTATGTTTTGAGATTTCATAAGGTCTTCCTTTTCAGGGCTGGTGCTCAGTTGCTTTGCTGTCAGCTCCAGTCACACTTACTGGATAGAGGGACGATTAAGACAATGGAGACATAAAGGGTGCTTGGTTTGAGAGAAAACTCCCACCAACTTTCAAATCATAGGTCTGCTGGGTGGGCGATAATTGGGGGTATCCTTGAGGGAGAGGGTGCTAGCAATGTTGCATTGAAGCCCCTCATCTTCTAGCTAACAGGAGGAGTCTTTGATTAAAAAGTAAGAAAGAAAACTCTCCTCCCTCACCCTCTGCTGCTACGCTAAGGAGGCATCTCTGTGACCGTGTGTCCATGCTCTGAGGACTGGGCAGTGTTGGGTGTGGCTGGCCATGGGTGGATGGCTGAGGCAGCTGTCATGGCCTTGGGAGACCAGGGCTGGGAAAGCTGCCAGTGCAGCCTGAACGCTGAGGCTGCTTCCTGTCCCCGGAGCTGGATGTTCCAGGCTCAGAGAGGCAGGGACCCCCACCCCCCTCACAGGCACGAAGCCCTTGTCAGGTCTAAGGTCTAACCGGCTGGCCATCTGGGTCCAGAGCTGAACAAGCTGTTTGGGGGGCTTCTGCTAGCCATGCAGCCTTCCCTTACCTCTGAGGCCTTCTGTGGAGTGGGGCTGGGGAGAGACAGAAGGAAGCTTCTCAGAGGCCTGACTGCTATCGCAGGTACTGTCAACTTGACTCGATCTAGAAGCCCCTGGGAGGCAAAGCCCTGGGTACTTCCATGAGGAAGGGTCTAGACTGGGTAAACTGAGGCAGGAAGTCCCATCCTAATGTGGGTGGCTCCATTCCATGGGCTGTGGTACCAGACTGAATAAAAAGGAGCAAGTGAGCTGAGCCTCACCATGTGTGTGTGTCTATGTATGTCTGTGTGTGTGTCTATTTGTATGTGTCTCTCTGTGTGTGCCTATTTGTGTGTGTGTGTCATGACATGACCAGCTGCCTCATACTCTGGTTGACATGGCTTCGCTGCCATGATGGCCTGTATCTTCAAACCGTGAGCCAAAGCAAACCATTATGTCCTTAACTTGTTTTGGTCATAGCAACAAAAGAAAGAGCAAACATGAGGCTAGTGCCTGCGCCGTGAAGCTGGCTGCAGCCGCCCAGGTGGGCAGAGGACTCAGTCATCAATCTGAAGCTGTGTGCTGCCTCGGGATAGCGGAGCTGAGTACAGGGAAAACTCTTGCTCCTTTTATTCAGGAAATGTAATTTGGTTAAAAAGCATTAAATAAATACCTAGCTTGTGAAAGGGCTTTTATTTTCCACAATCCCTGAGAGGGTGTGCTTCTGTGAAGGGCACTGCACTGACTCAGATTACCTTCAGGAGAAGCAATTAAAATCGATTTCTCTCCTTCTGAAGCTCCCGTTTCACTCACAAGAGAAACTAGCCCCCGTCTAAAGCACAAGCTATTCACTGGAAACTTATCTGGGGCCACAGCCTCAGCAAGCGTGGACGAGCAGGGGGAGGTGGTGAGAGTGAGCCTTGTCATGCTGAGAGATGACACCTGTGCCCTGCTGCCAGGAAGAAACAGGCCGGGGAGGATGAAATGGAGGAATCTCAGTACCGCATGGCTGTCCTGGTGTTGGCAAGGGGCTTTCTCTGAACGGTGCTGGTGGGATCGCCAGCTGGGTGAGCTACCTAGACCCCATCGCAATGAGGAACCTTGGTTCTAGTGTTCAGGGAAACTCCCAGCTGGGGGCTCCCATAGTCTAGGCCTGAGCACAATGAGGCTAGGAGAACCTGCCCATAGGGGTGGGAGTGAAGACCTAGTCAGGAATGAGGGCCCTGTGACGACCATGGCCCCACACTGCTTGGAGTCCCTCTCCTCCTCTCGCTCCTCAGACAGCCTGGAAGATAGGGCTGAGAGCAAGCGGGTGGGCAGCTTCTGATGGAGGCCTGAGCTGAGACTGGAGGAGCACACGCCTGCTAAAGAGGAGACGGCTTAGGCCCAGCATGGTATAGCCTCGGGCTCCCGTGCTCCTGTCCCTGCCTCTACCCTCAGCTGCCCACGTGCAGGAATATCTGTGACTGGCGCTCTGACCAGCCCCTCCCCCAGCTGCCTGTCAACCTTGGACCACCAGAGATCTACAGCCTCTTTTCTGATGCTCGTCGAAAGCCAGCCCAAGTTCAGAACCAGGCCAGAAGACAGCCCGGCATCCAGCAGGCTCAAGGAGTCATCCTGGAAGCCAGTTCCACACCCGCCAAGCTCTCTGTCCCCTCTGCAGCATCCCAAAGATCCACGGCATCTGTGTCGGGTACGGCGTGTTTGCTGGTGCGTGAACCAGACGCCCCCAGACAAGGACCTCCCACTCCAAGGCGCGCCTGGAGTGGGAGGTCCGCACTGCCTCTCCCCACATGAAGTGCAGCCCAGACAGCCCTGGGATATTCCCGTGGGGAGGGCTTGATGAGTGCAGAAGACCGCATTCCCATCGAGCCCCTTAGCCTCGGGCCATGAAGGGCCCCCTCATCCCGGACAGGTAATACGTACACTTGGGCTTGCGGAGGGGCACCGGGTGCACCTCTGCGGTGATGGTTTTAGGCAGAATGAGCTGTTCCTTTGAGCCCCAGTCTTCCTCCCACTGCTTCTTAAACTTCTCTTCCTCTTCCACGATCCTGAAAGGAGACCCCATACCTGTGCTTGGCGGCAGAACCTCCAGAGGCTCACCTGTTGCTACCAGAGGACCCTGCCAGCTTGGAAAGGGAGGCTTTATGGCTCTAGGGCAAGCCAGGACCACAACCACAACTGCAGTGTGTGTGTGTGTCTAAGCTGAGTGCACACAGCCTCAGCAGTGCGCTCTGCTGAGATGAAAGGCTCCATTAGAATTAAAGAGGGATTTTGAGAAGAGAGGATTTAGAGCGGAGTGAGCTGGCTCAGCAGGTGGCTTGCCACGTTCCTGTGGGCACACGTAGGTGCAGCGCCGAGAGCAGCCCCGGACTGAGTCACTCCACCTTGTTTGGAACAATAGCTTCGGGCTGTGCCTTGCCCTGAGTGAGTCCATGACACAAAGCAGCGTTTGTCTCTGTTGTGAGGAAAAATGCAGAGGTGGGGAGACCCTGCAACTGTTGTGCACGTAGACACTGCCATGTACCCAGGACCACCCATGACAGCTCACTCATAAGAGTAGAGAGGCACCACCTAGAAACACCCACAGGAAGCTGGGAACACATGGGCACATGGGTCTTGAACACTGTATCGGAGAAACGATCTCCGAAACTTACCCAGCACACTAGACTGGGGAAGGGGGCAACACCCCAACCTGGATCCCGTAAAGAGAAGGACACCCGATACTGTCACAGCGACAGGTCCATCGACAGACATGCACAGGGGACAGCCAGCCAGGCCCTTCCCACCGGCCCTGGGGCTTCTCATGTGACACCGTGCGGAGCACGCCATAAGTGCTGTAGTAACAGCAACTAGGGTTGGAATAAAGGAGGGAAATGGAGCCGGGCATGGTGGCGCACGCCTGGAATCCCAGCACTCTGGGAAGCAGAGACAAAAGTTTCTCTGTGAGTTTGAGCCCAGCCTTGTCTACAACGTGAGTCGAGGACAGCCAAGGCTACACAGAGAAACCCTGTCTCAGGAAGAAGAAAAAGGGGGGAGGGGTTGGAGCTATTGGTGGATTTGAGGCAACGAAGTCAGTGTGTCTTGTGAATTTCTTGTGATTCAGTGTGATGCTGTGGAGTCACACAGATGAGTCTACGAATCTAACTAGCTCTGCTCGGGACTTGTGGCCATGGGCACGAGGGCTGGACCCCGCACACTCACTGCTCAATCTCTTTCCGGTATCTCTCGTTCTCCTCAGCCGCCTTCTGGGCGATTTCCTTTCTCCTCCTGAAACAGAGGTTGGCCTGTGTGAGTGTATGCACAGAGATTTCACTCTTCTTGTGGCTGATTGCTGATCTGCAAGACATTTTAACTGTTTTCTGCTGTCGCTCTTCCCGGGTTGGCTGTGGAAGCGATTCTGCTAAGTCTAGGCCCTGTGCTCCTGGGTAGTTTCTCCTGGCGCTGCTGAGCAGGGATTGTGTGCCACAGGAGCAGGCAGCAGGTGCCAAGCAGAGGTAAAGCAGGGCTGCCCACCAGGCCAAGTGTGTGATGGAGGAGATGGAGCTCTCTTTCCCCTCCCAAACACTCAGTGAGCACCCAAATACATCAAAGTTGGTAGTCTGACACGGGTTTTGATTTACGACCTGCTTATCACATTGATTTTCTCAGTTCGCTACTTCAGACAGGGAGAGGTGGGGCCTGTCACCACAGGTAGGTGTCCCCATGGCGACAGCCAGGCTCCTGACCCAGACTGGATAGCATCCCAGCCTGGCCACCTATGGCTCTGGCCACAGGCAGCTTCACCTTCCTGAGCCTCAGCCTTCTCTCCTATATAATGGGCTGATACCATCTACCTCATAGGGACACCACAGGCACTAAGCTAGTAACAAACAAAGTCTTGAATACAGTGACATGACAGGCATGTGCACGCTCACTGTGGCCGGCAGGAGCCTCTCGTGTATAGTACTGGTGTCTGAAAGCCAGGTCTCTTTAGCAAGGAGCCAGGCTGTCTAAGGAGCAGGATGGACGCCTGTCCTGCCACTGAGGGCACAACAGAAACAAGCAGGACAAGCAGGCGGAAGTAGCTGAGTCTGGCCGGGAAGCGGCAGGGTCCACTCACTGGCGCTCCATCTCCTGCTGCTCCTGAAGGATCTTGTTGGATTCTATGGCCAGCCGCTTCTGCATGAGGAGCTCCTGCCGCTGCAGCTCACGCTGCCGGGCCTCCTCCAGCCGTTCCCGCTCTGTCATGAACAGCTCCCGGCCCTGTCAGGGTGGGAAAGGACGCTCAGCCCCTGGGGAATGTGGGCATCTTCGTTGGTCAGGGGTCACGGGGCCATCGTCTCGCTGTGGACTTACGGCTCCAGCTACGATGGAGATGGTCAGGCTGCGGCTACTCTTCAGGACATTCACGGCCTGTGGAGGCAGGGGGACGGTCACATTGGAGCAGTGCAGGCTGAGAGCGTGAGGGTTTCAGCCATCGTGGCTAGAACAAGTGTGTGGGAGGAGATACGGCAGGATACACAGCTCACCTCCTTGTGGTCCAGGTTGGAGAAGTCGATGCCATTGACTTCCACAATCTGGTCTCCTGTCTGGGGAGAAACAGAAAAGGGTCAGAGAGTGTGTGTGTGTGTGTGTGTCTGTCTGTCTAATCTCTACATTCATCTACAGGAAGTTCTCCTGGCATGCTAGACATGTAGGCTTGTGGTCAAGCAGCCAAATTCTTTTTCCAAGGAACAGACCAGGTGGCACGTTCCAATAGGGCTCTTGGAGGGCCCCAAGCTCACCTGGCACCCCTCCATCTCATAATGGTCTTATTGGCTATCAAATATCATACTATTAGATGTTAATGTCTTTTGCTAAGTTATGATATTTCCTTTACAGAAGGCTTTGGCCCTTCCACCCAGCACAGGCCTTACTGGACCCTCATTACAGCCACAGTCATTGCTGACATTTATTGATCAGTGTCATGTGGCTGGCAGGGATCCAGCCTGAAAATTAACTAAAGCTGCAAAGCAACTCTAGAAGGAGGGTTCTGGAATCCTTATCTTGCAGGTGAGGCATTTGTCTCAAGAAGCGATTGAGAGTCTCAGCCCTGAGGGAAGACCATGCAGGTTTGACTCCCAGTCCTAGGTACACGGCCTTGGAGGAAACAGTGTCTCTGGAGCTGGTTTCCTCAGTGTGGGATAGATAACATTAGTGCCTAACCCCTCAGAGCCGTGACGGGACTCAGAATGTCAGCTCTAATTATCATCACCACAAACTCAGGACCAGTGGCTGTCAGAGCTGAAGAAGGCTGTGAGGGGCCCATTCCTCTGCAGTGCCTCCCCCAGAGGAGCCCACCAGCGAGTCACCGGCCCCTGCTGCCAGGACAAGGCTGTGTGGGGAGGTGCAACATCTGTCAGTGTGTGCCGGCTTGCCCCGCCCCAACCCGGCACTTACCTCCAGCCCCACCTCTGCGGACAGGGAGCCAGGCTTCACGTGGCTGATGAAGATGCCAGGCTTCTGGATGGGACCACTGGAGATGCTGTGAGAGGCAGAGGTTTGGGTGAGGCTTGTGGCTCATCCCCTGAAGCTCTGCTCATTCTCAGTGACCAGCACGTGGCCCTGTCTAGACGGCTAACACTCAGGACACAGGTCATCCTGTCTTTATCTCCCTTCCAGCCCCTTCCACTGCTGCCCAGGCAGCAGGCACAGAAAACTCCTAGTGACTTCATCTCCTTAGCCCCTCACCCAACCAACATGTGTTGTTTTTCTTTCTAGAATTTTCCTGTTCATTCCTTATAACTGTGAGACTTTCACCAGACCCCAGTTAAGCTAACTGTCCCAGCGGTATTAGTGCTTCTAAATTATAAATAGCAAGGATGGCTCTTGTACTATTATTTCCTCTCCCAGGTCTATGGCAGACCTCACTAATCAATCACAGAATTCTTTTCCACCCAGCTAGAGACCAACTTAGAACCTTTCACAGAAGAGTGTCCCAGGACGCCACTGTTATCTGATGAGAGGTGGGCACAGGCAGGAAGCCTATTTGCCACCCTTCACCCAGGGTGTGGCTCCATCTTTATCACACAATATTGTAACTATCTCTGTGGCTAGCTTCTGTATCAGACTGCCTTCTCCCAGAAAGGAAGAACTTTGAATTTCATTTTCATTTTTTGAGATAGGTCTCATCTAATCCAGACTAAGAGCAAACATACTATACAGCTAAAGATAACCTTGGGTTTCTGGTTTCCTGTCTCTATTTCTCAAGCTGTGCATCACCATGCTCAGTGTGTACAGGGCTAAGGATTGAAACCAGGTCTTGGTGCATGCTAGGCAAACACCCCACCAGCTAAGCAATATCCTCAGACCCAAGGACAGACATTAAAAATCATTAATGAGCTGGGCGTGGTGGTAGGCCAGCCTGGTCTACAGAGCAAGTCCAGGAAAACCAAGGCTACCCAGAGAAATCCTGTCTGGAAAAAAACAAAACAAAACAAAACAAAACAAAACAAAACCATTTATGGAGCCAGGTGTGGTGGACCACACCTTTAATCCCAGAATTCAGGATGTAGAAACATGCAGATCTCTGTGAGTCTGAGGCCAGCCAGGGCTACACTGTGAGACCCTGTCTGAAAAACAAAAGACAACAAACAATTTCTGGGGCAAGAGATGGCTCAGAAGTGAAGAGCACTTGGTACTCATGAAGAGAAGTACAGAGTTTGGTTCCCAGCACCCATGGCAGGCAGCATACAACCATCTGTAACTTCTGCTCCAGGGGATCTGATGCCCTCTCCCGGCCTTGGTGGGCCTGCACACTAAAGTGCACAGATATACATGTAGACATACACATGTAACCTTTTAAAAGACTACATCCTTGATAAAAGTGTTAAGTGAATACAAAAGAAAGTAAATAACAGGAACAACTTAACTAATAATAAATAGCATCCACCAGCTGCTTACTACCTGCTGGGTACTGAGCGTGCGACTTCGTTTTCTTTATAGCAGCACCACGACAGAATCCCTCCCGGGTATTTATAGAGGAAGAGACTGTGGCTCAGTCACTGCTGCAAGTCTGAGAACTGACACATGGCCTGGCAGGGCTGGGACAGATATCCGAGCCACTGTAGCCTGCAGGCTCATCAGGAGGGCTCCCCATGGCCCAAAGCCTACTCAGGGTTTTCTGGCTCCTATGTGTGGTCGCTTATTGTTTTATTTTATGAGACAGTGTCTAGCTACCCAAGGCTATTTCTGCCTCTGCCTCCCCTGTGTTAGGACTGCAGAAAAGCAAGAATGCCCAGGAGCAGTGGCGAGGAAAGGGAGAGCTAAGTGTTGGGGACTCCTGGCTGTCACTGAGCTCTGGGAATGCCACCCACCTAAAGACTGGAGACTGAGCCCCATGTCTGCCACTCACCTGCAGCCCAGGCCCCGGGAGCCTACTAGACTGATGAACACCTTCTTCTCCTTGGTTGTTCGGTTGCCTGGTGAACCCAAGCCACCTCGCACACCCTGAAGGAGGGGCGGAATCAGGTTACTAGTTCCATATACATTCAAGTGGCCTCTTTTGACCTCCAGGTTAAGCACCTTATATTCACAGAGACCAAATAGCCATTGTAGCCCTGGGGTGTGGGTCTGGAGGCCTACCACGTTATAGGGGTATGCCAGGCACCCGAGGGGCCTATGGGAAGCCCGAGAGGATGCATTCTGCAGAACCATCTCTCCTTCAAGACCAGCTGGCCACCCCCTGTCACAGGAAGCAATGGTCTCTTACCCCAGACTCTGACACAAACTGATCCACATACTGCCATTTGAGGGGCTCTTCAGGAGAGCTGAGGAGAAGGGGACATGGAGAGGGGGGTCAGCAAGCACACTTGAGGGATCTTGGCTCTGTGCCTTCACTCCCCAGTCCAGAGGCATGCTAGTTCAGGGCATGGGGGAGCCAGATCCCAGGACTCCTGACCTGTGGCGAGACCCACACGCAGGCCTGCTTACCTCTTCACAGGGATCAGGCCGATGTCTGTGGGGGAAAACCCAGCATGTTAGGAAACTCCTGTGCCCTAGGAGTTGGGGCCACCCCCATCACAAAGAGCCAGCCCCATCTGGCCTCACTCACGTCTCACTTTGATGGACACAGTCTTCTTGGTGCGGATCAGGTTGATGACTTCCTCGTGGGTACAGGAGGAGATGGAATAGCCGTTGATCCGGACAATCTCGTCCCCGACCTTGGCAGACCGAAAGATGGGACAAGCATGGAGGAGAGGCGCCAAGTGGTGGAGGAGGCCCATACCAGATGTTCCCAGCCTCAGAAAGGACTGTCACCAGGCAAAAGCCTTAATGTGTGCTCCAGAACCGTGTCACAGCCCGACTGCCTTCAGAGCCAGGCAATGCTTTCAGTCTCAGGATGGAGAAACTAAGGCCAGGGGTGGGGGTGGGGAGGAGCAGGCAGTGTGTGTGTGTGTGTGTGTAGTAACAGAACTGAGGCAGGATTCCGGACTCTGTCTCCTCATCTTGGCTCCTCCGTCACCCTACTGAGGTACCATCAGGCTCTGGAATTGAGCAGCCCTGTCTGGCCTTTGTCCTTCCCTGCCCCCAGAAGCAGGCTGTTGTCCCTGTCAATGACTAACATACACTGTGAGCTGGAACGGGGGTCCAAGGACTCTTGACTTAAGCTCACATTGCTAACACGAACGCACAATTTCTTTTGTTCCATTCCCTGGAAGCTCAGTGAAGTTACACTGACTTCTGAATCCTGATTCTGGGAGCAGGCGTACATCAGAGAATGAACACAGGACTCTGGTTCTCTGGGCTCTGATTCTCCTGGGCTCAAATCCTTTAAAAATTCTTATTAGTTATATGACATGAGTCAAGTCTCATGAATTCTCTGAACGATAGTTTCTTTTGTATATAAAACAGGAGCCACCATGGAGCTGTTGGGAATTAACAGAGATGTGTGTAAGTGTGTAAGGCCAGCCAGAATGGGGCCCACAGCAGGTTCTTAATAAATGGTAATTACTATTAAGGAGCCTAGGGAGCAAGCTCTAAGAGACAGACCGTGACAAGCCTGCCCCCTGCTGGCCATCGCCACTGCCTCCTTGAAGCCCTGGAGATTTACACTGAAGGTAAATAAAAAAGAGTAACCAAACAGCTGAAGGAGCCTTGCCAACATCTCAGGAGAGAAGACAGTGGGTCTAGGGTAGGGACAGGCGAGAGGCAGGGTGGGGGCGGGGGCGAGGATGTCCTGCAGTAGCTGCCGCACAGGAACCACACTCAGGCGTCCTGCAGACGGAGGCAGAGCCGCCATGCACTGGTCTCTTGGGGAAGAGCTGGCACACGTGGGGGACTCAGGCTGCACTCTGAGGGTGCACGGTCTCCAGGTCGGCTCCCGGAATGCAACACGGTCACCTGCCATTGCCCTCTGCTTGGGACACAAACACCCATCCTCTCAGTGTCGTGACAGGAGGGCTCACTAAGGAACGTTCTACATTTCTGGGGACACTGACTGACTTCAAAGAGAACAAGAGAACAGCCTCAGGATAGCTCTTTGCACCTATTTTTTTTTTTTTTTACAACCCCAAAGAGCAGGAGGACCTTGTGTTTCTGCTCTGCAGGAAAGGCCTTTCTGTGGGGGCCACAGCACACTGTGAAGAAATCTAGAGTCAGGGAGGCCACGTGATTTGCTGAAAGTCCCAGTGAGCAAAGAGGCTGCTGGGATGTGCAGTCAGGTCTCCGTGACAGACAACAGGCATCACGCACATCAGCTCTCAGGTGTCTGGAAAAGGAGGGCACGTGGCGAGCCTGGCTGCAGTTCCCTGAGTCTTGCCTTCTATGGATTCCCGCTTCCTGTTCAGAGCTCTGAGCCCCACAGGAAGGCAGGGGCTGCTCTGTCCGTTCCACAGCAGGAAGAGGACAGGCGCAGAGGACCATTTTCTATGCAAGTAAATGGTCAGTTGAATGCTTATGTGGGGAAAGGGCACAGTCAAACACACAGAAGGTGTGGAGAACCCTCAGTTTCCAGGAGGGGCCGGGAGCAGTGTGGTTGGTGGCCCAGGACTGGACCTATGAGAGGGTCTGAGCCCCTTCAGGGCAGCTAGCTGCTCAGGTCCAATCCCTCTTGACTTCTAGAAGCTTCTCTGTGCTGTCCTCCAGCATGAGGAACTTGAACTATGGTTCCATCAGTGGCAGAAGACAGGCTTTGTCCTAGCTCCTCCTGAGTGGAGTCCACTGTGTTGTTACTACAGGAACTTGCCCCAGACCCTAGTCGGAATGATTCCCACACGGCCCCTGGGTAGGGTTGCAGGATCGACTTCCCTCTCCCCCTTTGCTCCCCATAGAACCCAGCAAAAGAGTCTTTGTACAGAGACCACAGTAACATGACAATCTGAGGGACAGTGGGACAAAGAAGAGATGGGCCCAGCAGCCCCAGAAGGGAGGGGGGCATAAGCTTTGAGAGGCAGGCGGGAAGCTGGATATCTGGGTCTCATGAGCGTGCCCGGAGCCCTCCTTCACGGGGTTCTGCAAGGAAGCTCTTGTCCTCAGGAGAGAGCTCACTCTGGACAAAAAGAGCTCCCCCCGCCCCCCCGCTGACGCTAAGAGGGGAGCTCATTATGTCCTCTCCTCTGGCCGTGTTTCTGGGCTGGAAAATGTGCCACCAAGGGAAAGAACAATGAAGGGGCTGAAATTTCAGATGCCGCTGAGAGCCCTGACACAGGGATTGTGAACAAAGCCATGTCTGTCAGCTTGCTGTCCCCGCCCCTCCTCTTCGGTCTCACACCATTAGTGCAGGAGCCCCCTGAAGCCCCTGGCTTATCCCCTGATGGATGTTGATAACAAAGACCTCTTCAAGTTTTTTACCTGGATCTACAAAAACAACCCTGAGACCTGGAGGTCTGCCTGTCCCTGCTCAGACACAGGAGTGTGGAGACCGCAAGAGGGAAGCCTGGATGCTGACTTGGCCCCAGGAGACCCAAGTTCAAAGCCTGGCTCTGCTGCTCACTGGCCTCTTCGAACACTATAACATGAGGCTGATTCGTGTGATGTGCACTGACCGGTTGGAGTGTTCACCGACCTCCCCCTCTGTATCAACATGTCAGCCTCACAGCCCCTGTGTGTCAAGAAGCTGTGATCGCTGCCTCATTCATTCGGATGAGGAAAGTGAGGTCCAGCCGAGTCACTTCGCCAAAGTCACGTGGCTTAAGGAAGAAGACAAGGCCAGGCTCTGAACCAGATGGCCCAGAGGTGGCATCCAGCTTCTTAAGCATCACACTGCGTTGGACTAAAGTGGCAGGTGCCTGCTCTAACCCTGCTCCTCCTTCAGGAAGTGGGGGAGCGAGGAAGGGGTTCAGTGGCAGTGGAGAGGAGCAGCTATTAGGTTCCCAGCTTGACCTAAGAAAACAGGCAGGGGCTGGATGGTGTTCAGTGATGGAGTATTTGCCTAGCATGTGTGAGGATACACACACACACACACACACACACACACACACACACACACACACACACTTCTCCTTTATCCTGAAGGCTTTCAAACACTCATCAGAACACTCCTCCCCCAAAGGCTTAAGAAAATGGGTGTCCACACTGTGCCACAGAAGGAGATAGGGTACGAGAGACCTTGGCCCCATTCTACTGGCTCTCCTGACTTACCTGCAGCCCAACACTGTCTGCCTGGCCACCTTTGATGAGGTGGGAGATGAAGAGTCCACAGCCGAATTCCAGGCCTCCACGCACGCTGAGGCCGAGGCCTTCCGGGTGCAGACGGTCCAGGCGAACCTCCTTCAGCTTTCTGTTACAGTGATGGGTGGAGCTGGTGATGGCCCGGCTCAGGCCTGGCAGCCAGCAGGCACTGTGTCCCGGCCCCTCCGGGTCCTTGCCTGCAGCCTGGGGACGTACCTGGAGCGTCGGGGTGTCAGCTGGTCGTACTCCACCTGGTGCTTCAGTGGGATCAGGGGCCGGATGGCGTCAAACAGTGGCAGGCGGCTGGGCTCATTGATGACCAGCTTCAGGTCTCCCACGAGCACCGTCACATCCATGGTCCTTTGGAGATGCCAGGAGGTGGGTGAGTGTCTGATGCATCACCCCGGCTGTGACCTTTGACCCACCCACTGCCCTTTTGGGCCTTAACAGAGCTTATAGACACACACTGAATGAATCAGAAGCAAGTCAGATGACCAGAGACAGCAGATGAAGTGGCTGGGGGACAGCTGGCTTTCTTGTTCTGGCCTAACATTCATATTCTACTGAACCTGTGGGCGTAGCTCAGACTGGAAGCATCCTGAAGGCAAGGTCAGTCTTTCTTGCTCACAGTTTACTCCCTGAACCCTAGCCCAGAGCCAAGCAGGAAGTGTTCATGTGAACAGAATCCGAAGCCTCGAGCAAGTAAGCAGCATGCACACAGGTTCTCAGGAGCCCGGAACATGTTCTGTCTGAGGACATCACCCACTCCGGATTCCTGTGACACAGGTGGCCTGCCCTGGGCTTGGCGACACAGACACACACTTACTGGTGGTACATCCGCAGCACATCATAAAGGTAGTCCTTTTCTGCATCATTTTCAATTAGAAAATCCACCTGAAAATCCAAAGGACAGAATTGTAGCTGCAGGTCCCAGGTGCATCCAGCACACCCACAGCAGACCTGGGGAGGCGAGCTCACTGTCCAGAAAGCCCATCACAGCTCCTGAGGCTAAGGATGGAAAGAGAGGAGAATAACCAGGAACCAGACTGCCTGACATATCAGACCCGTATAGAACACCCCGGAACAGCCCGGTAACCCCTTATGCCCAGGCAAGGAGACAAAGGCACACACCAGCTGGAGCACACGTGCACACACGGACCCAATTCAACAACGACACACTTCCATGTTACTGCTGCCGCACTCACAGCTGTGTCACGGAAGATGCCCACAGTCTCACCTGATGGCGGCTGTAGTGTCGGATAAATGCTTTGAGGAAGGATTTGGGCCATTCACTCAGATAACACATCCTGCCCACCAGAAGCACCCTACCACCAAATTCCTTGGTACTGCCTATGCTGGGCCACTTTGGCCTGGCCTGGCCTGGCCTGGAGTTCTGTCCACTAGTCAGCCTCCTGGCTATTCCTTCTCCATCCCCAGTGTTCCCCCAGGGGGAGATTGGGTTACATTATTCCAGCTTTTGCTGACGTCAATAGCTGTGCCTTCGAGGTCACAGACAGGAGCTGTTTCATTAACACCTCCATCCCTGGGGAGCTGCGGAGCCAGGAGTCCCAGATTCTGTACTTCAGGAAAATTTAGTGCAAATCTCCAAGGGAGCATTCCTGGGTTTCTCTTTAGCCTGAGACAAAGCAGCAAGGCAAGGCAGGTCCTGGAAGGGACATGGGGACCTCCTCTCCTCTGGTCCCCAGGGTAGTTATCATGGTGGCCCAGTCTCTGCCCTTCCCAGGAGAAGCTACTGCAAAAGCTGTGCTATCCTGCCTGCCTGAAGCTCGGGGCAGGACCTGGGCAACCTTCTCTAGAGCTACCTCAAAGACTTTGCAAGACCCTGGAGAGTCTGTCTGTCCCAAAGTAGTGAGGGCCCTGAAGCCCTGCCCTTCAGACTTTGGACCTGAGCAGAAAATGCAGATTCCCAGTTTCAACCTTGAGGTCCATCTTCTCCTATATCTACAAGAGTGTTTGACTAAGGACAGGAAGAATCCAGAAGGCCATGCTCCAGGCTGAGCTCCAAGAGCTCAGAGTGTGTGACAATGACTCCTGAAGCTCCCCGAGAAGCACCCCCTCCTGTAGGAAGCTCCCTGCGGCTAGAAGATGGGGAAGGGGCATCATAGATGGTACTAAATCCCCTAGGACCAGGGCCAGAAAAATCTTCATCTATAACATCCTGTCAGTTGAGTGCTTCATGGCTTCTTGATGCTTGTAAAATCATGGCCAAGGGGCTGGCTTCCTCTTCCCCACAGAAGCCTTCTCTCCCCACTAGATAACCAACCGACCCCCATCTCCGGGAAATATCTCAGCTCTGCTGGGACATTCCTAACCCTCTGTAATTTAAGATTGGTAACTTTTTGGAATTTGTCTTATTGGCGAGAAGGTGAAGGCCAACTTCAGTCTGTGTTCCTCGGGACTAGTGCAGGCAAAGACTCAACCAAATAGCCTTGAGCGGGTTCATCAGTCTCCTGCCTCGTGGTCTGACCATACCATTCAGGCGAGCCACGGGGACAGGAAGGGAAGGGGAATGGCTCTTGCAGGGCTCCCAGGGACTCCTATCTGTTCACATCATCAGACCTATGAGACCCTATTCTCACCGTTATACAGGGAGGCTCACAGAGGTGAGTCAAGGCCACAGCTAGCAAGCAGAGCTAAGATCGAGCCCAGGTCTGATGCCAAGCCCCACTGTGGTCGCTGTGCCATGTCTGCTAGGGCTCGGGCCTTCCAGGGCAGAGAGCCCCCTAGGCCTCTTCAAGCCCCAACATCCAACCCTTTGCCTCAGAGACAGCTCTAATTCTCCCGGCTCCTCTCCATTTTTGTTTGCTTGGTTATTTGTCTGTTTGTTTGTTGCCAAGACAAGGTCTTACTATGTAAGCCTGGCTGGCCTGAAATTTTACACATTTTGCGTTTGAGCTGGCCTCAAACTCAGAGATCTGCCCGCCCGTGTTTTCCCAGCACTGGGATTAAAGGCATGCGACACCACACCTGGCTCTCTGCGCTGTTGTGGAAGCTTTTGTGAGCTCAGTGGTGAAGTGCTTGCCCGCATACACGAGGCTCTGGGTTGATAGCTAGGATGTCCACTGTGGTACACACGCACACCTACCGTTTCACCTGGTCCATGATAAGGAAGAAAATGGAACTCTGGAGGTTAGAGCATGCCAGTCCTGTCTGTCAAGCTGGAGTGAGGCATGTAGTCTAACTCTAGCCTGGGTGGAGACAGGAGAGGGACTCTCCTGTAGACAGAAGCCGAGGGCTGAACTCTGGAGAACGGCATCTGTGCATGCTTAGGCTTAAGTGCAAGGGGCTGACCTCGTAGATGACACTTAGCACATGCTGACTGGAGACTAGAGGTCAGCATAGGAAATTAGAAAGGACTTGGCAACTTTAGGTGAGGATTCCATTTTTCTGTCTTCCTACAGTCAAGCACAGACACCTGGAGATGGTCTTCCTAGAAGACAGCCTGTTCCTGGGGCACCAGGTCCTGTGGACTGCTGCATCCAGGGACCCCGCCCACAAGTCAAACCTGACCAGACCACTTCAGCCCAGCCTGCAGGTCCAGGTCCAGCTCTGCTTCACCAGGAATCTCACACCAACCCTGTCCTAATTTATCCACAAATGCAGGGTCAGACCGTAGCCAGACAAGCACTTCCTAGGATAGGGCAGAACCTTCCCAGCTGTGCCCCCATTTGTTCTTTCTGCTTTTCTCTGAGACAGGGTTTCTCTGAGTAGTCCTGGCTGACTGGAACTCACTCTGTAGACCAGGCTGGCCTCACACAGAGATCTGCCTGTCTCTGCCTCCTGAATGCTGGGACTGCAGGCGTAACCACAGCCTCTCTTATAACACCCTTTCAAAATCAAAGCCTGAGGGAGGCAGGAACCGCTTCGCTTGGACTGCTCTGGGGTCACCCTGTATCACTCAGCACACATGTCTGCAACTGCCTTGGGCCTGTTTCCTTCTTGTAGAAGAGCTGGTCTCATACTCCGTCAGGAAGTCTGCTTTGCCTCTTCCCATGGAGATGAGGGCTGAGCCTGCCCTGGGAGGTCGAGTCTAAAGTCCCCTTCCCGGTCCCCAGCCTGTGGCTCTCATCTCACCCATTCATTCTAACTGCACTCTGCTCACTGATCTACAAGCTTTCCCTGCCAGCAGTCCTGGGAGATGGGTCATATTATCTCCATTTCACAGATGAGGAAACAGAGGCCTAGAGATAAGACAGCTCTGAGACCTAGCCTAAGCCTCCTGGCTCTAAAATCCCATCTAGCACATGATCTTTATTTTCTGTGTATCCCTTTGAGTGCCCTTTTCCAAATGCATTTATTGAACCTACTGTGTGCAAGACGCCAATCTCCTTTCTCTAACTAAGCTCTAAACTAAGCTTTTCCTTCCCTAGGCCCCCACTTGCCACAGGAAGAACAACCCCCAGCGGAGCTGACGGTGCACAGGAGCTGTTAAAGGGTCTCTAGCACACCTTCACCCCCTTCTCCTGTACTAGCTGTCTCCAGCTCATGCACAGCTTGTCCTGTGCTCTGTGCACTTCTCCCACTCTGTGCTCTTTGCCCGTGACACTGAGAAGAATGTAGGTTGGGCCTTGGTGGCCTTTGGGCTTGTCCTCAGGGGCTGGCATGATTAGATCTTATACAATTCCACTTCATGGGTGAACCTCTCAGAACAGGGAGAAAGGGGGTGAGACCCAATTCAATAGTTCATGCTGCATTCTGCACACAGCCTTGAGCTGCTGTGGGGATCAAACAGGTGCCATGGAAAGCAGCTGGTGTAGCTGCCAACCGCATGCCCTGCCTTTCTCTGTGTGTGCCCAGCCCAGCCTCCTCCCAGTCCTAGGGGCTTTGAGGGGCCTCCAATGCCCTCTGGCTTGCTGCTGTGTTCAGCTGGTGCGAAAGACAAGCAGGAGACCACAGTGTGGGGTCTCTGCACACACCAGGAGTGTGTTCATGGTCCCTGATGGCCTCTCGCCACCAGTCCAAGGTGCTCAGGCAGACCTGCCCTTCCTCCAGGCTGGGGATCTAAGACACTGCAACCCTGGCTAAGGTAGCATTCCAGATGGCACCAGGACCCTGAAAATTTGCTTCCAGCATCACCTCTTCATGGCCACACCTTTCATCAGTCCCTATGCTCTGCCTCAGTCCCTCATGTTGTATTGGATTTTCTGCCTTTGCTCTCTTGTCTCCTCCACACCTGTGAGTCGAAGAGCCTGGAATGTAAGTGTGAAGTGTGTGCCAGCAAAGACCTCCTGGGCTGTGTCTGTACCTCTCCCTGTTTCCATTTCCTATGTTTAAAATACACAGAAGTCTCTTTAAAACAAACAAACAAATAAACAAAAAAGATTTCCACCAGGCAGTGGTGGCACACACCTTTAATCCCAGCACTTGGGGGCAGAGGCAGGCAGATCTCTGTGAGGTCTAGGCTAGCCTGGTCTACAGAGCAAGTTCCAAGACAGTCAGAGCAAAATTTCATCTTATGAGGGATAATTGTTTTCATCATTAATTCAATGAGTTAATACAGGAAGAGTTCAGAGCAGTCCCTAGAAAAGTAGGCAGCAGCACATGCTTATTTAAAAAAGCATGTAAGAATGACAAGATGAAACTTGTGCATTCTCACCAGCTGCCTGGTGATTTTCTCTCCATCAAGGTAGCTGAGGTGAAGACCCAGGTTTCCTTCCATGCAATAAATAGCCCAGCTTTATTTGACTATGTTTTGCTATCCTCTGTTCTAATTTCATTTATGTTGCTGTGATGAAAACATTCAATGATCAAAAGCAGCTTAAGCAAGGAAAGGGTTAATTTGGCTCACCCTTCCAGCTTCTGGTCCATCATTAGTGGGAGCCAAGGCTGGAATTCAAGGCAGCTGGTCAAGCTGCAGCCACAGTCCAGGGCAGAGAAAACAAGTGTATTCCTGGTGCTTGCTTGCTTGTGCTCTTACGCTGTTCAGAATGCCCTGACCAGAAAACGGTGCCACCCACAATGGGCAAGGCTTTCTTCCTCAGTTAAGCCCACAGACAAGCCCATGGGCAACCCAATCCACTCAAGTCCTCAGCTGAGACTCTCTTTACAGGTGATTTCAGCTTGTGGCAAGTTGACATTTACAACCAAAGGGATCATCTTTTATGATAAAACAAAACAACAACAAAAAAGACCAGAAAGCCAAATGCCTTATTGAAGTGTGGCGGGCATGTAAAAAGCTGTCTGCATTTAATGTACACAAGTAGGAGAATCTGGAGTGACAATACTCCTTCCTGTGAGACCTTCCCCACCAAGGCCATGGACATAGCCTTGTCTGGAGTCTCATCTTAGCTGGGCCTGGTGGTGCAGGATTACAGTCCAGATACTTAAGGAACTGAGGCAGTGGTGATACAAATTCAAGTCTTGCCTGGGCTGGAGAGAGTTCAAGGCCAGCCTAGGTGAGTTATCGAGGTCCTGTCTCAAAATAAAAGGTACAAGGAGAGCCAGCCTCCTGGTGTGTGTCCATATCTCTAGCACCTGGGAGGTGGAAGGAGGATTAGAAATTCAAGGTCAGTCTTTCGAATGTAGTGAGTTTGAGGCCAGCCTACCCAGGCTACAGGAGGCCCTGTCTTAAAACAAAAACAAAAGTGAAAGGGGGCTGGCAGTGTGACTCCGCTGGGAGTGTGGAAGTGAGGTCTGGCTCTCCTAGATCCGGTGTTCCTTCCTCTTGCCTTCCCCTCTAATCTGGACCCCTGGCGGCGATATCCTGGGTCTTCCCCACATCTTTACATCTTCAATTGACCACATCTGTCCAGGGCTTTATGCCACTTCTACCCCAAGAACTCCAGATGATCACCTCTAGCCTCTCACAGTCCTCTCCAGCTACAGTAGCTACAGGGTGCCTCAAATTTCAGACATCCCAAGGAGAGTCAGGTTTGTTCTGTCCCCTCCACCCTGCTCCTCATCTAGCACACCCACAGCCAGTCCACAGAAAAGCCTGTGAGCTCCACTCCCAACCTCAATTAGCAGGCAAGACACATGTCCCAATTCATACAGAGTAAAGTCCTCCTTCCACTCCAAGAGCGGCAGGGCCAAGCCTGGTTTACCTGGCTCCCCTGAACTCTGAAGAAAACCCCAACTCACTATTGTGTGCACCTCACCCTCTTACCCCCACCACACTCCACTTTGCGATCCTCCCTCCCGCTGTTCTGAAGCACAGCAAGCAGGTGCTTTCCCTGTTCTCTCTTCTACGTACACCACATGGCTCCTCCCTCTTCTTCCAGGTTCAAATGTCTCCTCTTTAGGGGGGTCCTCCTAGCGGCTCTGCACAGCATACCACCTGCTGCTCTCTATCCCCTTCACAGGATTACTTTTATCCCAGCATTCATCACAGCACCCCTTCCTTAGATACTGTTCGTTTCCCTGGTAACTGTCCTCCCCACCAGGGCAGGCTCCTGATGAGGGCGGGGCTTTGTCCTGCTCTGCATCGCTTTGAACTCCGCCTGGAGTTCAGGAGGCCAGTGAGTGTTCATTGCATACATGCATAAATGAATGAGCAAACAAACAGACGAATGAATGCATGCATGCAAAGGGAGGGACTCTTCTGGCCTCACTCATCCCAGACCTCTGGTGGCCCAGCCTGGGGCAGGGTACGCAGAGCTACTCATAAATGTGTGATTGCTGGAGAGGCAATAAACATTTCTGAGCAAATGAGTAACTAGGTTTCTCCAAGCTGACTGGTCACAAAGAGGCTGCTTTGAAAAGCTGCTCCACTCAGCTCTGCTCATCCTGCCCTTTCCAGCCGAGGCTGTTCCCTCCTCATGGGAAGGGCAGTTAGCGCTGTGAGGACTATTGGCTGCTTTTGGACCAGAACCGTGCAAGGCAACAACTGGAACCTTAATGGTAACACTTGCAGACTTTGGCTGGGATCAGAGCCACACCACAATCAAATTCCTACCTAATCCTGTCTCATAGGCCCTGCACCCCCCCCCCCCACATACACACACACAGCGAAGGAAACGGAAGCGCAGAGACTGCTCCGCTTACTCCAGGTCTCTGTGGCAGTGAGTGGCAGGAGTGAGACTTGGCCTCGGTGCTGGGGTTCCCAGAGAGCCTCATACACACGCAGATCTCATTCAGCCCTAGTGATAATCCTATTAGTTAAGTAGTATGTCAAATTTACAGATTTGAGCCTTGGGTCACAGAGACGGCAAGTAACTTCTTCTAAGTCACAGTGTCATCCATGACAACACATTACCTTAAACACTGACTCTAGCAACAAAGATCTAGATTGCAAACTTCTGCTTAGGGGCGCCTCTGCCCAGAACACTCAGTAAGGGGGAGAGGTCTGTAGAACAAGCAACAGCAAGCTGTAAGATCCACTCAGCTTGCCTGCGTCTCTACCTCAGCTTCCCTCTCAGTTCCTGGATGTCTCCAGCCTGGGAGAGACAAGCTGTTGCTATATCTGAGACAGCAAGGCACAAAGTCCAGCCCAGGCCTTGTACACTGAGACACCTGCCCTGCCTGTGGCACGGGGTCATGAATAGGTAATGACTCTGAGGAGGAGCCCGGTCATGGAAACGCAGAACCCGAGGCTCTCTAGAACCAGGAGAGTAAGCATAGGGGTGAATGTGAGTCACACCAGACCTCAGGGACCCTGGGGGGTGATTCTCTCAAAAGAGGAAAAGTGTAGGTAACAGCACTGCAAGACAGTGAAAGAAAAGCCGGAGTTCCTTGCAGCCCAAGGCCAGGAAAGAGAAACTCAAGCTCAGATGGGGGACAGGAGCCTTTAAAGTGGGTTGACCGAAATCTACACTCAGCAAATGTTAACTGCAGCTAAGATATCTCTCCACACACGCACGGCTGAGCACAAATGGTCCCCTTGGCATTCACCAGCTCCCCACTCCTGCTGAACTTTCTGCCGTCTCCCCAAGCCGTGAGAGCAGGCGTGCCTTGGCCTTTGTGTTTAGGGAGTTCCGCTCTTTCTGCCCCTACCAATCCTCAATCCCAGTGCTCGGTGCCCCAGGCCTGCCTCCCACCCATGTGGCAAGCCATGAGGGGACACAGAGTCTGAAGCACACAGTAAGTAAATGACTGGCTGATCCCTGCCATTGGGCCTAAGCTCTTGGTTTTTCCACAGTGGCTGCCTTCTGGGCATCTCTGGGCCTCTATGTGGGAAGGGAGGAGAGAGACACCCAGCCCTTGCTTTAGCCCCCCCCCCCAGCCTGGGAAGGGGTTCAGAATGTTATCAAGCGCCTGCCCTACTCTTTGGGCAGAGCCTGTGAGTAGCTGTTGACCCTGGCTTTACCCCCATCTGGGGCCTGGTAGGAGGTGGCCACTACTGGGTCCACTGCCCTTCGGTGGCCTTCGGTGGCCTCCACAGCTTCTGCAGTCTGGGAAACGCTTTAGGAAATTCCTGATTCCATGAGGGTCTTGGAGGGCTTTGAACCAATGTGGCCCAGTAAGGGACATATTCAGGGAGGCAGGATTCAAATCAAGGGGTCTGTCAGACCAAAGCCAGCCTCTTCACACCCTCAGTACCTCCTTGGTCCTACCCCTGAAGACTGTGCCATTTCAAAACTGCCCCTCAGCCTTGTTGAAATGTCCTGGTGCTGGTAGGGGACTCCCAGTCACTCCTAACTCATCTGTGGAGGCCAAAGGGCAAAGAAAGGCTTAGTTTCCCTTCTACCTCCCTTGCCTGGCCCAGACTCTTGCTCAGATCCAACAGACCTGGGCTGAGGACACTAGTAAGGATGAGACTTTATTACCAGCTGGGTTCTCTGTCCAGTTCCCAGCCACTGGAGGGCATTTTGCGGAGAAGTCAGGTGAGGAAGCCCTTACACCAGGGCTCCTACTGTCCCTGCCTCATTTAGCTGGGGATCCCCGCCCCCACCTTCAGGAGTCCCAGCCTGCCCAAGGGCCTTCTCAGACAAGGGAGAGGGCTCTTGCCCATCTCCCAACCACCCTGACCAGGAGCTCCACAGTCCTCATTGTGCGCGGCACCTCTCAGCTCTGACCTTGTGTCGGAATTCGCGGGCCACCTTCCGGTCCATGGCTGGAGCCTGATCCAGTTGCGTCGCAGCTCGAACCGCTCCTTAGGGTGCCCGGTTGCGGGCAGCCCTGAGGACCTGCCTTCCTCCGGGCTAGGGGCCGGGCCTGGAAGAAGCAGGGGCGGGGCTGGGTGGAGAAAGGGCAGCCTAGAGGTGGAGTCACTGGTCCTGAAGTTCAGCCCTGGAAGCCCTGAAAGGAAAGGGCTCCGCTGTGATGGGGTGCTAAAGGTGGAGGCTGGCGTTGCACAAGTTTAAGGCAGAAGGCTGAGGAGACGCCGGGTGGGAATAGTTTGAGACTTCTTTTTCTTTCTGAAAGGGTGTCTGATGTAGCCCAGACAAACCTTGAAATCAGCTTGTAGCCAAGGAGGAGGGCCATGAACTCCTGATCCTTCTACCTCTATCTGCAAAGCACTTGGATTGCAAGCCTCGTCCACCTATCTGGCTGAGGTTTGGAACTTTTTTGTGATAGCATTGGTGTAGAGGGTAAGAGATTCTCCATGTAGGTGGACTCGAATGCTGAAGCCTGACTCACTTTCCCTCCCAACTTCCTTAGCTGCTCTGCCCCCAACAAAACAGAAAGCAGCAGCACATTCACTGGTGGTGGGGCCCATGGACTGGTGCCTGAGTTTAACAGAGTAGGTGTCCCATATGTTCATTCCACCTCAAAGGTTGAGCAAGGAGATCAACAGTGGCCCAAACTAGGTAGGCACAGTTGTAACTTGAGAGACGTGAAAAGGCTCTTCTCTAGATCCCTCTGCCATTTGCCAGGGTTTAGCCAGCAGCCTACTTTCATGGGGGCTAAACTATGGCCTAGATTAAGTTATGAATTATGTCTGGGGAAATAACTTGAACATGTGATTCAGATTTGCACCTTTTGATCTAGTATCACTTTGGTGCTATGGCAAACACTGTCCCCAAAAGCATCCTTGGGAAGGAAAGGTTTACTCCATCTTGCAGGAACCCAAGTAGGAACTTGAGGAAGAAACTATGGAAGAATGCTTTTTGCGGGCTCAGTCTTGGGCTCGTGCTTAGCTAGCCTGCTTATAAACCACCGGTATAGGGAATGGTGCCGCCCACAATGGGCTTAGCCCTTCTGCAATGATTAATGATCAGGACAATCTCTGCAGACAAGCCCACAGGCCCACGGTGACCGTGGTGCTCCTCTCAGATGATTGCAGGTTGTGTCACGTTGACAGTTGATACTAACTAGGATTCTTTGCTAATAACTTGATAAGACAGAAACTAGATAGAAAGACTCGTGAGGCATTTAGTGGTCCAGAAAAGACCACATAAGATACAATCCTGTTTGGATTTACATCTTTGATTCTCTGCCTTTCTTCCTCTTTTTTTAAAAAAGTGTATTTATATATATACTTTTATATATAAATATATATATTTTAATGAATGTTTGGCTTGTACATATTTATGCACAATGTGTGCATGCCTGGTGCCTGAGGACACGGAAGAAGGTTTCAGGAACTAGAGTTATGGGCAGCTGGATGCCATGTGGACACTGGGAACTGAACCCCAGTCCTCCACAAGAACAAGTACTCTTAACCACTGAGCAATTTCTCTAGCCTCTTCTGAATTTCTTAAGTATGTCACATGGCTGTTGGTTTCATATTTAGAACACAGAGCAAAGAATGTCCTTACCCAGAAGAATGTGGCCTACAGCCACCCAGCCTTTTTTTTCCTGTGACCATAGACATCCTTTAAAAACTACTTCGCATTTGATTTCTGGTGTGGCATGGGTCCCGCTCCCTTTTCCACAGATGTCTCTGCTCTGCAGCCACCCTGTCTTCGGCAGGGCTCTCCTAGCCTCCCAGCCAGTGACTTCAAGAGGCCAGCTTACCCACCATATGTTTAGAACAGTAAGTGGCACAAAACAGACTCTCAACAAATCTGCTAAACGAATGTACGCATCCCAAATTACACCCCTACCCAAGGAGCTGTGCGGGGCCAATTCTTTCTGGATACAAAATACCTCTTGTCCAAAAATCCCAAGTTGTCATCACTCTGGCCTTGATGAGGACAACAAAGCACATCGCTTATTCACAGTTTCCTGAGCCAGCACTGGGCTAAGGCATGGCCCTCCCCACTCGAGCTCTTACTGAACACAGGATTAGGACTTGGGGCCCAGATGGAAGCCAGGGTCGGGGAGCACAGCCAGCCCGAGCCCTGTCTCTACTACTGCCTGCCGAGTGCCGGGCCTCAGTGTGGCCCTCTGTAAAAGGAGAGTATAGGTAGCACCAGACTGGACTAGAATATGTATCTGGTCTGTAGTGGAAGGGGCTTCTCGGACCCAGGTGAGGGGTTTGGAGTCTGCCCAGGTTGCCTCCCTGCTCCCCTAGGGAAGGGTAGTTACAATGGCGGTGAAGGACAGAGGCTGGGCTGTAATTTATGGTAATGAGCTGGGCAGTCCTGTCACTCTAGCCGAGGGGAGGAGTCAAGTGCACGAGAGGAGGGCCTAAGAGAGCTGCTGGGCGTGAGAGACCAGGGGTTGCTGCTGCCGAGAGGAGGCGTGACCCACCTGCGAGCAGAGCCTGCGCCAGGCTCTCCAGTGCCCTGGCACCCTGATGGGAGCCCGTGCGCCCAGACTGTGCTTGCTTCTCTCTTGCCTTTATCTATTCAGGGTTGAGCCTGCTGCGGAGTTCATGCGGGTGCAGCGCCAGGGTGAGAAGGGGTGTAAAGTAGAAAAGTCCGGGGCCGGGGGAACAGGCCTGCGCTGGTTTGAGGGAGAGAGAAAGAGTCGGTGTGAGGAAGGACGGAGACCTGTGAGAGGGGAGGCAGACATCCAGGCCTGGGACCCAGACGATTCTAAGTCAGTTGAGAAGAGACCCAAGGTGGAGAATTAGAGAGAACTGAGGCCCAAGGAATGAAGGAAAGAGAAAGACATTCTCTGGAAGGACCCTGGGAGCTGGAGAAAGCTGGGGGAGGGTGCAGGCAGTGGGTTCCGGGGGTCAGGCTTGAATACGGTGGGAAGCCCCAGTGAAGGGGCCTTACCTGGAGTGGAGAATATGGTCCTTCCCCAGCCTCAACGCTCATGTGGGAAGCCAGTGCGGAGCCGCAGCAGGAGCCTGCTCCTGAGCCCAGGTGAGTCCCTCTTATTCTCGGCGCAAATGGCTCCAGGGGCTTAGTGTAAAGGGAGGGTCAGGCTTTGGGATGTGTGGAAGAGTGGCTGCCCCTAACTCCTCACACACGCCACGCTCCTTTCTCATCCAGCCACAGCTACCATGAGATGTCCCTTGTAGCCGAAGATGTCACAAAGGTTGTAGAAGACCAGGTAAGAGAGGGCCTTTTTCTGGGCCTGAGGTCACCAAAGGTCTTCCTTGGGGGTTATCCAAAGGAGAGCAAACACTCCTGGTGTGTATCTGAGTGTGCAAATTTGTGAAATCCATCTGTTTGCATTTTTCTAGTCTCTTGGGTCCCTAGTATTTGTCTTTTTTAGGTGGGGCAGGCGGAAGGCCCTTTCAGGAGACAGCTAATTTCCCCTCCATCCCAGCGGAGAGCAGGCAGCCGAGGGTTTAAGAGAGTGGAGTTCTCTTCTCTGTCTGGCCTGCCGACGCTGCAATCCTATCGCAGGCCCCTCTCCATACCCTGTGCAGTGCCCCAGGAAGGCAACTCTGAGAGGCAGGCAAAAACTGGGCCACCTGCTGGGGGCTGCAAGGAAAGGCTGGCTCAGGAGGAGAAGCCTGAGGGTGGATGGAGCTTGAGGAAGGGCACTTGAGATTGTCACACACACACACACACACACACACACACACACACACACACACACCACACATGGGAGTGAGCATCCTGACCATCCCTGGGGCCCATCCACCCAGGATCCTTTGCTTTCTGGGAGAGGCGGAAGGTCTGTTTTCTCCACTTGCAGAGCTGGGTTCATCTCTAGATTGCATGACTCAGATTCACTTTCTAATCCTGGCTTACATTTATCTTCCTTCTCATACAACCACAGACCCTTTATACACCCTTTATACAGCCCACCCATCGCAATGTTCCCTCAGAAGGCTTGACCCTCAGCTGCATCCAGCCCAGTGGTCAGCTCAGGGTAGCTCTTGTGTCAGCAGAAATAACATACTATAGAAAGAAGTGTCCGTGCTACCTGCCCTTCGGAATTAGGTGCAGAAGCCCAGGATGGGCAGAGGTGGGCATGCTCCCCTCCCCCCGCCCCCGGCCTGTTTTTCCTGCTCTTCTAGGCTTGAAGTTTCAGGATCAGAGTCCTGTACAGTTTGAGATGAAAAGTGAAAGTTGAAAGGGCGCTCTTTTCATAGCTAGGGAAGCTGACTTTCCACCCCACAAGGAGCAGGTAGACCCAAGTGTTGGTGGAGCTAGTCCTGCCCCTCTGCCCACAAGACTCTAGAAGTTTGTATCATGGAGATAATCACTCTTACACCACTCATTCCCAGTGGGCAGAACGCCTCCCTTGCAGGTTTCCTGGTTAGGCAGCCTTGCCCTTTTCCACTGAGAAGAGCCGTGTCCTGGGATTTCTATCACTGGGATAAGATGCTATGACCAAAAATAAGTTGTGGAAAAACAGGTTTATTTTCATCTACAATCTCAGATCACAGCTCATCACCGAGAGAAGTCTAGACAGGAACTCAAGACAGGATTTTGTAGACAGGATCTGATTCAGAGGCCATGGAGGGATGCTGCTTACTGACTGGCTGGCTCCCCATGGCTTTTTAGTCTGCTTTCTTATACCATCCAAGATCATTTGCCCAGGGGTGGCACTGCCCCCAGTGAGCTGGGCGCTCCCACCTTAATCAAAAAATTCCCCACAGACTGGCCTAGAGGCAAATCTTTTATTTTTTATTCACTTCACATCCTTGTTGTAGCACCGTTCTTCTTCCCCTCCCTCCCCCTCCCTCCCCCCTTTTTCTCAGAAAAGGGGGGCTCCCTTTCCCATACATACCAGCTCATCAAATTGCACCCCTCCCAAAGGACTCAGGCTTGTGTCTGCTGACATAAAACTAACCAACATAGGCCCTGCACAGGTCCTGCACATCTGGACCAGGTGATGGCGGCAGACACTGCCCATTTCTCCAGAGAGTTAAAAGGACTGACATTGCCTCCCTCTCCAGTGACTAGAGAGGACTAAGGCCCGCATACTATGTATGCTTTGGGGGCTTTCATGCAAAGTGCCTGGTCTAAGAAAGTAGCAGTGGCTCTTCCCTCCCCTCCCCTCCCCTTCCCTTCCCTTCCCTCCTTCTTTTTTTTCTTTCTTTCTTTCTTTCTTTCTTTCTTTCTTTCTTTCTTTCTTTCTTTCTTTCTTTCTTTTTTTGAGATAAGTTCTTACTATGTAGCTTTGGCTGGTCTAGAACTTGCTTTGTAGACCTCTGGCCTTGAACACACAGAGATTTCTCCCTGCCTCTGCAGAGCACAGACATTCTCCAGAGGACTTGAGCTATAATCAGAAGGCCATGAACTAGGCCAAGGGGTGGGGGTGGGGGAATCCTTGTTGTTTCAGACACCAGGTGAGATTTAGTATACTTTCAGATATTGCTGCTATAACCACGGGAGTGTTAGCAGTGCCAACAACCGATGGAAATCACAGGCATTTCCTATTACCAGCCAGTGTCATTTATGTCTGCCGCTCTTACACATTCTTGGCAGTGAGGAGACTTGCTGATGGATCTTATTTTATGTGTTACTAAAGAAGTACAGTTTTAACAAAGCACACAGAAAGAAAACATTTCTATGTTTACATTATAATTGGTTTCCTTTGTAAGCTTCCTTTTTATGTATTTATAAACACTTTCTGAGAATGTGCCATCACAGGCTAGAGCATTAAAGGGGTTCATGACATAAGAATGATTACAAACCACGCCTCCTGATCTCGGTGTGTGGCATCTGAATGCATGAGGTATGCATTCCCCAAGGCTAAGCCCAATTAGAAGCTGTCCAGGGACATGGGAGGAGGGTGTAGCTGCTCCCTCCACATGCTCATTCCCAGTCCCTGTGGCCTCTGAAGGCCCTGAGGAAGGCTGTGAAGCTAGGGCACCTGATTCCTGGGACTAGGTATTTCTGGGGAGATCTCAGGAATCAGGGGCCAAAGTGTGGTGAGAACACAGAAAACTGAAAGACGGTGGGTCCAGGACTTCTCACGTGGCATGAAGGAGGTGGTCTAGCCTCTGGTGAGCAGGGAGTCAGCTTCCTGCAGTAAGCTCGGCTGGGCTTCAAGCTGGAGGCTTCTGGACATTTCTTACATTCTGAGTCTGCTTTGGGAGCCGGCCTCATCCTGGGCATGCTTAGATGCTGTGTAAAAAGACCCTGGTGCCTGCAACTAACTGTTCTTTGTTCCTAACAGGAGCCTGAAGCTCCAGATGCAGCGGCCATGTCTTCACGGGAGAGGCGGCTCCACCGTGCCAAGTGCGCACCACCTTGTAAGTTGTGCCTTCCCCGTGGCCTGTGCGTAGGGGAGTCCAGCCTGCCGAGAGCCTGAGAGGGTTCCGCTTGTGACCCCCTTTCTGTGCCTGGAGTCTCTTCCTATCTTCCCCGGCTTGACCTGCAGGCCTCTCTCTGTCCTGTTCACAGCCCTGTGGCCTGGCTCCCGCTCATACTGTCTAATTCATGAGATTGCTGCCTCACAAGATGGTTGACCCTCAACCCACTTCATACTCTTTTCAGTCTTGCTTCCTACTTCCTGGGGGGTGATCCTTCCGTGTGTCAATTCCCATGGTCTCTGTCCTTACTCTCCTATGTCTGAGGCCTCCTTGTCCCCTCCCTGATGTCTGTGACCTCATCACGTCCTATGCCTGTGCGGCCTCCATCAGAGAACCATGTTTGTCCTGCCCATTGCTCCTTCCCTCACCGTACTGTCTCCTCCTCATATGCTCACTCTCTCTCCTGTGTTCTCAAACCCATCCCCATTCATACTTTGGTCTCTTCTCCTTTAACAGCACATGCACGAGCATCTCAAGGCTGTCTCCCACAACCCTGAAAGGCTTCGTATTCTTGGTTTTGCTGTCTGACTTGCTAGCCAGGAGCTAATCTTAGGGAACTGAAGGTCCAGGTCAAGTGGCCTCAGGCCACCTTATGCTACTGAAGGCTGAAGCTCTAAGACTGCATCCTGAATTCCCATCAGAAAAGGGACTGTGCTGTGCCCTGTGCGTGCTGTATGGCCTCCACGAGGCTGTTTGTCTGGGCAGGGCCCTTGCTTCCCGGGTGCCTCTGGAGGAGGTGTGTGTCCTGTCTTGTTCTGCTGGTGTGGTGCAGTGGGCAACACCTCTCTTGCAGACTTGTTCTCCTGCTTTAACGGGGGCGAGTGTGTGCACCCAGCCTTCTGTGACTGCAGACGCTTCAATGCCACTGGGCCTCGCTGCCAGCTGGGTAGGTCTGCTCTCTCCAGCCCCAGAAGGGACCGTGCGTGGGCACAGAAAAGCTGTAGGCCTGAGAGCTGGGAGTGGTGCTGTGCCTGAGGAGCGGGACAGCCCTGCCAGATCTGGAGCCCACCAGCCTCCAGCACCATGCCCATACAGATCCAGGCTCCCTGTGCTCTGTCTCAGTGTATAACTCCGGCCCTGAGCGGGACAGCATCTGCCGGGCCTGGGGGCAGCACCACGTGGAGACGTTTGATGGCCTGTACTACTACCTCTCTGCAAAGGGCAGTTACACGCTGGTGGGATACCATGAACCTGAGGGGCAGAGCTTCTCCATCCAGGTGAGGCCTCCTCTCTCCTGCCCTGCTGGTCCCTGCAGGCTCCACCAGGCTCTGGGAGCCATGGAGGCTGGAACCTGCTTCCCTTAAAAAGGCTGGAGCCTCCCTTCCTTTCCCACTTTCCCCAGCTCCTACTCAAGGACTATGTCTCTATAAGGAGCCACAGTCTCTAAGCCTCTGCTCACCCACTTGCGGCTGGCTGTTCCTGGCTGCCGCTGATGGCCCCTAGCTGCCCCTGGCTGCCTCTGGCCATCCACTCATTTAGTCAGGCTTCCATGGCACATGCTGTATTCTTTTCCCAAGTACAGAGTTTCATAGAGGGAGGCCTTAGGACAACAGCACAGATGTGGTCTTTGTCTTCAAGGAACTTGATTTTAATAGAGAAACCACAGCAAACTGAGAGGAGTTATTTCAAGTGCAACTCAGAGCTGAGGTGGCAAAATGTCAAAGACTAAAAGGCAATGCCCTGGAAACTGATCTGGTCTATTGTGGACAGTGATGACAGAGGTTTCTTATAAGAGGTGACAGTTACTGAGGTAGAAAAGGAGGCTCACTGGAGCTAGCCAAGAGAAGAGAAGAGAAGCTGCGGTGGGGTAGTGGAAGGCATTCTAGACAGAGGAACACACATGTCAAGGGAGAGTGTGGTGCCTCAGAGAGGATGACGGGGATTTTGGGTGGGTCCCTGTGCAGCTGCTATCTTTAAGGCCCCCTTCCTATGTCTGCTGACATCAACATCCCAAGAAGCCGAGGAGACATCTCTGGGCAAACATCCACACCCCTCAGCTCGACGGGTCTTACAAGGACTATTTCCTGGCGGGTCTCTTTCTCTGCAAGTGACCTCTCTGGGGCCAGACCATGTCTTTTGGGCTTGTTCCCTGAACCTGGATGGGTGTCTGGTAAAAGCCTGCTGGACACCTGGATGCCGTGGGAGGCTCTGTGCCCATCAGGTCTGATGGGCATTTCTGACAGACGGCACCATGGTCAGCTGTGAGCTGCAGTGGAGAAGATAAGATTAGGGAGTTTTTAGCGCTCACTCAGGGAGCCCTCCCCTGGCTGGATGTGATACTTGTGCCTCAGGCATAGACTGAAGGGCACATCCTAGGCGTCTAGGTGGCATGGCCCGCGTCGCCTTCTAGTCCTCAGAGTTTTTGTAACTGTGTTGTTTGCAAGACAGATATGTTGCAAGTAGATAGTAGAATGAGACGCCATGTGAGCGAGTTATGAAATCAGTGTAGTGAGTCACACCTTGCACCATAAAAGGAGAATAAACACACACACACACACACACACACACACACACACATGTCCCCATTATTACGAAGCTGTAGAACTTTGCTTTGTTTATATATAGATATTTCTTGCCGTGTGTGAGTCATGGTCAGAAATACTTGATCCTGACCATTCACGGTCTAGTGGCACACCCCTTGAGTCCCAGAATAGAGGGACTGAGGGGCCAGAGGCAGGTGGGCCTCTGTGAATTTGAAGCTAGCTTGGTCTGCCTAGTGAGTTCCTGGCCCGCCAAGACACATTGTAAGGTTCTGTTTGAACAGAACCAGCGATGCTAACTTAGGACAAGGGTGGCCTCCCTGATTCCCCTCACCGTCTAAGGGTAAGAGAGTGGGGACCTGGCTCCGGGGAGTGTTTCCCCCGTGGCAGATGAAAATATTTTTCCTAAGCACTAGAGACCTGCCCCACCCTCTGCATCTTCAGCCCTTGCTGGAGAAGATGTGTGTGGAACCAGCAGCACAGGAGGGGTGTGTCACGTGCGCAGGGCAGGGCTAGCTGCTGCGTGCCTGGAGCGTGTGTGTAGACTGTGGCTGTGTCTGGGTATGCACATCTGAGGTTCAGTGAGTGCGTGTTTTGCCTTTTGATGTGGTGCATCTTAGAGATGCTCCCAGGGATCTGGGAAAGGCTCTGGATTCTGAACCATTCAGATCCGGGTCAGAATCTCAGCTTCCCTATTTTGTAGTCTTGGGCGCATGTGACCCTAGTCCCTTCTCTCTGTTCCTCAAATAATCGTGAAATACGGGTAGTGGTTGCTCCAGCCCCGCTGCAGCGTGGGAGGCGGCACAGGGAAGGGTCATGGAGGAAAAGCGTCAGCACACAGGGCTCACACAGGCATCCCACACTGGTGGCCAGAAGCTCAGGGTGGCCTGTGGCCGTCGCTGCAGACCTCCTCTGAACTTCCTGCCTCCGCCATCAGGCGCACAACGACCCACAGTGTGTCTCTGCCCACTACACCTGCCCGAGGTCTGTCAGCCTCTTCCTTTCCGGGGAACCTGAGATCCGCCTGGCAAAGGAGGTCACCCATGGAGGTGTGAGGTAACTATGCCCTCCCACCTCCCTGACATGGGGCAGCAGATGTCCGTCCCGTCAAGCTCAAGGGAAGCTGAGAACTGGGGACAGACAGCATTTCCAGCCTGGGGCAGAAGCACACACCTGGCCAGTGTGTGTCTGGCCAACGGTACTGGCAGATGGATGCATGCCTCTTGGTTCCCTACAACTATCAGAACCAGTGGGTTTCCTCCTGTTTAGGAAAACAGTAAAGCTTCCTGGAAAGCTGTCTCCTACTAGACACCTTTCTCCTGAGCTCACATACGGTTCCTCTGAGCAGACACTTACACATACTTACCTTTTCTGAGGACAGAGGATCATTTTGAGTGACAATTGTCTTGCTGGGGCTCCTAGGGGCCGTCTGTATGGAGAAGACTCTGCCCCACACTAAATGGCCCCAGACTGAACTGTCCTTGCTCTCTTTCTCGATGTTCTTTCCTTCTTTGCTATCTAATGTCCTGAGCTGCTGCCTTAAGGCCCCCTCTTGCAGGGCCAGTGTCTGCCCCGGCCCTCTGGAGCTGGAAGCTGGGTGCTAAGCTTCCCGGGGCAGAGAGCAAGGCTGGGCCTGAGGCGTTTCTCCTGCAAACGAAGCAGGTGTTCAGACCCACAGCTGTCGGACTTTGTTTCTCTTATTATGGGTGGGAACTGCCAGATTCTAGACCCCGTGGCTGGGAAGCTGAGAGGGGGCGGGTGTAGGAGGGCTCCTGTTGTGTTCGTTTTTTAAACTCTATTTTATTTGAGGTATTTAAGCCTCTATCTCCCTTCCACCAACCCTTTAACCTGAGGTAAGAGAGAGAGAGGGCTAGTGGGGAGAGGGGGCTGTTTAGAGTCGATGGATTCTTTTGGGGCTATCCCAATCTCTGTCAACAGCAAATGCAGCCAGCAGTCTCCCCCAAGCCGCTGCATTGAAAATTTTCTCTCTGTCTGTCTCTAAGCCACCACACTGTCCTTCTCTGGTCTCTCCAAGCTGCCACACCTTCTTTTCCTAGGCTCTTATAGTCTTCAGAGCCCTAGATCACACCCCTCTCTGTGCTGCACGAGGCAGGCGGCTACCAGCTGTGGACACTCCCCACAGGAGGCATTTATCAGCTGTGGACAAAATAAAGCCCAAACTCAAAACCAAAATCAAAACAAAAACATATTTACATAACCTAACTGAGTTTTTAAACAAACCAAAACTTCCGTTACAGGCTCCTCTCTGTTCTCCATCTCTCTCCTTCTCTTTCCACTCTTCCTGTTCCAGACCATCACAGTAAAATAAGAAATCTTCTTCTATGGTATCGTTTCTCTCCTGCCCCCTGGGAGAGAGGAGCTGGAGGATTGATAACATTTATTCCTGCCAATGATACTGTGATTTTGAAAGCCCTCTGAAGATGAAAGCACCCTGATGCACCTTGGTGTGCTTAAGAATTCTGGGAACTTGGAGGAGGGGGACACAGGAACTCATGTCATGGGGCAGGGGTGGCAGGCCTGTGGACTCTGTGGGACACCCTGAAGCCCTGGGCTTCGCCCTCAGGGTCCAGCTGCCACAGGCCGTGGCAGGCATGCAGCTGCAGCAGCTGGCTGGCTACGTCATCGCGAGGCACCCCTCAGCTTTCACGCTGGCCTGGGATGGGGCCTCAGCTGTCTACATCAAGATGAGCCCTGAGTTTCTGGGCTGGACCCACGGGCTGTGTGGCAACAACAATGCTGACCCTCAGGATGACTTGGTGACCAGCTATGGTGAGTCCAACAGATGGTCCCTTGTGGGATATTTTGCTAGCGACGAAGAAGACTGAGTCAGGATGGGAAGTGTTACTCTGGCCAGATCTCTGGTATCGTGGCTATGGTGGTGAAACCCAGTGGGAGGCAAGGGCTCGCTTTCAAAGTTCTGTCATCTTAGACATGTTCTCAACTATGTCCTGGGCCTCAGTCTCCTCAGCTGTAAAGACTGGGATTGTATGTAGATCAAGTGCACACTTTGCCAGGTGGGTTTGATCCCACAAGGCTTCCGGAGGAAGTGGGAGTCAGAGGGTCAGAGAAAGCCAGGAAGAGACAGGGCCAGACAGGAGCCAAAGCTTCTGATGGGTAGGTTGGTAAGAGGTGCCAGTGAAGCTCCGGGCACATCAGGGCGGCCCTGGCAGAAAGCTCAAGGTGCCCGCTGTGTGCTAAGCACTTTACAGCTCTAGTTCTTGGCATCATTCTCCCTAGAAATTAACTGAGGCTGAGAAGATGCAGGTGCTGCTTCAGGCTTGCACACTGGCCCTCACCTGTGTCACTTCTGTTGCGTGTGGAGCTGTTGTGAGACAGTACAGGTTTAGGACAGTCGCACCGCTTCTGAAGAAACGGCTTTTCCAAGAGACTGGCTGAGCCGGGAGCACTGAGGCTGGCTTCTTCCAAACCGCTTTCCCCTGTTACCCGCTCAGAGCCCTCAGTCCTGCTGGTTTCCCTGCAGGGAAGCTGACTGATGATGTAGGGGAGTTTGTGCTCAGCTGGCAGGAGCAGACCCCCAACGGCCCTCCAGGGCCTGTGCCTCCTCCCCCGCCTCGCCCACCATGCCTGCAGCAGAGCCCAGGGTCCATGCAGGTCTGTGTCCTGGGGGGGCACCCCACCCCCATAGCAGAAAGCTGTTGATGGTAGGGCCCAGGGTAGCCCCTTCCTTCTCTCTGCCTTCCCCTGCGTAAGTTGGGGTTCCCTGTGGAAACGGTGAATGGAGAGCCTTTCTCCCAGTCCAGCTCCCGTCTCTGCCCCTCCCAGGGCGTGTATGAGTGGTGCGAAGCACTGTTGAGGCCTCCCTTTGACACCTGCCACGCCTACGTCAGCCCTCTGCCCTTCACAGCCAGCTGTACCAGTGACCTCTGCCAGTGAGTGGGCAGCTAGGTGGGGGGTGCCTTTGGGTTACAGAGAGTGACTCCTAACAGACTTGAGGGTTCAAGATGCAGGCCAGTGAGCCTAATAATACTCAGCCTTTACAGACCTGCTTTCCAAAGCTCGGAAATTCTGATTTGCCAAGATGGGGTTCAGCTGTCCCGTTCAACAAAGGCCCAGAGATGGGGCTCAGCTCCCTCAGGGCCCCACAGCCAATCAACAACAATGCTGGGGCTCAGATCTCAGCTTCCTGCTTTGAGTAGCTTAACTTCTAGGGGAAGTTCTGGGAGTGGCTATGACAGCGGTTCTCAGCCTGTGGGGGGCGGCCCCCTTGGCGTTCAAACGACCCTTTCACAGGAGTGGCCTAAGACCATCAGAAAACACAGATATTTACGTTACGATTCATATCAGTAGCAAAATTACAATTCTGAAGTAGCAATGAAAATGATTTTATGGTGGGGGTCACTGTAACATGAAGAGCTGTATTAGCAGGAAGGTTGGGAACCCCTGGACAGTGGGATGGTGACAGGCTGGATTTCTCACAATCAGTCTTCTTGTACAGATCAGGAGGCGATGAAGCCACTTGGTGCCGAGCACTGACGGAGTATGCCCGGGCATGTGCACAGGCAGGGCGCCCCCTGCAGGGCTGGAGGACCCAACTCCCACAATGCAGTAGGTGTAGGCTGGCGGTAGGCCAGGAGGGGAACCTGTCCTGATCGCTCAGAGCCACAGCTGTCAGAGCCTTAAGCTCTGAGGTTCCATCCTTGTGACAGATGGAAGAGCCAAGGCTGAGCCTGAAGGGTGGGTCTGGGGCCACAGAGTGAGATGAAGGTGGTCCTCGGTGCACCCTGCTTTCACCAGTCCCTTGGCTACCGAATACTCCAGCGGGGGCTGGAGGATCAGGGAAAGGAGAGTCCCGGCATCCCGGGCCCTGGGGGAGGGTAGGTGCAGGCCAAGCAGACAGGCCACAGCCTTCTCCCTCTCAAGCTGTGCACTGCAAAGAGAAGGCCTTCATCTTCAACGAGTGCATTGCTTGCTGCCCGGCTTCCTGCCAGTCCCGTGCTTCGTGTGTGGACAGCGAGATCTCCTGTGTGGATGGCTGCTACTGCCCCAACGGTTCGCTGGGAGTGGGTGGGTGGGTGGGGTGTCAGTGGGGGCTCGTAGTGTCTTCCTGGCCTGGCATGGATGAGTGGGAATCGGGAGCTTGGAGGATGCCTGTTTGTGGGCTGTGTGAAGGAACGAACAACTAAACCAATAAGTGAGTGATTATAGAGGTGAGCGGGCGGGGCTCAGCTTCTTGACAGTTTGACTCATCAAGCCATTTGTGTTCATCTGGTCTGAGCTTTTCAGGTGAAGGCAGCCATTCATTCGTTTATGTGCACTTTTTTTTTTTTTTAAAGTATCCATTCAGTTACATTGTCCTGTGTCTGGTGGCATGTTTATGAGTAACTTGGCTGGATGGAAGGGTGAGTGTAAAACTGTAAAGCTGGGGCTGGGGCTCAGTCCGTGCTTGCTTAGCACATGCAAAGCCATGTGGCGCTTCCCAGTGCCTGTGACACTAGCATTTAGGAGGGATGCAAGGTCATCCTCGGCTATATAAGGAGTTCAAGGCCATCCTGGGACACAGAAGTAAAGGGACAGGCCTTGGTTTTAAGGAACAGAGCCTGCTTCCAAGGATGTGATGCCCCAGCCTGAGGTACAGTGTGGCGAAGGCTGGCCAGGGAGCCGTGAGAGAGATCTGGGATTGGTGGGATGTGGGGAGGCCGGGGAGGTCTACCAGAGGAGGTGGTGAGAGACAGCATGGCAGGGTTTGAGAGGTGGTGGGGAGTTAGGTTGTGTGCAGTGTGGTGCGCGGCGTGGGAGTCTGCCTGCTGGTGTGTGTGGGGAGAGTGCTGTCCTGCCTGAGCCAGGATGTAGAGGAGAAAGCTCTGCACATGGGGACCCTTCTCCGAGCACCTGGGAAGCCGCCACGGTGGCTTGTGAGCAGGGGCAGTGGTGAGTGGCCCTTTGCTGTCACACCCTAGGGCTGATCTTTGAGGATGGGGGCTGCATGCTGCCAGCTGAGTGTCCCTGTGAGTTCCATGGGAGCCTACACCCGCCTGGCTCTGTGGTGACGGAAGACTGCCATGCCTGGTCTGTGTCCACTGCCTGGAGGGACGGCCTGGGGAAGCCAGAGCTTTAGGCTACCTAGCTGGGGTTGGGGAAGCCTGAAAAAACAAGGATTACTCACTCAGCCTCTGAGACCCAAAGGGATGTCATCAGGTTCATGGGGGGAGGGGTACTCTTTACCAGCCACTTTAGAAACGGGACGCTGTGGGATGGGGCCTGGGACAGTGTCTGGGCGTCGAGGGCAGGCAGGCCATGCTCGTAATCTCTGTGTTTCAGTACGTGCACTGCAGGGAAGTGGGTGTGCAGCTCTTCTGTCTGTCCAGGTACATCTGACTCTCACCTTGGCCATGCCTTCTTCTTCTTCTGGTCTCATAGGTTTGGGGCAGGGACATTCAGGGGCCAATGAGTGTGTGGTTCACAAAGCTAACTCTGACTCCCTTTATTTCCTCTGTTATTTTGGTCTTGTCTACCTTCTTCCAGAACTTGGGGGTTGCATTGAAACTGGGTCCCATGCCTAGGGCTTGGTCTCTCCTCTCTCCTCAGAGAGACATGCTGGGAAGGCTTTGTCTACCTTCAGAACAGAGGCATCCTAGCCTACTCAGTTCCAGAGGGCAGAGGCTGGCACCTGCTGTAGGCTTGGAACTGCAGGGCTGAGACAGTTCCTGTTGGGGGAGGGGAACAGTCCCAGGCCAGGCGGCTTCCCTGAGTAAGTTGTCCTTCTCCCTCAGCTGAGTGCTCCGTGACTGGTGACATCCACTTCACGACCTTCGATGGGCGCCGGTACACATTCCATGCCACGTGTCAGTACATCCTAGCTAAGAGCCGCTCCTCCGGCACCTTCACCGTGACGCTGCAGAACGCCCCATGTGGCCTGGTAAGGCTGGTGGGTGGCCAGGTGGGCCTCCAGTGTTCCAAAAAGCCTCCCACAGCGGAGGGAACGTGGCGGAAGGACCCCTGGTCTTTCCACTACACAGCTGCCTGCTGCCTCTGTCATGATACAGAACTGGCTCCTCAGAGGCAGTTCAAGCGCAGGCCCTCTGCTGGCTGAGAGTCTGTTCTCCTTCCTGGGCCTCATTTTAGAGAAATCTCTAGAGTGGGCTAACTCTACTTAGTCTTCTGTGAATCACTGGTTTTCTTTTTTCATGTCTGGAAGGCACATTTGTTTGATGAATTCATTCATCAACTTCTGAAAGCTGTTGGAGTCAGAGGTTGTGTTGAGGAAGTTGGAGATTGCGCTGTCTTCTGGGCCTAATAGCTTAGTGGGCCAGGCAGGTGAGCAGCCCGAGAGCCACTGTCACAGCATCCATGGGGGTGTGGAAGGGGAAGGAGCTGATCCCTGAGCTGTGCCAGCCGTCCTTGAGCAGAGCAGAGACAATGGCCACAGCTGGTTGGGGCAGCTGTGCGTTTGGCTGTCCCCTGGCTGACTGTGGTGAGCCACCCCCTGACCCCTGTCTGGGCTAGCTCGAGCTTTTCACAGCAGAAACAGAGCTTTGTGCCCACTCCCACCCTGCATGCCTGCTCTCCTCGCTGCAGCCCTAGACCCTAGGGCCCTGAATGTGAGCTGACCACAGCTAGGAGGTCTGGACACACAGACTGGGGGTAGTGGATGAGGTGGCTTTCTTCTTTTGCCCTGAGTGGGCTCTTTCTTCTCTCACCGTAGCACATTCTTGGCTGTCCTCTATGCAGGAGACTGTCTTCCCAGGTGATCACTTCTGTGGATTTTGAAGGTGGGAAGAAATAGGAAATACAGAAAGACACAGAGCAGGCCCCACTTTTCCCATTCAGGCAGCTCAAGGGCCTCAGGGCACATGAGGACTGTGGGCCTCAGGGTGCATAGCCCTCTCTCTACTGTGTCCCAGATAGGCAGCTGGCCAGCCAAGTCTGTCCAGTTGGCCTCACTGATGGACAGTGCTTCTTGATTGCATGTTTTTTTCTTTATCTGCCTCAAGACAGGGTTCTGCCTCATGATTCTATTTGCATGATGAACCTTTGGAAGTTTTATCCCTGTTCTATGCTGAGCACAGCGAGGGCTCCAAGGAGGAGTCATACCCAACCCACGCTCAGCTGCTCACAGCTCACAGCTCACAGGCATGACATGCTCAGAGGTGTAAAGGGAAGTGCTGTAGCAGAAGACATAGTCCTGACTGTTAGCAGGAAGAAGGGAAAGCCTTAGCAGAGGAAGCATGTGGCCTGAAGGCACCCTGTAAAGATAAGCAGAGACGAGGAAGAGGTCACGCTGAGTGTACCAGAAAAGCAATGACGCTGGGATGGCCAGGATGGCGTGGGCCTGAGGGAGCGACACTTTTCCCCATTAGCTTGACTAAATAACTTTCTGCACAGCAGCCAATGCAAGTGCATGCCAAGGAGGTAGGCAAAGCTGTCCTCCTGTTTAAGTTTAACGGGGTGGCTTAGAGGCCTGGGGAAATTTCACGACGACCCAAGTCTTTCCCTTTCTCCAAGACTGGATGTTGTCACAGAGTCGTGCCACACCCACCTCTCAGGCAGTGGTGTGTTTACAGTCTGCAAAGGGCTGAGAAAGCCAACCTTGCACTTTAGGGTGTTAGAGTTCTTACAAAGACGGGCACATCCCCTCACACCCCATTTTTGTTGCTAATGTCTTATGTTATCTAATGACACGTTTCCTTGATAACATCTTATCTAATGCATATTAGATACTTTTTTTTCTGTGACAGAACACCATGGCCAATAGCAGCTTATGAAAGAATTATTTGGGCTTTTGGTTCCAGAGAGAGAGAGAGAGAGAGAGAGAGAGAGAGAGAGAGTCTGCCCTAGTGATGTACTTCAATCCACCATGCTCCTGTCCTAAAAGTCCTCCCTCCCCCCTAAAAGCAGCACCACCAGCTGGGGACCAAGCGTTCAGACACATGAGCCTTGGGGAGATTTTCAAACCAGCCCTGCATGCTGCACTGTAAGCTAAGGCCATGGCATACTCAGATTTTGCTGGGTTTCACCCAATGCCTTTTTTCTGGTCCAGCACTTTACAGTAGATGTAGTTCTGTGTCTTGGGCTCTTGGCTGTCTCTCAGACTCTCCTTGTCTAGGATGACCTTGAAAGCTTGTGGAGCCCTGGTCAGGTATTCTGCAGAAGGCTCTGTTGGGATTTGCTGATGGTTTTGTCTCATGACGAGATCTGAATATTCACATTTGAGGTGACAATCTATTGGACACTGGTAGATTTTTCCATTTGGCTCTCGCTTCCCTTTTCTGTACTCACATCATGCGTGTGTGTGCAGCCGTCTATGCAGGTCTTCATTTCCGGCCCAGAGGTAAGAGCACACCAGTAGGGGCTGGTCATCTGTGAAGACGTCCAAGCATGCTCCTGTAGGATGTTAACAGTGGAGACCGGTGAGCAAAGAAGGCAGGCTGCAACGACCCATGCCTGGAGGGTTAGAGCTGGAACAACCGTATGGTGTCATGTTTAGTTGATTTCGTGCTTTAGATCTCTTTCTATGTATCTGTAGAGATGTGATATATAGAAATGCTGGTAGATACACATGTGTCCGCAGGTTTTGCAGATACATACAAGGGTTGAGCAAAAGAAACTATACTCCATGCCATCGTACGTCTCTAGAGTTGGAAGAGTCTGTCAACATTCTCAGGGAAGCAGGACAGGAAATGTGTAGGAAAACATGGCCAAAGCAGCACATAGCTCCCACATATTCCTCCCCGAATCATGCAGCCATAACTCGCATGTCGCTTTTTGTGCCATAGTTTTCTGATCTGAGAAACGGTGTTGCTGCTCACAGTGGTGCTTACAGGTGGTGTTAGCGCAGAGTCCCATGGGGGCTGAGTGGCAGAGAGTGAGACATTTCCTGGACACTGGTCCTGAAGTCTGGCATGAGCGGAGTGAGGCTTCGCTTGATTCTTCACTATTGTGTTCCCCGGGACAGCGTTTCCCGGCTCTGCAGTCCCTCCCTGCTCTTTTGTGAGCTTTGCCAGCACCCCCTCCCCGCTCACAGCGGCCATGGCTCCCATTACGGTCATTCCATTCTGCACTTACTTATGTGATGTCCTGTCCCACACACGTGCAGTCTTGAGCATGAGACTGTGCCTCCTTGCTCTGCACGTGTCTGTGAAGCCTGCTGTGGTGTAGCCTGCACATGGCAAATGCTCAGGAGAAGAGAGGTATGTACCTGCTGTGTACCGGCCATGCCAGGGGTGGAGCACCTGAGGTCCAGGGACTGTCCAGGGGTGTTCCCCACCCCTGCCTTCCGTTGTGGCTGAATGGAACTTTGACCTTGTTTATAAAAGCTAGGCAAGGCTGCACCAGTGAGCCTTACAGACCTGACCCCTTACAGTTTTTTCTTTTTTTAAATTTTGAGGGTCTTGCGCAGTGTCTTAGGCTGGCCTTGGACTTGCTCTGTATCTCTGGCAGGCCTTGAACTAGTTGCTTTCCTGTGTTAGCTTCCTCAGTATACTTGGCTTCCTGCTTACCTCTCAGTTGGGTTCAGTATATGATGCATGAGCAGATCTGGTGAGAGGATGAGATTAAAGCTCTGGCTTGAAGTGGTGTGAGGAGGCCATGGTTTCCAAGGTGTGTTCTGTGTCTGTGGACAAATGAAAGCTAATTGTCATGTCCATTATTATTCTCCAGCTTCATGTACAACCTTGTCCATCTGGGCCTGATGAGCTCCCACATGGAGCACTGTGTTTGGCAATTCTTGATGCCCTTTGGGACTCTGCTCCTCACTCTGAGGAGCCTGCTTCTCAAGTTGGGCTGGCTCTTTGTCATGGAGGGTTCTGTTTGGGCCATCAGGACTCACAGCACCAACTAATGCTACTCGTGGGCCCTTCTATTTTTTTTCTAGAACCAAGATGGAGCCTGTGTCCAGTCAGTGTCAGTAGTCCTGCACCAGGACCCCCGGAGGCAGGTGACCCTGACCCAGGCAGGAGATGTCCTTCTGTTTGACCAGTACAAGATCACCCCACCCTACAAAGATGGTATGATAGCTCAAGATGGTCAAGGGGGCTAGTTGGGAGCTGGTAGTTCCGGCTCCTTTCCTTAGCAACTCTTCCCAAGAGGCCTGCTACATGGGCAGCTCCTCACGTGGATCAGGCTCTAACTCCAACATGGCAGTTTGATGGTTCCTTGTGACATTAGGCCATGCATGGGGCCTTCCTGTCTCTAGACTCAGTATTTATTCTCTTTTCTGATTCCTTAATCCAATGGAGAGTTGCAGGCAGCCCATAGGAAATATGTTTAATGGAAAGGCAAAGCTGCTAAGAAGTAAGCTCCAGCAACAGAAGGAACTGGGAAGGGGAAGTTGGAGCAGAGAGACGGAAAGAGGAGCAGCTCTGGGGGATCAGGAGGAGCAGGGCTGCAGCGAGTAAAAAGATCATGTAGGCCCTGAAGGTCGTGAAGATGAATATAATGGGAACTGAAGGCAGGGAAATCAAGAGTTCAAGGTTATCCTTGTCTACATGGTGAGTTCAAAGTAACCTAGGTTACATGAGGGTCAAAGACCAAAGCTGTAAAATGTGTGGCCATTAAGTCTAATGCATGATTGTGTAAAAACAAAGTTAAAGAATTCTTGTGTTAGAGCAGGAAACTACAGTCCCCCATGGAGAGCAGGGTTGTTTTTGGGAGCCCACAATGTGACATTTCTCAGTAGGGGCTGTGAAGGCAGGGTTTTCTGCAGGGTGAGGCCTGGGCTTGGGCGTGGGCCAGACAGGTGGCGGCTGGGTGCTTGCCTGTGTTGACAAGGTTGCTTACAGCCTGTCTTCCATTCTTTGGCTAGATGCTTTTGAGATCCGGAGGCTGTCCTCCGTGTTCCTGAGGGTGAGGACCAACGTGGGCGTGAGGGTCCTCTATGACCGGGAAGGGTTGCGGCTCTACCTGCAAGTGGACCAGCGATGGGTGGAGGACACTGTGGGCCTCTGTGGCACCTTCAACGGCAACACACAGGATGACTTCCTGTACGTGTCCCTGCCCTGTGACAGGAAGGAGAGGGAGACCCGTGGGCCCCTTGCGGTCAGGCATCCAGAACAGGCATCCTGACACACACACCCCACCTGTTGTTTCTTCGTCCACATTTAAATGGAGGTATAATTATCTCACATAAGCCTCGTGTTGCATAAGTCCTCCATGATCCCAGCCTCTGAGGTAGATGGGCTGTGCCATGAGAAAGGCTGCTTTGTAGTGAGGTCCTGACGTTTGAGACCTCAGGTTGGGTTTGACTAGCCTCACACATCTACTTGTTTTAATCAACTGCAAACACCTTTAGGTGAAGCTAAGCCCCCACCTCCCACCCCCAAGCCAAAGACACCAGCATTCCCACCGTCTGTCCCAGCAACCCACTGTAACCCTTCCCTTCATGGCGCTTGAAGGCTTTTGAGTGTGTACAAGGCAAGCCTCCCATTTCCCGGGAGCTGACAGTTGTGAGAACGACTTTTCTGGGCATGGCCACAGCTCAAGGTTTTGGGAGGAGACATCAGGCTGTCCAGAAAGGAGAACTAGGGAGGGAGGGAGTGCTCATGGGGCTGGAGAATCTGGTCAGCTCATCAAGATACACACAATGGCTGGTGCAGAGAGAAACATGGGAGGCGGCCTGATAAACAAGAAGCCTTCAGCTTTGCGGGGTGCACAGGAATAAGTGAACCTTCCTCCTGTCTTGCCCGGAAGGGCTGGCGTTTGGAGGCAGACCCTGGCTTAGTGTGTGGGCTCCTCCCCGCTGCCAGGCATGTGTGAGCCCCACCTGGTGTAGTTAGAAAACTCACCACCACAGCAGGACCGAAAGCCGAGCCTTCCCCTCACACATGCTTCCTTCACCATGGCACTCACGCTAGGCGTTAGCGATCATCAGCCCTGGCTGTGCTGTGGAAGTGTGCTCCTGTCAGCTTTCCCTCCACGCCTCCCCGTGCGTGCGCCAGCCATTTCCTTCCTGCATCTTGGGAGGGGAGATGGAGACTTCGTAGATTCACTACACTCTGGTGCTCTTCCTTAGAGTCCTGTTGCTCTCTCTCACTTGAAGAGCCAGGGTGGGCGCTAAAAGCGTACAGTCTTATGCTCATTTTGATTCCTTTGGGTCTTGTTAGACATGATTGTGTACGTGCACATCCTGAATTGTATGTGTTTGAACGTGGCGATGCAGAATGCCTTGACAGTCGCTGTGCCTGGCACACACGCGCAGTGTGTTTATAAGTGTGTGCACGTATATGCATATTTCTGTGTGTTCTGTGCAAGCGTGCTCACCTGACAGTGGCTCAGCCTGCATCCTCATGCCTGCACTGTGACCATGTGTGGCCACAGGTCTCCAGTGGGTGTGCCTGAGAGCACCCCGCAGCTGTTCGGCAATTCTTGGAAAACCCTGTCTGCCTGCTCCCCGTTGGCCCATGCCTCCTCTCTGGACCCCTGTGACGTACATCTTCAAGCTGGTGAGGAGGGGCACGGGGGACGCTTGGGAGTGAGCGGAGGTGGAACTGAGGAGAGGGCTGAGATGCCAACTTGAAGTAAAGGTGCCAGTCAGGTTCTTAGGAGTGACAGGAGGGGGGTGAACTCCAGGCACGTGGGAAGCTTCATGTTGTCACTGTCATAGTCATCTCAGTCCTGGATACCCAGCCCAAGGCAAAGGCCAGGTCCTCAGAAGCATTCCACACCCCCTCCACGCCGGGCCTCACCCCTCCACGCCAGGCCTCCTCTCTCACCCCCTCCACACCAGGCCTCACCCCTCCACGCCAGGCCTCCTCTCTTGCCCCCTCCACAACAGGCCTCCCCCCCTCCAACGTCCCCTCCATATCAGGCCTCACCCCTCCATGCCAGGCCTCCTCTCTTGCCCCCTCCACTCACTACCCAGTACCCTGCTCCAGCCACACTGGCATCTGACACTCAGGTCTGCCCTCCTCTGTACTCAGGCGGCTTCCTCTCCCAGCCACGCTCTCACCTCAGGATGAAACCCAGCTCAGCCCTTTTCTCAAACTTTTGCTCAGACATTACCTCCTCACAGAGGCCTTTCCGGTGACTTGAATTAAGGTGGTGATTGCCTTGCCTGCCGCACCTCACACCTAGCCCTCCCCCAGACTTCTCAGTGCCCCAGTTTCCTGCTCTTCTACCTGACCGGCAACACTGTTTGCTGGCTGTCTCTTGCAACCAGTTCAGTTCCCGGAGCGTCTGGGATTTGGCCAGTGGTGTTCACTTCTGTGGCTCTCTCAACAGATAGCTCCCTGCCTGGCGTGAGGTAGAATCACGACATGACATATCTGCTCACATTCCTGCTTTGTGCATGTGCCTGCATGTGTATATATATGTGCTAGTAAAGCCACAGATGTGCGCGCGCACACACACACACACACACACACACACACACACACACACACACACACAC
>NW_026592509.1:394088-443017 GCF_907164565.1 Psammomys obesus | reverse complement strand
CACACACACACACACACACACACACACACACACACACACACACACACCTCTCCAGACACTGAGGGGAGGAGGGGACGAGGGGAGGGGGAGGCTTGGGCCGGTAGGCAGCCAGCCCCCCCATCGACCGTCTCTTCACACCCCAGCCTCCTATGCACTGCAGTCCTGCAGTGTGCTCACGGGGGAGCTCTTTGCACCCTGCTCCTCGTATCTCAGCCCGATACCCTACTTCGAGCAATGCCGCAGGGATGCCTGCCGCTGCGGGCAGCCGTGCCTGTGTGCCACGCTGGCCCACTACGCACGCCTGTGTCGGCGCCATGGGCTTCCGGTTGACTTCCGTGCCCACCTGCCAGCCTGTGGTGAGTGCCCCACCCCTCATGTCACGCGAGCCTAGGTCCCAGACGACGGTACTCCTGCCTCACGCCCTCACACGGTGCCCCGCCTCGCCAGCCTGACGGCCATCCACAGCCCACTTCTCTTTCTGCCAACGTGATCGTCAGGCTCGACACTTGGGACAAAAGCTCAGAATGGCTTCTCTAATGTCTCAGTCCATCTCCAAGTCCTGTCAGTCAGGCCAAGTTCAAGTCAGCCCACCTCTCACTTTTCCCTCCGCCATCTCCGTGGGCAGAGGCATTTTCTCACTGCAGAAGAACGGGTGTTCTGAAGAACACAGGCTCTGAGGCTGCTGTGAGGTCACCGGCAGTTGAATGTGTGTGGCCCCCTGTTGCTCCCTGGGCCTCAGTCCTCACTGCCCTCCGCCTGCAGAGCCTGGATCCCTGTGAGCGTTTACAGTGATGTACAGTAGAAGGAATTGTGCTGGGAGCCAGGGCCTCTGAGTTCTAGTCCAGCTAGGCTGGTAGTGGCCAAGCTCTGTCAGCCTCTGAATCAGTTTCTCCAGAGGTGTTTGGATAGAACCTGTGGTTCCCAGCTGAAGTTACACACAGAGACCAGGGGAACTTAAGTTAAATGCTCACACCTTATCCACATCCTGTATCCATGAAAACATCACTTCTGGTTGTGGGTTCCAGACATCTGGACTGTTTATGCTCATGGTAACTGGCTTTGGTGAGCAGCCTGGGGTAGAAACCAGCTGATCCTGGCCATTTCAGTGCATCTGTTGGCACCGTGTGAGGGTTCTGGGGCGTGGGATGGTGGCTCGGGGAGGAGATGTGTGCGCATAGCTGTGCACACTCACACACCTGTGAGGAACGTGTGTTGTGTGTGCATAGCTGTGACGTCCACACACCTGTGAGGAACACGTGTCCGTGTGCATGGCTGTGATGTCACACACCTGTGAGGAACACGTGTCCGTGTGCATGGCTGTGATGTCACACACCTGTGGGGAGCATGTGTCCATGTGCATGGTTGTGATGTCACACACCTGTGAGGAACGTGTGTTGTGTGTGCGTAGCTGTGATGTTCACACACCTGTGAGGAACACGTGTCCATGTGCATGGCTGTGATGTCACACACCTGTGAGGAACGTGTGTCCGTGTGTGCACAGCAGGCTGGCGGCTGGGCTGCTGGAGCTTGAGCTCTACTCCTCCCCAGGACCGTCACCTAAGGTCAGTGCCTGCTTTTTCACGCTGGTGTTGTGGATGCTGTTTGGACACATCTTTGACCTTGAGCGGCTGAGTGAGCAGGGTGGGGCAGGCGTCTTACCCTCTCTGAGTTTTTCTTGTCAGGGTCTAGTCAGCTGTGGGGAGAAGAGAGCTCAAGCTCGTCTGCTCTCTCCCTTCAGCACTGTCCTGTGAGGCCACCAAGGAGTACAGCCCTTGTGTGGCCGCGTGTGCACAGACATGCCAGGACCTGGCCAGCCCCGATGTCTGTGGGGCTAACGGTGGCGGCAGCGGCAGCAGCGATGAGTGTGTGGAGGGCTGCACCTGTCCCCCAGACACATTCCTGGACACACAAGCTGACCTCTGTGTCCCCAGGTGAGTGGCAGGCCTGGGTGTCTGGGAGGGGTGGGGAGTGAGGCTAGGGTCTGCTCTGGACAGTGGGGCTCTCCTCACCCAGGCCTTGTTGGAAGAGGTGAGTAGCTCCCATTCACAGGCCTCTCCTTCCTGTAAAGCAGACTGAACCAGAGCGGCACCTCGCTCTCTGCCGCTCCTCTTCCACAAACATCTGTGTTCATCTCAGCATGAACAGGACCTTTTTAGGCTCTGAGACTTCAGTAGTGAACAGAGTAGAGTCTAGGTCCCCGAGTCCACAACCCAAGGTGGCAAGACAAACCCCAAAAACAGACGCTTAGGGGTGTGGGGTAGTAAGAAGACATGGAAAGCTACACAGTGTGAGGCCAGGAGTCCCGGGCTTGTCACAGGTGAAGCCCAGGTGTGGGGTCCTTAGCACACGTGGCTTTCTCTGAGTGGCCCTGAGGTGGGGGAAGGCAGGGAGGGAGTCTGAGGTGAGAACTGGCCTGGAGAGCTGGCTGGAGGAAGCTGGCTCAATGGGGCTGGATCTAGAGAGGGAAGAGTGATGATGGTGACACCACAGGAACCCGATGGCTGGCAAGCCTCCTGGGGTCTCCAGGAACCCGATGGCTGGCAAGCCTCCTGGGGTCTCCAGGAACCCGATGGCTGGCAAGCCTCCTGGGGTCTCAGCCTCAGTTTCTCTGTCTCTGAAATGTTTTATAACCTGCTTGGAGGTTTATCAATAATGAGGAGAAGGGTTCGCCCCCTTTTAAGTGGCAAATGGCCATCACTCAGAGGCTTATCACACTGAGACCCCCCCCCCACACACCTTAAGTCAGCTAAGTGCCCAATAATACCCCTCATAAAAGCCTCTGTGAATATCATAGGAAAGACAAGGAAGCTGCTGACAGAGCCTGAGAGGGCCGAGCCTGAGTCTGCAGCCAAGTGTCAAAAGTGACTGGTCAGGGCAAGCGGTCAGCCAGGGCAAGGGACCAGTCAGGGCAGATGCTGGGTCTGAATGGCTCTGACGCTTCGCCAGACCAGTGTTTATTCTAGCACGGGCTGTGAGGGTGGAGTTCTGAACTGGTCGCCTCTGTGCTCTGTGCTCTGAAGTAGGCTGTCTTTGGTGGGGGCAGCAGACTAGAGAGGGACAGGCATTGCTTTCAGAAGTCAAAATATGCCACCCGACCTGGCCCTGAGTCCTGCCTCTGACCTCAGCTGCAGGAGATGTGGTTCTCTGAAGATGTGTCACCTCCCAGGGATTGCTGTTCCTCTCCCTGAGGATGACCCTGCCCTGGGTGCCTTTATCCCCACTCCTGAGTCTGCTCTGTTCCGTCTCGCTTTCCATAGGAACCAGTGCTCTTGCCACTTCCAAGGAGTGGACTATCCCCCTGGGGACAGCGACATCCCTTCTCTGGGCCATTGGTAAGTCTCCCGGCTGCTGCACGAGAAGTAGCACCTGCCCCTCGCCCTGTGTGTGGGATGGGGGAGCAGGCCAGTAAGTAGGCGTGTCTGTCTGAAGCCCAGAGAGGCCCAAGGGCATGTGCCAAGTGGGTCCCTGATGGCCAGCTGGGCTGATTGCTCCCCAACTCTTTGCAGCCACTGCAAGGATGGAGTCATGAGCTGTGACAGCCGAGCCCCAGGTAAACAGGGCTGAGAGGGGGCTTTGGTGGAGGGGACTCCAAGTGGTAGGAAGTGGCTGCAGAGAAGAGTATGAGGAACTGGGGTGCTGGTCAGGATGGGGCAAACCTACTCTAGTTTGCCCTGCCTTGGACCCTGGCGGTCCTGCCTCTCGGCAAAGATTCCAGTTTAGAGAATGGCACCCTGGAACCCCTCAACCTGACCTCAGCCTGGACAGCATTTGGGGATTGGGCAGTTGCTTGTCTTGGCTGGTCCTGCTCTGAGCTACCAAGTATTCTCTGAGGCCAGCTCTGCCCAGCCCAAGGGTGGGCATGAGGCTGCAGAGTGTGAAGCTTCTCCATAGACAGGCCAGGTATGGAACAGTGGTAGGCAATTTGTGGGGTGCCTGGAGGTGGGTGGAGCATGGAGGGTTGGAATGTTCTCAGAGGGCCTCACTGGCAGAGAAGTCCATTGAGAACAGGACAGGGCTTGGTGCGGAGGAGAGCAGCAGTAAGCCTATGGCCGACGGTCAAGAGCAGGCCTAGTGGCTGCATCAGTGTTCCAACCCTGACCTTCCCTGGCTGGTCTGGGGTGACCGTCATCTTCTCTTTCATAGATAATCCTGAATCTTCCTTCCTACTCTTATTTTCTGTGCTGTCCCTGAAGCAACTTTGCTTTGCTCTCTTCTGGCTTTGGATAGCTACCCCTTTGGGATCTGGCTCTTTCTTTCCCTGCTTTCTTCTCTTCTGGCCATGGGTCTTAACTGCCTCTTATTGGGTTCCCTAAAACAATCACCCACACAAGGTGTGACCACGATTGGCAGACTTCACCAAAGATGGGGAGAGCTGTCTCAGAGAAACGGAAGCAGCAGCGAGTTAGTTCTAACTGTTCACAGTTCTATGGCCACTGTTCTAGAGCACTTGTCTGCCCATCTTTGGGTCCCTCGCCTGGTCATTTCGGGACCCTTCCTTTCAGCTCCTGCTGCCTTTAGATAGCAGAATAGCTCTTCATTCTATCATGTGAGGCGGGAGCTGCATAGTGCTTGTGGTAGAAAGTAAGATAACTGTGGGAGTCCGCGGTGCGGCCTCCAGCTTAGAGGTCTTGTTTGAAATGGGCACTGCTGAGGAGGCTGTCCTGTGACAGCAGCTACCTTCCTCGTCCCTGTGATGTGGGAACCCACATATGCCAAGAAGCGGTGTGTCTCTTCCGGTCACCCACCCAGCAGCACCAGCCCAGGCCAAAGGCTGCGGCATTTAACCCTTCCCCACCCCTCTCTTCTAGCTGCTGCCTGTCCAGCAGGCCAGGTCTTCGTGAACTGTAGCGAGCTGAACCTCGACCCTGAGCTCAGCAGGGAGAGGACGTGTGAGCAGCAGCTGTTGAATCTGAGCATGCCGGCTCGTGGTCCCTGCCTGTCGGGCTGCGCCTGTCCCCAGGGGTATGTCCCCAGGATCCACATTGCCAGAAACTCTCCTGCCTAAAGGGTGGCAGACCCAGGGACTTGAGGGTGAGGGAGCAGGGATGCCGTCACACAGCCTGGGATGGAGGAGGCAGTGAGGCTGTGATGCCTGTGGGGAGCCTGGGAAGGAGCAGGAGCTTGAGAGCTCAGCCTGGAATGGAGCCTGTCAGTTCTGCTTCCTGTGAGCCATGGGACATCGGATGAGGAAGACACCTGCTCCTCTGACACTCAGTGTTTTATCTGTAAAATGGGCACCTGAGTACTTGTTAACAGGCATTAAGCAAGGCATCAATGTGGAAGCACCAAGACGGGGGGCAGGGTGTCTGATGTGTCCTGAATGCCCAAGGGACTCACTGACCAAAGACCAAGCACAGGAAAACCCGCGCCAGCTTTCAGCTTCTTTCCTTGACCAGAGCCCTCTGGTGGCCAGCGGTCCCCCTGAGATAATCCAAAAAGAAAGCCACACCCACAGCCTCCTCCTTCCTGGGTCACAGATGCTTCGCAGAGGCGGTGGCAAGCTACAGGCTCTGGGCTTGTGGGTACGCTCTGTACACAGGGTCCAGTGCTCAGCTCTGCAGTGTTCTTCTCAGGTCTGGCTCAAGGGGGGGTTGGGAACCACTCTATCCCATGACTTGGCAGTGCCCTTGAAGGGTTGTGCCCTTTTGGCTGTGTTGAGATTAGTAGGCACTTGGGAGCCCTGGCTCTGGCCTTGACAACCAAAGGGAATGAAAGGAGAGTCAGAGCATCTGTGGCAGGCTGAGCAGGAGACAGCCCACTGGAGCTTTACAGTGTGCTAAGACATTGATGTCACCCCTGTCAATCTCAAAGCAGAAGAGAAAATAGGCAAGGGCTGGAGGGAGGGAAATAGCCTGCTGAGACCAGACTGAGACCAAGTCTCCTTTATTGCAAGCTCTGCTCTCTGTCCAGAGCGGCGGAGTCCACTGTGTGGGGCATGTGCCTGACCCTTCCCCAGCCACGGCACTTGCCTGCATAGGATCCTTGCCTCACCTACAGTCACCCAGGCCTGAAGTGTGTCACTGAAGGCCTCTCAGAATATTGTCCTGTTTGCACATGCCTGCCTCTCAGTCTGAGGTCAGCAACGGCTAGGTCTCTGCAGTCAGGAGCCAGGAGTCTTTCACTGTCCAGAATGTAACCACACAGAGATTCTGGGAAAGAGGCCTAGCCTGGATCCTGGCTCCAGGTTTGGGTCTGCTCAGGATTCTGTGGGGGTGTACAGAAGACCCTGTGGGAAATCCACCTATATTTCCAGAGCGCTCATGAAAGAGAACTATGACACGGGAGGCAGTTCCACCATCCCCAACAGTCCTCCTGATGGGAAAGGGCTTCCAAAGATGCTCCAATGCCATCATCACCAGCTCCTCTCCAGGACCCTCTGAGCCCACAGTTACTGCTGCACTCCCCGGTCACCACGTCCCTCCAAATCTGTCTAAGAATCTACAGGCTGGGCATTGCTCCAGAGGGGCCATCACACGGGTGGGGGATGTCTGTATCTATCCTAGTTTGCTTCCTGTCACTGTAATAAAGCACCCTGACCAAAAGCAACTTGGGAGAGGAAGGAGTTTATCTGGATGGTACTTCCGGGCCACAGTCCATCACTGAGGGAAACCAGGGCAGGAACTCAAGTGGTACTGAAGCTAACTGGCCTTGCCTCTGGCTGGCTGCCGAGGGGCAATGCTACACATGGCGGGGCGAGGTGGGGGAGGGGCTTCCTCCATGATGCTACCCACGGTGGGGGGACAGGCCTTCCTCCATCCTGGCGGACTTAGAAGGAGTACTCTTGTGTCCCTCCAGCCTGCTCAGACATGGGGATGCATGCTTCCCACCCGAGGAGTGTCCCTGTACCTGGAAGGGGAAGGAGTATTTCCCTGGGGACCAGGCGGTATCTGCCTGCCACACCTGGTAAGTCCCCCACGCTGGCTTCATTTTTTTTTGCTGGAAAGGATATGATTTTCCCTTCATCAAATTCATATTTACACCGTATAGGCACACAAGCATATGTATGTGAAATAATACTTAGAACACGTATGGCTCCTTACGTGAATGGTCAGACATATCTGCGAACATACACACTTGCATGTTGGTAATCGTGGCCGTGTGTTTGCTTATTTAGATGAGCACATATACACATGGACACGAGTAAATGCATGTGAGGGTGACTATAGATGGGCATACCTAAGAAGGCAGGTGCCATAGAGCTGAATAAGCTCATTCATACAACAGTTAGGAATTTGCATACACATATTGGTATGTTTATATATATTCACATGCTAATGCATCTATTTAGTGCACATACATGCAAAGTGAGTGACTGTGCATTAAATAGGTGTATATTTGTATTCCCTTGAATGAATATGTGTGAATATGCCATTTGTGTTTTGCCTCTGAGTACAGAAATGCTCACATTCAAGGTGAGTGTGTCTGTGGGTGTATCTCCGCACGGTGCATTCGGCAGTAGTAGCGCACGAGTACAGAAGTGTGCACCTGGATTTTGCTGGTTTCAGTGCATTGTGCTGGGGCCCAGGAGCCTCGCAGAGACTCTCAGAAAGCTCACCCAACCTGGGAAACCTGGACCCCAGTTCCTGTCTTCAGCCCACAGGATAGGCATGACACGTCTTCCCACGTCAATAGTATGATCACAGTCAAGGCCAAGCTCCCAGACTGTTTTTGTACACACCAGGATGTGTGTGCCAACAGAACCCTGGCCGTCTGACTTAGGAAGCCCCAGGGTAAAATGCCAAGACCCAGAGCCCGTACAGGCGTGCTGGGGGGCGGGGGGGGTGTCTCATGGCTGGTGGCCAGAGCTGACTGGTTAAGTTACTGAATCTAGTGGCTTGAACCTGTCACAGAATCTTGATTCTGCCTTTAAACTATATTTCTATTTGAGCCCTTCCTCACTTTCAGCTGCCGTGACTCTGTACCGAACTCTTGTCCTCTTTTCTGTAATTCGCTGCAGGCACCTCCCTGGTGGCCTTTCCCTCCCCTCTGCCCAGTAGGAGCCATCCCTACCTCGGTCCTCCTCTCTCGTTCCTAGGAAGAGGTCACAGGCTCACGTGACCTTCTTGGACCTGTACCACTCAGCCCTCCACTTCCCTTTGGCGGTGTGTGGGATATTCTCAGACCAGAGTTATAGATGGTTGTTAGCCACCGTGTGGATGCTGGGAATCGAACCCCATTCCTCTAGAAGAGCAACCAGTGCCCTTAAGCCATCTCTCCACACCCCGAACCAAAACCTTAATGAATAAAAGGGAGTTCACATCATCCTGAACATGGACAAGCATTCTGAAGCACATATCATAAAATGAATTTTGGCATGCTTCAGTTCCCTCAGCCCCCCCCCCCCCCCGAAAAGAAAGATTGCCCTCTTCTTCTACCCTTTGGCTGTCCATCTTGGCTGTTATCACCTGAGAGTTCTTCAAGGTCACTGTAGACTGTGTCATCTCCCCACAATGCTCTTCTTCCAAATGTCCATATAACTGACTTTCTCGGCTCGCTGAAGTCTCTGCTCCCATGGCTCTGATGACCCCACTTAAATCTGGGACTCATTTCTGAGCACTCCCTTTCCCCTCCATGCCTCACCCCCTGCCACAGCACCGCCCTTCTGCTAAAGCAGGGAGGGTATATTTTTCTTCTTCTTAGTGGATACAAGCTCCACTAGCCAGAGGGCTTCTCTTCTGTTTTGTTTACTGATGTGTCTCAAATTCCTGGAAGAGTGCCCGAGATGTGTTCATCACAGATGGTCTGTTGAATGAATGAGTGAATGAATGAATGGATGAATGAATGAATGAATGGAGAAATGAGCACATGAATGAGTAATAATAGGAGCACCTCAGACTGTCCCCCTGACTTCTTTTGGAGGTGGCTGTGTTTGCTGAACCCCTTCTTTAGTCACGTGCCACATACATTCAGGAGGCAAAGGCTTCGCCCAGAGCGCTCCAGCATGGGGTAAAGTGGGTCGGTGAGCTGTGTCTGTGTGTGTTTCAGCGTGTGCCAGCGGGGCTCGTTCCAGTGCGCCCTGCGCCCCTGTGCCTCCACCTGCACCGCCTACGGGGCCCGGCACTACCGCACGTTTGATGGGCTTCCGTTCGACTTTGTGGGAGCCTGCAAAGTGCGCCTGGTGGAGGTGAGCGCCTGGTGGGCTTGCCCAGCCGGTTCTGGGCACCGCCGGTGACCCGGGCCTGTGCCTGTCGGGTGTGTGGATGTTCTGGACTCCAGGCTGATGCGTGCGTGGGTGGGAGGGCGGGGGGAGATCCAAGCCCTGAAGTGCAGCCCCCAGGGAGTCAGTCAGAGTGAGGGAAACCCTCGTGCCAGGCCACTCCCCGTGTTTTCTGATGTGCCCTCTAAGCTTTGGCCTACTGACCATCTTTGTGCTCCCAGCAGTGGACAGATTGGGATAGCTGTCTGCTTGGGACAGTTGTGACACCACGGGCCTGGGGAACTCCGGGAACCTGTTTGAGGTGACACAGAACCAGGAAATATGACTAGAAGTAGTAGGCTGCACGAGTCATGCATTAAGGTTCTTTGTTGATGGAGAGGAAGAGGGATGGTGATGTGGGCAGCACAGTGAAGGCAAGAGTTTCCAGAAGAAGAGAGGGTACCGGCAGGGTCAGGGCAGGACCGGATGTTCCCGGGGACACCGATTTTCTTAGTCACATCTATCTCCTTATATGAGTATCATATGAATTTATCTGTAATGACAGAGCAGCACATGGACCTATCTATTTATTATTGACTTTTGTGGTCAGGGTTTGCACATGCTGGCAAAGGGTCTTGTCTCTGGATGAATATTGTGCTGAAGTCTTTCACGTAAATTCAATAACTCTTATTGAATTTATAATACAATAATACAATACAATACAATACAATAATAATACAAGATATGTATTATTGAATCTGTGCAGTTTGATTTTTAGTTTTGTTATTTGTCTATTTATTTTGAGATGAAGGTCTTGCCATGTTGCTCAAAACCTGAGGTCACTCAAACCTGAGGTCACCACAGCCTCCTGGGCAAAGGGACTACAGACATAAACCATGGTGCCCATATTTTTAAAAAACTAATTTTAATCAGTTTTGAGATAGTGTCTCTCTTTCTCTCTCTTTCACTCTCTCTCTTACACACACTGTTTAGTTTATATGAATAAGATTCCACTGTTTTCTTTTTTCATTTTATAGCATGCCTTGTGTATTATCACACACTCTCAGTACACGCTATGATTTTTGTGTTGTTGTTGGTCTGGTTTGGTTGTTTTTGTTGTTTGTTTCTAGACAGGGTTTCTCTATGTAGCTCTGTCTGTCCTGGAATTTGCTCTGTAGAGCAGGCTGGCCTCAAACTCACGGAGATCTGCCTGCCTCTGCCTCCCAGTTTCTGGGATGAGAGGCATGCGCCACCATGCCTGGCTGTGCTATGCTGTTTTTAATGCTGGCTGGAACATTCTACAGAGAGTACTATACTACATGGGCACAGATGAGCTTCAGCTTGGTCATGGTACTTCAGTGCTGTGGCAGAGACTTGTGTGGCTATATCTCTTAGTTCTTTTTTAATATTTTTATTTTAATTTTTATTAATTATACTTTATTCACTTTGTATCCCCCCATAAACCCCTCCCTTCTTCTCTCCCAAGCACACCTTCCCTCCCCTTTCTCCACTCATGCCCCTCCCCAAGTCCACTGATAGTGGAGGTCCTCCTCTCCTTCCTTCTGATCCTAGTCTATCATATCCCATCAGGAGTGACTGCATTGTCTTCCTCTGTGGCCTGGTAAGGCTGCTCCCCCTCAGGGGGAGGTGATCAAAGAGCAGGCCAATCAGTTCATGTCAGAGGCAGTCCCTGTTTCTATTACTATGGAACCCACTTGGACACTGAGCTGCCATGGGCTACATCTGTGCAGGGGTTCTAGGTTATCTCCATGCATGGTCCTTGGTTGGAGTATCAGTCTCAGGAAAGACCCCTGCGCCCAGATTTTTTTGGTTCAGTTGCTTTCCTTGTGGAGCTCCTGTCCTCTCCAGATCTTACTATGTCTTTCATAAGATTCCAGGCATTCTGCCCAACAGTTGGCCATAAGTCTCAGCATCTGCTTTGATAGTCTGCAGAGCAGAGCCTTTCAGAGGCACTCTGTGGCAGGCTCCTGACTTGTTTCCAGTTTTCTTCTTCTGTGGGGATTAAGCATTTTAGCCACTTTGTTCTTAGGAGTGGAATTTTTGCACAAAAACATGATGTTTATTTAAAATGCTTTTCAATACTGGCAAGCTTCCAGCATAGAATGCTTACACTGCATGTAAAACAGTGTCCCCCTACACCCCATTACATCAGTTCCCTCCCTCATTCATCCCTCGGACCCTTGGGGGCAGCCACCACCTGCTAAACACTGCACTAGGCAGCGAGGAAGTGACAGAGGACTGCAGTAAGCTGCCCAGAGCCGCACAGCTGATGGGCAGTGTTCAGGGCCGGGAGAGAACTCAGACAACTGAGCTCTTGCTTTGTGAGCACGGGGCAGAGGCCCTCCCCAGAAGCCACATAAAGCTGGACTCAACTTGTAGTCCAAGTGCTGGGGAGTCAAAGACAGGCATCTCCCGGGCCTCCCTGGCCCAACCTGGCCAACTGCGTGAGCCCCAGGCCAGTGAGAGATCTTGCTTCACTATCAAGGTGAACAGACTCCAACGATGACCCGCAAGGTTGTCACCTGGCTTCCACATTGCATGTGTGTACATAGCAGTGCATAGCTATACATGCGTGCGCGTGCGCACACACACACACACACACACACACACACACACACACACGAAAAGAAATGGGTGGAAAAGCCGTCAGGGCCCACATGCCTTCCCCTCAGTGCTCTTCCAAGGACGTCGCTCTCCCTGGTTGTACTGGCTTTTTCTTCTTCTCAGAGCACCTCAGAGCTCAGCTTCTCCGTTGTGGTGGAGAATGTGGACTGCTACAGCTCTGGCATCGTCTGCAGGAAGTCCATCTCCATCAATGTCGGCAGCTCACTCATCATCTTTGACGACGAGTCAGGGGATCCTGTAAGGACCCCATTGGGAAAGATGGTGTGGGCCGTGGACACATTGGTGGCAAAGGGGGCAGGAGATGTCCAGGGTCCAGGGTGTCATGGAGACAGACACTCTGGCTGGACTCTTTATAAAGGGTATGAGCAGAAGTCAGCATCAGGGTGTGGGGAGGAAGAGGTGTTGGTGGAGTCCTTGGGCCATGATTTATGGCCACTTCTGGTTGACCTGGTGTTGAGGGACACTTGGGCCTCAGGACTGACTCGTTCTGTCTCTCTAGAGTCCCGAGAGCTTCCTGGATGAGAAGCAGGCCGTCCACATCTGGAGAGCAGGCTTCTTCACCCTGGTGCATTTCCCACAAGAGCACATCACCCTCTTGTGGGACCAGAGAACCACTGTCCATGTCCAGGCGGGCCCTCAGTGGCAGGTAGTCACGAGAGCTGAGCACCACAGTCCCTGCTGTTCCCCGGGGCTGAGGCAGGCCACTGCTGTCCTTGGCTGCCATGTCCCTCTCTGAGGGGCCGGGAGGTGCACAGCCCTGTCCCGTGCACTGCTACCCACTCTGTTTGACGTCTTTTTCTGGTCTCGCCCTATCCCTCTTTAAACTGCGGTTTCCACAGTGGCTTCTGGGTCAGTAGTGCTGGTGCTGCAGTTCAGCCCCTACTGAACCATGAGCTAACATGGTGGCCCTCTCTGCCCTCAGGGTCAGCTGGTGGGCCTCTGTGGCAACTTTGACATGAAAACCATCAATGAGATGCGGACCCCAGAGAACCTGGAGTTAACGAGCCCCCAGGAGTTTGGCAGCAGTTGGGCTGCAGTGGAGGTGAGGCCTTCCGGGTGGCTGGTGCCCCTCACTCTCTCGGATGGTCCATACGAATTCTGGACGTCTGGGGAGAGCAACGCTGGCGTGAGGCTCTTCCTGGGAATGCCCGTGCCCCTGACTGCTACCCCTAGCCTAAGATTGTGTCCCTGCCCCACAAGGCAAGCAGCCCCCCCCCCGCTCTTGGGCACCTCTGAGACTAGTAAAGTTTTTGGAGAGAGGTAGAGTCGCTGTCCTAGGCAAGATGGGCACTGAGGTTGGAAGGTGGGGCTTGTTGAAGTCTGCCAGGCTTGCTCCCCCATCACCACTTTTAGCACTAGCTAGCTCACAGAGAAGAGGGAACTGTAGATTGAGGCAGTCCTCAGTGAATGCTTCATGGGGAAGGTGAGGTCAAGGGTGGAATTTAGCAGACAGGCCATGTTTAGACAGGTGACTGTAGGGAAGACATAGCCTCTGCGAGGCAGAGCGCAAGCAGAATCCTAGGGTACTGGAACCGCCCGGCACTGTTGAGTTGTGAGCTGTCGCAGGAACAGCACTGGACGGAGATCGGGAGACCTGACTTCCGGTCTTATCCTTGGCCTTGCTGAGTGACCTCCGTCTTCTGCTGAAGTGGGGGTCTGTACCAGGAGGGGACACACGGCAACTCTCACCAGCCCCAAAGTGTCACCGAGAAGTACCTAAGGACTGTGGCTGATCAGTGATAGGTGCCTTGGGTGCAGTAATGGGGAATGGCGACATGACCTTTTCAAATGCCGCCTCCATGCACTGAGTGGATCTTAGCTCTGTGCAGGAGTGCGGATGGAGGGGCAGGCAGAGGAGTTGGACATGGCACTCATTCTCATTTTAGAAGAGCTGCAGGGTGCTTGATTTTGTTTGTGATCCCCCACACCAACCCAGGCTTCTTTACTGCTGGTAGCTTTAGGCATTGCTGTGTAGAGAGTGCATAAAAATGTAGGCCTGGGGAAGTAGGACCAGCTCTGAAGAAATCTGTGTTAACTGCCCTTTGCTGTGTGTCTTAGTTAGGGTTTCATTGCGGTGAGGAGACACCATGACCAGAGAAGCTATTATAAAGGAAAACATTTCACTGGGGCTGCCTTACCGTTTCCGAGGTTTAGTCCATTACCATCATGGCGGGAAGGATGGCAGTGTGCAGGCAGACATGGGGACTGAGGAGCCTAGAGTTCTACATCTTGGTCCACAGGCAGCAGGAGGAGACTGTGTGCCACACTGAGAGTAGTTTGAACATATATGACCTCAAGCCCGCCTCCACAGTGACACACTTTCTCCAACAAGGCCACAGCTACTCCAACAAGGCTGCACCTCCTAATGGTGCCACTCCTAATGGATGAGCGTTCAAACCTTTGAGTCTGCGGGGGCCGTTCCTGTTCCACCGACTGTGCAACAGTGGGTGTTCAGCGCAGCATTACTGAGCAACATGTCATAGCTCAGCTCCTGCTGGCTGGGAGGCCGAGCCTGAAGCTGGGCTCTCCTCTGTGTCCCCTGGGCTGACATCCAGGGCTCTCACCAGCTCTGTCCTTGGATAGCTGTAGGTCATTTCCACTCCTGGACCTGTATGCCTGAAAACTGTAGCCTCCCACAGCAGTCAGCCAGGGACCACCTCAGCTCTTAGAGGCCGTCCCCAGTTCCTGTCATGTAGGGTCCCCAATATAGCTGCCCGCTTCCTCACAGCCTCTCCAACCTCATCTGACACAGCCATGTCATCACAGACTCACAGCCAGGGTGCCCTCGGGAACTTCAGTTCTCTGTTTGTTGGAACCAAGTTGGAGGCCCCTCACAGTCTCCAGGGGAGGGGATTGAGCAGGAGATGGATAGCTAGAGGGCAGTTTCAGGGCCTCTCTGTCCAGGCCCTGGGGGACAGGGAGGTCCTCTCTGCTCAGTGCCCCAGGCACAGTCCTTCCTTTATCCTCCAGTGCCCGGATACCCCTGACCCCAGGGACACATGTGTCCTAAACCCTCTCCGAGAACCGTTTGCCAGGAAGGAGTGTGGGATTCTGCTCAGTGAGGTGTTTGAGGCCTGCCATCCAGTGGTGAGTGCCACCTGTGGGGTAAAGCCCCTCCCTGGCGCCCCCTAAGCCCCTCCCACCCTCCCTGACCCTTTCCTTAAAAGAGGGAGACCCATCTCTGCTACTCTCCTGCCTCTGGTCTGCTCAGATGAGCCTTCCCCAAGTCTCCCATGATGCCTCAGGACAGCAGGGCATCTCTGCTGGGTCTTCTCTGCTCTCTGGGAGCCCAGTGGGCTGCCTGTCCCTGTTTATGATGAGCTCTGCCACAGAGTGAGCGCTGAAGTACCTTGGCCATACCCCGGCCTCTTCTCTGCCCTCCATGGAGATGAGAATTGGAGCTCAGCTCCACATGGCTTCTCCAGGGCTTCAAAGACTATTGCAGCTGTTTTGTCTTCAACCTGGTTGGGCAGGTCACACCCTGTAACTGTCCTCTAGCAGTTCCTGAGTCTCCTGGGTGAGACATCCTGGGCTCAGGATGAGCTTCACCAAGTGGGCATCTGCCAGTGCTTTCCAAGCTGGCAGCCTCTCCCCACAGCCTCACCCCACACGGGCAGCTCACCCTCTCTGTGACCGTCTTCATGCTATGCCGTCACTAGGAAAGACGCGGGCTTGACCTTCCGAATCCTTTACCATCCTAGGTTGATGTGACTTGGTTTTACTCAAACTGCCTGACGGACACTTGCGGTTGCAGCCTCGGTGGCGACTGTGAGTGCTTCTGTGCCAGCGTGTCTGCCTACGCCCACCAGTGCTGCCAGCACGGGGTGGTCATTGACTGGCGGACCCCCCGCCTCTGCCGTGAGTGTGCCAGACCGCCCCAGGGGACCCCGTAGGGTGCACACAATTTCCGTGGCCCAAAGTCACTCAGGATAGCAGGGTAGCTAGAGCTCATCCCTGAAGAGGCTGGTGCAGGCCTGTGTCCTTAATCTCGTTGCTGAGAGAATCCCAAGCCCTGGGCTCCAGGGTCAGACTGGCTTTTCATGTGACCTCAAGCAAGCTGCCCAACTTTTCCGAGGCTCAGTTTTTATCATCTGAAAAATAGGAATAGTCATATACTATTGGGAGTACAGATGTATATCATAAAACATACAAAATAATAAGGTGAAATAAAACGTGCAGAAGGTTAAGTTAATTGCTCATTTCCCTTGGTAGGTTTTCCTGACACTGCTTTGGACTCAGTAGCAAGTGCTTAAGCTCAACCTGGTTCAGGCCCCAGTTTTTCCAGTCTGGGGCCTGGCTCCATTCCTTTCTCCATAGCACAGGGGTAAAGCTGAGTCCCGCAGACGCTGAGAGCATCAGTGTTACTAGGCTCACAGCGCTGGCGTGGTGCTGGACAGCACTACTGACAGAGGGAACAGGGTGTCGGCATATCCAGATCCCCCGAGGCCCTAGGCAGGGGACCCTCATGAAGAAGAGGGAGGAGCATCCTCCCTTGGCCTCCTGCCTGCTCTCCCTGAGACCCTTCAGCATAGACGCTGGTGGGCTCTCTTCTCACCTCGCCCCTGATAACCAGCCTTCAGGAAGGAGGGGGACATGTTTGTGGAGGGCCTACCACGTGGAAGCTGTGTGTCTCATGCGGTAATCAGGACTGAGGCGAAGCGGTTGAGGCTGCTTGCCGGGGCTGTGGCTCTTGCAGTGAGGCCAGAGAACCCAGGGATCCAGTACAATGACATCTTAATGCAGTATCTTTAAAAACTAAAAATTGCTGCAAAAATATTGTTGGTGAACAAATACCAAAGGTTTGTATTGTCAGCGGGGTGATGGCAGTGACGGCACACGCCTTTAATCCCAGCACTTGGGAGGCAGAGGCAGGAGGATCTTTGTGAGTTCCAGGCCAGCCTGGTCTACAGAGTGGGTTCCAAGTCAGCCAGGGCTCCACAGAGAAGCCGTGTTTTGAAAAATCAAAAACAAAACAGAAGGTTTCTTTTTATCAGTTTCTCTGTGTCTAGGTTCCAGAATATCTCAGTGAGACCCCAGTAATGATTATTTTATTGTTTTGATATTATCTTTATTATAAGCTTTTTGTATTGGTTTTGATATGTTTAGAATGTCACATTCAAGTAGAATTAGCTGTTGACTTGAATAAAACAGAGGCAGTTTTCCCAAAGATTAATGAGGTTTTTAGTGAATATTAAAATTCGACAGTGGAAATGCATGTACTATACTGGGCTATGAGCTTATGAGAAGTGGAAGCAAGGAGGGAAAAGGTGAGAAATATTACATAAGATGTCTTAAAATCACTCATGCTGGGCCAGTGAGACGGCTGAGTAGGTGGAGATGCTTGCTGCCAAGCCCGAGGACCGAAGTTTGTTCCCCCGGACCCCTGTGATGGAAGGAGGGAGCGGGACCCTGCAGCTGTTCTCTGGCATCTAGTGCCACAGTGCACCCACCCCTCAATAATAAGTAGATATAATTTAAAGTGAAAGTGCTCGGCTAGCACATTAACATGAGTGGCGTTGACAGCAAGTGGTGCCTGTTCAGGGGTGAACACACAAGGGACAGACGTCCTAACAGAAGTGTTTCCTTCATTAGTGTGTAGCTGTTAGGCTGGCTGGTCAATAAGCTCAGAGACATGCTTGCCTCTGTGTTCCCAAGCCCCACCTTAGAGTTTTATGGCTCAACACTCTATGTCCACAAACAAGTGCTTGCTCATCGCCCCATGGAGAGCCAACTCCTCACTTGTTTGTTTTTGAGATAAGATCTCTCTATATAGTCCTGGCTGTCCTGGAGCTTCTTATGTAGACCAGGCTGTCCTCAAACTCACAGGGATCCTCCTGTCTCTGCCTCTCGGAGTGCTGGGATTAAAAGCGTACACTAGCATGCCTGGCTTCATCTCCTGACCCTTGATGGCCTTGCAAGAGGGCAAAGGGCAAAGCAAATGTGCTGACTGTTGGTATAGGGTATAAAAAGGAGTTGGTGACTCTCTTCACACTATCCCTGTGTGTGAGACAAATTATTCCTCAGCCTTTATCTCAGGTGCACCCAGCTGGTTCCTTGTTCTTGGTTGACTCACTGTGGCAAGGTCCCCAAGAGTTCACCCCTTGTGGACTGAGGGTGCTACAGAATAGATGTATCTCATCCACTAGAGGGCGCAGTGGGTCCATGCGTTAGGGGCTTTTACTGCCGCGCTTTGCTGGGGCTGAAGACTGCACAGAGGGCTTTGGAGGTGCCTGGGTGCAGGAGGCCCTTTGTAGCCTTCATCCAAGGCGGAGGAACGTCTGTCTCAGGCGTGCATTCCTTCTTTGGGGCTCTTCTACACTTTGGTTCTGTTTATTGTTGTCTTTGAGACAGGACTGCTAGTCTAGGCTTAGTTCCAACTCCCTAAGAGCCAAGGACGACCTTGAATTTGATACTCTGCCTCTACCTCCTGAGCGCTGGGATTACAGGTGTGCACACCCTAAAATGCAAAGCTGGAGATTGAACCCAGGACTTTGTACATGGTAGGCAACCGCTCTACCGGGCTCCACCTTCGTTCCTTCACTCACACTCCTTCATTATGGCCGCCCAGAACACATTCTTCTGCCTAACATATATTCATTCATTCATTCAGTCATTCATTCATTCATTCATCACATTGCTGAGTGCTACTCCAAGCCAGGCTTTAAGCAAGCCTTGTGGGTGAATGAAGGGACACCATATTTCCTCCCCTTAAGATATATGGATCTGGGGGTGCAGAGGCAGGTGTATTGCTGTGAGCTTAAGGCCAGCCTGGCCTACAAAGTGAGTCCAGGGCAGCCAACACCACACAGAGAAACCCTGTCTTGAAAAGCAAAGATACATGGATCTTCTGGGTGGTATTGGCACACGCTGAATCCCAATCCCAGCACTCAGGAGGCAGAGAAACCCTGTCTCCAAAACCAAACCCAACCAAACAAAAGACATGGATCCAAGTCCATCCCTTGATCCTGAAGTTTTAGACCCAGTCCTGAGGAAGGGGAGGCTGGGTGCAAGGGCGTGCTCATGGGAAAACTCTCTTCTTTCCTCTTTAGCATACGACTGTGACTTCTTCAACAAAGGTAAGCCGGTTTTCCCCCAAGCAGAGCCTCCAGGGCCATGGCAATCCGGAGCTCCCCCGTGCTGCCTGGAACAGCTGAGACAGGAAGTTGTGAGGGTCTGTGTGATGTGAAGCCCTGGTGCTGGGCTTAGGGTGGCAGGACCTTATCCACAGCTGTTCCTGCAGCCCGGGGAGGCCAGGGCAAGAGCCTCCTCAGCTGTCTTCATCACCCAGGGCGGCTTCACCAGGCACCCGGAATCTATTGGTTTCAGTGCGCTCACCCCACAGCCCTCCTAACTGGGCCCAACAAGTTAATGGATTGTCACCTGGGGGTCTCTGGAGACCTGAGTTGTCAAAATCAGGTGCAGTCTTCTTTTTCCAGGAAGGATGCTGAAAACCTAGATGGATCATTAAATCCCCAAGGGTTCAGGGAATCGAGATATGCACCAGCATCTAGGTTAATAATGATGATGAAAATGCAAATCATTGCTAAGGACCAAGGGAGATTGGTGTCCAGTATTTGAGTCACTTAACCGATTTGATCAGAGGTTGAATGGGCTGTGGCAAGATGGCTGCCCAAATAACTCCTAGTGTCAAGTTTGTCCCAGAGGCATTCAGTGTTCCCTGAACCCCTAGGTCTCCTCCCACTCGGCAGGAGCCGGCCCGCGAAGGTGTGGGCACAGGCTTTGTGCACTTCTTAGAACCAATTTGGGTTTGAGAAGCATCCTTCCAGGGAAGCGTTTGAATGAGAAAAAGAAACAAAAGGGAGGACATGACTGTTCCTAAGCAAGGCTTATTGTAGAGGTGAGGGAGAATATAGCTAGAGGCAGAGGCATTTGAAAGGGTCCAGAGTGAACGTGACCCTGAGCCAGGCCATGTGAGGAGAAGCGGGGTGGGGAGAGCCAGGACCCAAGAGGCCAGGAGGCAAAAAGGTAAAAGGACAAAAAAGGACCAGTAATCTAAATGGCTGGATTATATAGGGAAGAGCAGCTGGGGGCAGTCCAGCGCCTGGACTGGGAAGTTTCGGTAGGGGGCAGGGTATGGCAGTCAGGAGGACCCGTAACAGGTAGGGACCAAGGGATGCTGAGAGAACCCGGTGGCCAGCATCAGCTTTGACATGTTAGCAGGAGTCTGTTGGAAGTTTGTCCCTGGTTTGAGACCTAACCACTATGCCCTGTAGCAAGGACACAGAGACAAGACAGGTCTGTGAGATGAGGGCTGGACCAGGCTGCAACATGACAGATCAGAGAGCCGGTCCTGCCAAATGGTGGTTCTGGGGGCTGCTGATGGCCCCGGACCTTCAGTGCCCAAAGGAATGCCTCTGGGAGAACTGGATTTCCTGGGACAGGAGCGGCCTCGTGACATCAGGCAAGACATTTCAGCAGCTCAGCTCTGAGCAGTCCTCTCCCTCGGCGGCATTTCGGGTGTCAGAAACTTGCAAAGGACAAGCTGCTTCTAGCATCCTCCCCCTCCCCCCTCCCACTCAGCCATCCCTTGCTTCACTTTTCTTCCGGCATTTTCTGTGGCCCAGGCCTCATGGGGTTCTGGGAAAAGGACCTTGGAAGAGGCACATGAGAGCACCCCATTTCCACGTGTGTGTTCTGCACCCTGCATTTGTTGAAACTGGTCATTGCCCTGAGTGTTCACACCATTGAAATCAGCCAGTGTGATTTTTTGTTTTTTGTTTTGTTTTGTTTATTTCTTCTTCTTCTTCTTCTTCTTCTTCTTCTTCTTCTTCTTCTTCTTCTTTTTTTTTTTTTTTTTTTTTTTTTTTAGAGCTGCTTGCCGGGTCATTTATAAGCACAGCACACTGTCTGTCTTCTTTCTAGTGAAGGACACAGATGGGGACCCCAAAGCATATCCATACCACAGAGCTGTGTGTTTGCTTCAGGGGCAGGTGGGGCATGGGGAGGAGTGTGTCAGGAGAGGGTGCGGGGAGAGCCCCCCTCAGGAGGTGACGCATGAGCTGGTCTCCAGTGACTGACTTTCAGGCACAGAAGGAGCAGGATTTCTCTGAGTGAGTGGGCAGTGTGGAGATGAGCTAGGACAGGCATGTGGCTCTCTCAGTGAGGCAGGCAGGAAGTCCAGGGTGACAGCAGCTCCTGCAGGGTGCAAAGCAGGGCTTCAGTATGGATGCGCCCTGAGTTGAAGCTGTGTTCTTGAGATTCTGTGTTGGGGATGAGAACACCCGAGGAGAGCCAGCAAGTGACCCAGGCAGCTGCGAGACACAGCAGAAGCAGGACGATCATTCCTAAAGCTCACACCCACACCCCTTCCACCCTGCACCCACAACTCTGAAGACCCCCCAAACACAAATGGGATGTGTGCAGAAAATAAACAAATAGAAGCTTTGAGCTCCAGGCTCCTCAGTGTGACCCCTGAGGACGGGGTGGGCAGAGACCAGTGTGCTGCATTCTCCCAAAGACGACCTTGATGGAGCAGCGCCGGCCGTGGTAATGGCTCACGCCCGCAGGGGTGACCGTCGTGGACTCCCTGTGCACAGAGGGAAGGTCCATCTCCTTTGGGGCTGCCACCTGGGGTTCCTGTCACTCCGTAGCTGCTAGGGTCCCTGTGGTTCTCATCTGGGATGAGAAGCCAAGCCCCTTTCTGGCACAGTGCCTCTTTTGACCGTCTGCTGACATAGTGTGGGTGGTGGGGCTTGTGACGGGGGCTCTTCTCTCCAGCACTAGGTAAGGGCCCCTACCAGCTGTCCAGCGCGGCGGCTGGCGGCACTCTCGTTGCCGTGAAGGCAGTAGACGGTGACACAGCCCTTGTGAGGGTGGAGGACCTGGCGCCAGGGGACATTTCAAGTTTCCTGCTGACAGCTGCTCTGTACAAGGCCAAGGCCCACGGTAAGGCCCACCCTCTGGCTCCTGTCCAGCGCCCTCGGTGCTGACAGAAGGGGGCGCTGAAGCCTGCAGTCACCACAGGACTCCATCCCTGCCCCCTGTTCCTAGTTCAGACTAGTTTCTTGACCTCTGTGACTCCAAACTGCCCAAGACAGGTCCCCCACTACTGTTCCAAAGAACCCCAGAGACAGCAACCACCCTCCTTCTGTTTCCGTCTCTCGTCCTTTTCTTCTGTCCTCTCTGCCCTTCTTGCCCCTTCCTCTCTCTTTCCCCCCTTACCCTCCCCCTTTTCTATCCCTCTTTCCTCTCCCTCTTTTCTCTCTCCTCCTTTCTCCTTGCCCTCCTTTCACTGGACACAGGGTAAGCACAGGAACCAGTGATAGTAAGAGACTCAGTCCCCTGCCAGGCAGGAGTTCCAGCCTATGGGACAGCCAGCAACAAAGTGCTTCAGGCTCTGCATGGCCGGAAGCATGGCGCCTCGAGGGGTGGGAGATTTGTGCTGACAGGAAGAAACGGGGAACATTAGATATTACGAGGATGCTGAGTTTGCCAGATCACCAGGTCCAGCTGACCCCCACATCCAGTGGTCTGCAGAAGGACGGTTCCTATCTGTTCGGTGCCAGGCATAGCAGGCACTAGGACAGGTTTTCTGCTGGGAAGGGAGGAGGGACGGGACAGGAGACAGCAGTTGAGGGCTTGTGCAACCTCCCGCCTTCATCCACGGAGATGATGACCTGAGTGTAAACGGAAGGGGGAGGATGGCAGACAGGGAAGAGGGTCAAAGGAGCCGAGGCAGCCCCAGGGCAGCGGGGTCCACCTGCTCCCCTGGGAGCTGCCATCCTCACGCCCTGCGTGTGAGGACACATGCTGGCACGCTGCACCCCGAATCTGGTTCTCTCTGTGCGCTGACCGCTCCCCGTGGCTCTGCAGACCCTGATGCTGTGTCGCTGGAGGCAGCCGACAGGCCCAACTTCTTCCTGCACAGCACAGCCAATGGCTCCGTAGGACTGGTGAAGTGGCACCGCAGCGAGGCCTTCCACCAGCACGCCTCCTTCTCCCTGCACCGGGGGACATGGCAGGCTGGCCTGGTGGCTCTGGAGTCCCTGGCAAAGCCTGGCTTCTTCCTCCATTCGTCAGGCCTTGAGCTGGCTCTCCGGGCATATGAACACACAGAGGCATTTCGTGGTGGTGCGCTCTTCCGCCTTCTGGGTAGGTTCTGCCCTGCTCTTGGGTCAGGGGCCTCTGCCTCCCTCAGCTGCTTTTCCTGCCCTCCCCCTCCTCCCTTCCGCATGTCCCCAGGGAACAGAATCCTCACCCTGTGGGCGGAATGGAGGCTCCCCAGGGTCTAACGCGCCCCATGTGGAAGTGAAAGAAAGTGAGGCTGGTGGAGGCTCTTATGGAACTTGGCTCCAGCTTCCTGCCGAGGGAGGAGCAGGGGACACCAGGCCAGGGAGCTAGCAGGATCTCAGGACCCCCAGACCCTGTCCGAAGTCGTGGATGCAGCTTCCTCTGCCTGGCTTCCTCCTCTTATTCTTCATGTGGTTCCTAGTCCTCCCCTCTGGGCAGGGCAGGCCTGGGCTGAGCTGGAGAACTCTGGCATAGTCCGGTCTCTCAGTCCCGAGACTTGGAGGGATCATCTCTCTAGATGCCAAGCCCTCAGGGGCTGTCTACCCCATCTGTGAGTGGCGCTACGATGCCTGTGCCAGTCCCTGCTTCCAAACCTGCCGAGACCCGCAGGCAGCCAGCTGCCGGGATGTGCCCAGGTAAGACCAGGGGACAAAGGGTGTGGAGTCAAGGGGTCAACAGAGAGTTTGAGCACATCTGTGAGCACGTGTGTGGACACGTTCACGTGTGGGTGTGTGCAGGAGGGGGTATGGGATTGTGTGTGTCAGGGAATGTGCTTTTATGTTTGGTCATTTTCCTCACATGACAAAATACTCAACAAGAGCAACTTAAGGGAGGGAGGGCTTATTTGGGGGCACAGCTTACGGGATCCAGCCCATTGTTGTGGGGATGGCATGGGGACATGTCACATTCAAATCACAACAGTGTGTGTGCCATGTGTAAATATTATATATTCATACTCTGTATACCGGTGTGTGATGTGTGCGTAGCTGAGCCTTGTATGTATTAAGTATTATGGGCTGTACACAGCTACATTCACACACCTGTGTGAGCCGCTTCTCTGCAGTTGCGTGTGGTTGAGGCCACATGCTTGTTTGTAAGCATCTACCTAGATGTGTGCATGCATATGCAATGTGTATACGTCTGGCTTCTCACGGCCTTGGAAAGCCTGTGGGCTGTATGAGAATGGCCTGTTCAGAGAGCCTGGGCATGTGCACAGGGGCGCATGTGGCCACACTTGGTTCACACGTGTCTCCCCCGTTGGCCAGCGAGTAAGAGTATGAAGCTCACATGTACGGGCGTGGGTGGTACTGCACACGTGTGATGAGGTCTCTATGGGCTTCTCATGAGAGTTTGCATAATAAGCATGCGCGCGCGCACACACACACACACACACACACACACACACACGTGAGCGTGAGCGCATGCGTGCCATGTAGAAGGATGGGGCTTGTGCTCTATCTAGGTGAGGGAGAGAGACCAGCGCTGTGTTCTGGTCACTAGCCAGTCCCTGCTCTGTCTGTAGGGTAGAGGGCTGTGTCCCTGTGTGCCCTGCTCCTAAGGTGCTGGATGAAGCCACCCAGAGATGTGTCTACCCAGAAGACTGTAAGCAGCCTGGTGTTCTCCCTTCTCCTTCAGACTCTTCCAAGTCCAGGGTGTCGCTGAGACATCCTCAGGGTCCCACATCCTTCACCAGAGTCTGCTTGGGGTCCCGGGAGGAGAGAGCTGCAGATCTGTGGGGCTGTGTCTGGTTCTCGTTCAGGGACAGGAAAAGTGAACTGTGGAGGTCTCGCTTGGGTCTTGTGCCGAATGCCCAGGGAAGCCAGGCTTAGGCAAGACGAACGGAGCCCAGTCTTGCTGGCTTCTGTGGACAGAGGCCCTGGGGTCTGGCATCAGAAGCTGCGCTTGTCCCATCGCTTAGGGCACCATTCCTGCAGCCCAGCACCTGGCAGTCACCCTTCTTCTGAGCCTCTTCTCTTCTCTGCCCAGGTGTGGAGCCAGCCCTTCGGGGTCCCACAGAAGCCCTTGGCAATGAGACTCTGGCACCTGTTCAAGTGCTACCCACCCCCACAGACAAGCAGCAGCTTCCACAGGAGCCCCCTAGAGCCCCCACCCACAAGCCTGTCCTGGCCCCTTTAGCCCCACTCACCTCAGCCCCAAATCCCCCGAGGGCTGCCACCGAGGGGCCAGTGCCGTCTCCAGGATCTGTCCAGCCCACACTACAGCTGCCACTGGGGCTCACGGCGTCTAACCTTCCTGCCCACAGCTCGGAGGCCCCAGCCAGAGTGGAAGGGGCTGCCAGCACCCTAGCCACTCCTCACGCCCGAGGCTCCTCCTCACCCCTCCTGGGTTTTCTACAGACACCCACATCTGGCATTGTATCAGGGACAACAGAGACAACCAAAGTGAGCGTGACCTTTGCAGGGAGTCTCAACACCACGGTCACCTCCCGGTCACCCCCTGTACCCCGCTTCCCACTCATGACCAAGGCTGTGACAGTCATGAGCCATGACTCTTTTCCTGTTAAAACTACACCCCTGCCACCCTCTTGGCTACCAACTTCCCCTGGAGCAACCTCTTGGCCCCCCAGCGCCCTGGAACCCCACCTGTCAACTGCCACACCTAAGGTCACAAACAGGACGGTGATGTCCCCGTCTATCCTGGCCCGGAGCACTTTAAGTTCCAGCCGCCCCCTGGCTGTGGTGAGCACAGCACAGCAGGCTCCTGTCAGTCCCCTTGACACCAAGGGCCTGGAGGAGGTACCAGCTTCAGAGAAGGAAGAATCTGGGCACAGTCAGCCTACAGAGCTGCCAGTGTCCCCACACCCAAGCTCAGTCACCACTCACCTGCCTCACCAGCATACTACCACAGCCCCCTGGCCTCCAGCTCTGTCCCCAGGGACCCTGGCTACTCACACCCCACCCACAAATGCTCACAGACTGGGGACCACGGCTTTAGTTTCTCTAGAGTCCACCCGGCCGCCTCAGCTCCTCTCTGGCCTGCCTCCTGACTCCAGCCTGCCCTTAGCTAAGGTGGGCACATCTGCCCCCGTGGCTACACCTGACTCCAAAGGCTATATCCCGACCCCTCCACCTCGGCACCAGGCCACGACTCTGGCCATGGCCACAACTGTGACAACACCTGCTCAGACACTCAGTCAGACAGCGCCATTCCACTCTGCCGTGGAGGACCACGAACACTTACCTAGCACTGTGGTTCCCCAAGTAACAGGCCTGGCTCCAGACCTGATTCTGGGAGCCACATTGCCAAGCTCTGGGGCCCCAGCTGTGGGTGCTGGGGAGCCCCCCACAGTGTCTGCTGCCCCACAGAAAAGCACCACCCAGAAAGCAACCATTCTGTCCAAGAAGGTGTCTTCACCCACCTTCATCCCTGGCTCTGCCCAGTTCACAGAACTCACACCCACACTGAGCCATTCTGTGACTCCCTTGGTGCCAGTGGTGCTCACATCCTCCTCCCTAAGCCGGGTCTCAGCCAGGACAGCCTCCCGGGAGAGCCCCCTGGTTCTGCTGCCCCAGCTGGCAGGGGCCCAGGGAACCCCAGCAGGTCTCCAACCCCAGGAGGATTTAGGGCGCCAGTCCACCACGGAGCAGTCAGGCCTCTCAGCTCCAGCCCAGAGCATCTCGGAAGGACTGATGGAGGCTGAAGTGAACATTTCTGCTACCTGTGTGGTGAGTGAGGTTCTTCAGTGTTTGCGACTCCTCCCCAGGACCCGGCCTTCTCCCTGCCACTAAGATGGCTATCACCATGAGCTCATAAGTTGTGGACCTCCTTGTGCTGCAAAAATGGTGGTAGTGTTCTTGACTTTACCCCTATCTCAAGTTCCTGGTACTTCAAAAATCCCCAGGTCTCCTTGGTTCCCCTAAATCACAGAAGAGTTCCACCCTGCCTGTTGGGTCCAGGGCCTGACTGGATGGCTTGGAGTGTCTCTGCAGGGTGGGGAGAGCATGCTTTGGCCTGCAAGAGAGAATGAATGCATTCATGCTACGGCTCGCCTAGCTTTCTCCATACTTAGACACTCTAGGGCTCAAACTCAAGAAAGGATGCTGCCCGTGCTCAGGCTGGGTCTTCCCACACCAACTAAAGAGTTAAACAACCCACAGCAGACCTGCCCACAGTCCAGCCACATCCAGACTATCCCTCACTGACATTCTTCCCGGTTGATTTTTTTTTTGGGGAGGGGGTCGGTCCAGCCACCACAGGGCATCAGTTCCCTGGTTCTGCCCTGTTAGCGCTTGGCTTGGTCCAGAAGGCCTGAGGTAGGTGATGCCACAAGCCCACCCACTTCGTGCCACAGCCCATCGCGGAACAAGACTGTGTCCGTCACATATGCCTAGAAGGCCAGCTGATACGCGTGAACCAGACCCAGCACTGTCCTCAGGGTGCAGCACGCCCTCACTGTGGGGTCCTGGGCTTCGCCATGCGAGTGGGCGGGGATCGCTGCTGCCCACTCTGGGAATGTGCCTGTGAGTTATGGTGCTGGGCAGAGCCTCTGGTCCTCCTCTTTCCCAGCATGCCTCTTCCCCTGGTCTGTGTGTTCCCTACCACACTTCTGTGGGAAATCTCATCACACTGTGACTCCTGACATGACAGATTTCCTTCCCCTGTGACCTCTGAACTCTCTGAGACCCCTGATCCCAGCAACTCTCCAATCTCCGGGATCTCTCACTCACTTGCCCATCTTGCTACCCACTTGCTCTTTGCCTCCAGGCCGGTGCTCAGTCTTCCCAGACCTGAGCTTTGTAACCTTCGATGGCAGCCATGCAGCTCTGTTCAAGGAGGCCATCTACATCCTCAGCCAGAGCCCGGATGAAATCATCTCCGTGCATGTCCTGGATTGCAAGAGTGCCAACCTGGTAAATGCCCCTTGCTTTTCTTTCTACCGGGACCTGAAAAATTGAACTAGGCTGAGAGGGGAGATTTTTCTCCTGTCAGGACCTGAGAACTGGTTCAACGGGGTTGAACGGGGAGATTGAGCAGTAGAATGGAGTTCAAGGAATGCCGGAAGTTAGGGTAGACCTTGGAGAGGGTCACGCCACATCTCGCTCTGCTTCCCAGGAGGTTCCTGGAATGGGAACTGGTCTCCCCTTAGCAGGCCAGGTGACTGAGGGGACAAGTGGGGCAGGGTGCACCACCTCCGGGCTCTTCCTGGGATCTGCACAATTCCTAGCCCCTGTGGCTTTTAGGTTTCTTTGAGTTGACACACTAAGTGTAGAGGATTGGAGAGGCCATTCCAAGGTGGCCTGTGGTCCCAGGTGTCAGCTGTGGGGGCTGGCCTGCTAGTAACCCCGTGAGCTGAGCATCCTTCTTTCCTTTCTTTTTTCCTTCCTCCCTTTCTTGCTTTTTATCTTACTTCCTACTTTCCTTCAGCCGGGCTTGCCTGAGGTCACATAGGAGTCTATGCCCCATCTACCCAGGCCTGCAGGTGGCCTTGTATTTCCTCTACTCACACAGTTGGAGGGAAACTTGGGGCAGGGTTCTGGACTGATGAGGCTGGTCTTCTCCCACAGGGACACCTGAACTGGCCCCCATTCTGTCTGGTGATACTGAATGTAACTCATCTGTCCCATCACATCACCATTGACCGCTTCAATAGGAAGGTGAGCACACCAAAGACATGGCCTGCAAGGCAGCGTACCAGCCACAGGGGGCCAGGGCATGAAGGAGTGAGGCTTGTTCATAACTAGGGCTAGGGGTTGGGAAGACACCCTCTTTTAAGAAATGTTGGCACAATGCCTGTAATCCCAGCAGCAAGAGGCAAAGCAGGAGGATCACTGCCTCTGTGTTGCCAGCCTGGGCTACATGAGACTGTCTCAAAAAGTAAAATACAGCATAATAAAATAAGGCAGAGTAAGGTATACATGAAAGTTATTTAATGTCGGATGCTTTGCCCATTCTGTGTCAGGGGAAGAAAGTAACAGGCGCCATCAGACTGGTAAGACAGCGCGACCTTAAATAACGGCTGTCAAAGTGTCACTTTTGCAATGTTTCTGAGGACATAGAGGCACAGGAACACATTCCTAGAGCCCCTTCCAAGAAAAGGACTGTGTAAGTCAGATGCCTTGAACTGAAGTCCATGATCTCAAGGCCAAGGTCACATCAGTCAAGGAAGCTGAAGTGTCCAGGAGGCCAGCCATGTGGGGGCTTCCCTTCACAGGCAGTGAGAGGCACTGAGGTGTTTCTTCTTCATGTCCATGACAGCAAATTTCCCTCATTCTGTTTCCAAGACCAACACCTTCTTGCTTGACTCTGCCCTCTATCTCTGGTTGCCAAGGTTGCCTAAAGCCAGGTTTGGTTGATGGGTTTATCATGAAGTAGAAACTTAAAAATAAAGTCCCTACATTGGTTGCCTTTCTGTTTTTGTGATAAAAATACCATGACCAACAGCAGCTGTACAAGGAAGAGTTGCTTATGGTTCCAGAGAGGGCGGTGAAGGTCTGGCAGCAGGCAGCCAGAGTAGCAAGCTGAGAGAACACATCTCAGCCACAGACAGGAAGCAGAGTGTATGGACAGGAAGCCGAGCAACGCTGTACCCCCTCAAGGCTGGCCCCAGCGATGCACTTCCTCCAGTAATGCTGTGCTGCCTGGCAGTGCCACAACCTGCCCAAATGGCACCAAGAACTGAGGACCAAGTGTGCAAATAAGGAAGCCTATCATCAAAGTTCCCAAGTGCCACTCCTTGATTTTCACTTTTTACCCTTCAATTAAAAAGGCATCATTTACACGCAAACATTTATCATGTTTAGTGTATTTCTATAAAGTCTTCCTTCTTGTTAGCATATATCATTTGTATAAAATAGTGGGCTTCATTTTGACATTTTTCACACATGAATATCAAGGGCTTTGATCACTTATTTTGCCGCTATCCTCCCTTGCCTTTACTGGACCCTTTTTCTTTCCAAACAGTCTCTTCAGTGTTCATGTCAGTGTGGCTATATATCATACACACGCACCATGTATGAGAGAAAATCTTGCTTATTCATCTAACATGACGATCTCTAGTTCCAACCATTTTCCTGTAAATGACATAATCTGGTTCTTTTTATGGCTGAATAAAACTCCATTGCACATGCACAAGTACACATGCACACACACACACACACACACACACACGCACACACACACACGCACGCACACACACGCACGCACACGCGCACGCACACACTGGCTTCATCCACTTGTCCATTGTTGGACATCTGTGCAGATTCCACACCTTGGATATTGTGAATGGCTGCAATAAACACGGACGTGCAGGGGGCTCCTTGTCATCATGTCTTAGCTCCTACAGGGATATATTCAGGAGTGGAGTATCTGCCGTGTGCTAGTTAAACTTAGGATTTTGAGGAACCTCTGTACTGGTTTCCGTAGTGGCTAACTGATTCGCATTCTGACCAGCAGTATACAGGCCCCTCGCCAGCCTTCCCTGCATCCGTGCCTGCGTTTCCTGCTTGTTTTCAGAACTGTGATAAGATGGACCCCCAATCTCATTTTTATTTGCATTTTTGATGATTAAACATGTTCAACTTTTTTTTTCCATATATTTACTGGCTACTTTTACTCCCCTGGAGAACTCTCTGTTCAATTCACTTTCCCATTTATTGACCGGATGGTTTAGTGTTTTGCGTTTAATTTTTTGAGTTCTTTATATACTCACTATATTGATCCCCCTCTTAGATGAATGGCAAAATTCACTCCCATCCGGCAAGCTGCGTCTTCATTTTGGCAATTGTTTATTCACTGTACAGCTTGCTTCGATCTGATGAAACCTCGTTTATCACATTTACTGTTATTTCTAGGGCCACCGGAGTCAGTTCAGAAGGTCTTTGCCTGTGTCAGGAATCATTTCCCCTATGTTTCCCTCCAGCAGCTTTAAACTTTTCATGTCTTACATTAAAGCTTTTGAACCGTTTTGAATCAGGTTTTGTGTAGGGAGAGATAGAAGTGTGGTCACCTCCCGCACGTGGCTCTCCAGTCCTCCCAGCACCATCTTTCCTTCAAAGTCTGGGTATTTTGTTGGACCCTCTATTCTGTTGCATTGATTGCATTTCTGTGCTGGTGCTGTGGAAGTTTTGTTGATTTTTCCCACGATGGCTCTGAGAATAACTTGTAGTTGGGTACTGTGGTACCTCCAGCGTTGCTCTTTTTCTCAGTATTGTCTTGACTATACAGAGACCTTTGTGCCTTCATATATATTTTAGGATTGTTTTTTCTGTTTCTGTAATGACAGATATTTTTTTTGTTGTTATGCATACAGTGTTCTGTTTGCATGTATGCCTGAATGCCAGATCTCATAACAGATGGCTGTGAGCCACCATGTGGGTGCTGGGAATTGAACTCAGGACCTCTGGAAGAGCAGCCAGTGCTCTTAGCCTCTGAGCCGTCTCTCTAGTCCCCTAAATTTTTATAAGAACTGTATCTAATCTGTATATCATTCTTGGTAATATGAGCATTTTCACACTATTAATCCTGAGAATCTATGAGCATAAGTACTCTTCCCATGTTCTATCTTCAGTTTCTTTCTTTGATGCGTAAGTTTTCCCTATAGAAATATTCACCATCTTGAATAAATTTATTTCTGCTTTTTTTGAGGCTCTTGAGAATTGGATTACTTTCCTGCTACTTGGCTGAAAGCATCAGGTCTCAGAACTTTCTGACGAAGTCTTTAGAGTATTTTAAATTTAGAATTATATTATCTACAAGGAGGGTTAATGCGATTTGTGCTTCCTTTTTTATTTTTATTACCTTCGTTTCATTCTCTAGCCATATTGCTCTGGATATAACTTCAAATGCTGTCTTGATGAGAGTGGGGGAGTAGACAGCCTTGTCTTTTCCTGGCTTTAGAGGGAATACTCTCAGTTTTTTCCTGTTTAATATAATGTTGCTTATCATCCAGTGTTCGTTGTGTCGAGGGGTGATCTCTCTGTTCCTGGTTTCTTCTGGTCCTTCATCATCGGAAGATGTTGGACTTTCTCAAAGGTCTTTCTGCACCCATTGGCACGATGATGTAATTTCTACTCAGGAGTCTCTTTGTGCACCATATTGCATTTACTAGCTTTTATGTATTGAATCATCCTTCCAACTCTGAAATGAAACCAGTGTGCACCTTTTCTATTGTTGCGTGAGTGGATTAGTTTTTGTCACTTTATTGAGAGTTTTTGCGCTTGTGTGTTGTGGGCGATATTGGTCTGCAGGGGTTTCTTGTCATATTCTTAGCCAACGTGTTATTAGAGTAATGTTGGCTTTTGTAAGATGAGTTTTGTGTCATTCTCTCCTTCTCTGTCTCATGGTATAGTTTGTGGAGCATCTGGCATTAATTCCTTAAAGCTCTGGCAGAATTTGGCCATGGATCTGTCCAGTCCTGGCCTTGTCTTTCTTGGGAGACTTTCTATGATTGCTTCAATCTCATCATTCCTTACAGAACTATTAATGCCTGTAGAACCCCGTGGACAAGGCAGGCTGCCTGGGCTTCAGATAGAGATGGCCATACTCACAACCCTAGGCTGAAGCCTCAGTCAGTGCACACAGGAAGGCTGGGGTTATTGGAGAGCTGGGACCTTCCCAAGGTCACGGTTTTCTGGCTTCTGAACTGAGGTTCCCTTTCCTGTAGCTCAGCAATTCACACGTGGGGTAATTTGTTGCATGATTGGTAGAACAGTCCATTCCTGGAGGGAGAATGGTAAATCATAATAATAATTGTTTTATAATCTTAATCTTTTCCATCTTATAGTTTATGGCATAAAACTTAATTCTTACTCTAACTTACACACACTGTTAGCCTTTTCAATCTGTAAGAGAAGCTATAGCCTTGAATTTAAGGTGTATGTGAGAACTGGGGAATGCTGAGCACTTAACAGAGATTGCTTGAGCCCTGAGGTGGTGCCAAACCCAAAGATGGGTGCTGACAATTCAAAGAATCAGACGGTTCTCGCCCAAAGACAACCATAACCTAATGGTAGCCTTAACTGGGAATGGCAGGATTCTTCCTTGATGGTCAGCACAGAAGTGAGCTGATGCCAAGGGGGTCCCCAGGCTGCAGAGAACACCTCTCAGGAGAAGCTATCTATGCAGAACCAGGGAATTAGGATGCATTTAGAAGGGACGGAAGTTTGTGTTTATGTGGGTGCTGAGATGCAGCTGCCTCCTGCTGTTTCAGTTATGGTTCTGTTGGGTTTTGTTCACTAAAATAGATTTCTCCCATGTTCTGATCGACTATGCCCTAGGTGCATGTGCCCCAAAGGGCCTGGCACATAGGAGTGCCTAGTGAGAGCTTGTCTGTTGATGGACAGATGATAATGAAAAGATAGATGGGTGGGTTGGTAAGTAGGTGGGCAGATGGACGGATGGATGTGTGGACAGACGGATGAGTGGATGGACAGGTGTAAACAGAGGTGCGTGTGGGCACTGTGCTCACGCTGAACTCTCTACCCTTAAGGTGACTGTGAACGCTCAGGTTGCGTGGGCACCCCTCAGCCGATACGGGTTCCGGATTGAGGATACGGGACACATGTACATCGTACGGACACCCTCACACATCCAGATCCAATGGCTCCACAGCTCAGGACTCATGATCCTGGAAGCCAGCAAAGCCAGCAAGGCCCAGGGCCGAGGCCTATGTGGTGAGGTGGGACCCAGGTGGGTGGGGGAGTGAAGGTTCCCTTGGACCAGGACATGTTGGGACAGGGTATCAGGCCCAAGGTGGGAGCAGCAGAACTGCCAGTGCCCCGAGGCTTAATGTCTATGCCTGGGGCTGAGGCTCTTAGCAGGGTACACTGCAGAGTTGCCTTGCCAATTGTCACTTCAGCCAGGTTCCTCTGTCAGCATCCCTGACAGCTTCCTAATGCCAGATAATCCTTCCTGTCTGCATGTGCTGGGTGGGGCCCTTTGCTAGATACTGCCGTTCCTTGAGATCATTCGCCCCAGGTCACCCACACAATGGTCCTGGGAAGTGGCCCTCAGGATCTTCACAGAGACAAGCAGGGGCACACAGGTCAAGAGGCTGTCTGAGGGCACATGGCAGAGTTCCTCTGACGTGCACAGTTAGGGCTCCTCAGACCACAGCATGGCCGAAGACAGCACTCTATCGGCTGCCTGTTAACTAGGAACACAGGTGCAGGAGCAGTGGGCACAGGCTGCCCCCTGCAGCGCCACTGCATGGCAGGCTGGTGTGACTGTGACTGTGGGCGACACAGGCTCTGTGTCTGTCTCCATCTCTTCGTCTCTCTGTCTCTATCTGTCTCTGTCTGCCTGCCTGTCTCTCTCCATTCTTTAAGTACCAGCACCTGGAATACAAAACAAACAAGGTTCTATTCTCCAGAGCCTCCATTCTCACTGACGAAACATCTTTCCTTTATATACCCCACCACCATCACCTCAACTGCCCTCACCAGTAACACCGCAGGCACCGCCACCATTGCCATCACCGCATCTTCTTTGCCATCTTTTCTACCATACTCTGTTTACCTCTGGCAAAGATGGCAGGATCCAGGCAGGCCATGTTCTTCCTGGGACACCTATGAGATACCTTTTGGTGATTCAAAACCCAGATCCAAAATGTCACTGTCAAGAAAATTAATAAAATCAAAGTAATGCTTTATGTGCGCAAAAGTGGTGGTTGGAGGCGTCAGAATGGAAGTCAGGTCGTTCACATCTCTGCTCCATCTGAAGTAACCCTTGACACAAACACCGAGACCCCTGCTAGGCCACAGGGGCATGCTGAGGTCAGTGAGACTTGGAGAGTCTCCCTTGGCACTTAGCTAAAATCCTGCAACCCAGTGGCTGTTGCAGAGCTGGGTTGGTAGGTGGGAGGCTGTGGGCCGGAAAAGTAACACAAAAGAACCCTTAGGCAAGAAACCACGTGGGTATCTGGCACCGAGAGCTCACCTGGAGGGGAGGGATTCCATGGAGGTGCAGCCACGAGAGCTGTGAGAGCGTCCTTGCCTCCATTTCACTACCCAACACACAGAAGCATATTTCCTGAGAACGTGACTTCCCAAATGGCTAGTGACAGTTCACGGCTCCACATTCCTTCCTTCTCACAGCCCTTTGATGTTCAGTGTGAGCTTCCACTCCACAGAGGGAAGACAGCAGGGTCTAGGCAGCAGGTAGCAAATGCTTTTCACCTTAACTCACACTCCATTGGCTGGGCCGCAGCCACACGGTCACATCCAACTGCTAGAGCATCTGGGAAAATGGATGACTGATTCCAGAAAGAAAAGGAAGCAGCTGCTAGGGTTAGCCAGCAGTCTGCATCGGAGCAGGCTGAGGGGATAACTTTCCATTCTGACACGTCAGACACAGAAATTGAAAAAGTAGCCTAAGGTCCCCACTGCCTTTTCCCCAGATGCAACTGTTGTTCACATCTCGCGCCTCTCTCTCGCTCTCCAACGTATACACATACAATACATACATGTGCGTACTACATACATATGTGTATATGTGTGTGTGCGTGTGTCCCTGAGCCATTTTAAAGTTCAAAGCACTGTGCCCTTTATCCCTAAATGCCTTGCTGGGCCCTTTCCTACAGGGAAAGGGAGGCCCTTTCCCTCCCTGTGCCTCGCATTCCTCATCTGTCACTCGGCAGACAGCAGTGACACCTTTCAGAACCATCTGCGGTGGCTCTGGGAGAGAGCAGAGGGCCTGGGGAGCCGTTGGGCTTGTGCCCACTGGGACCATTATGCCCCCTTCAGGTATCTGTGATGGAGACGCAGCCAATGACCTGACTCTGAAGGACGGGTCTGTGCTGAGTGAGGCAGAGGACCCTGCTCCCTTTCTCGACAGCTGGCAAGTGCCCAGCTCCTTGACCTCAGAGGGTCAGACCCGCTTCCGCCCCGACAGTTGTGCCACGGCAGACTGCTCGCCCTGCCTCCGCATGGTGGCCAACCGCACCTTCAGCGCCTGCCACAGCTTCGTAGGTGCCGGGAGTGCAGCAGGGGAGGCCCCCCGGGCAGGGTCAGGCAGAGCTGGCATGCGGACGCCCGGATGGGCAGCACCGCCCATGCACTCCTCCAGGTCTCCCCGGAGTCGTTCTGTGAGCTGTGGATCCGGGACACCAAGTACGTGCAGCAGCCCTGCGTGGCGCTCACCGTGTACGTGGCCATGTGCCACAAGTTCCACGTGTGCGTTGAGTGGCGGGGCTCCGACTACTGCCGTAAGTGGGGAGGGGCGTCTCGGGCCACCCGAAGCCAACACTTGCCCCAGCCTAGTCGGTTCTTTCCTCACTGATTATACGAGTGAGCCTATAAATGTTTTACACTTGTATTTAAATGTAGTGATGCACACATTTGATATTATCTAACGAGCAAATTCTTTTGCTGTATTTATATTAATGAAAAATAAGCAATAATTGTATTTTAATTTATTGTTTTTAACTGGAGTCATTTCTCTCTGCAATGGGCACAGTAATGATTGCTTCCTCCTAAGGGCCTTGAGTCCATAGAGGCGATGGGTGCCCATTTCTCCACACCTCCCTCATTACTGGCTGGTATTTCCCTTTGCTTAACCTTTCTCATCTTGGGATCTCTCTCTCTCTCCCTCCTTGGAGACAGGAATGGGACCTGCCTCTTCCTCACCTCTGTCCTTAGAGTTGGGTCAGGTAGGAGAAGAGCATTTTGATTTCCAGAAAGAACAGGGACTGCTCCGGAGAAGGCCACATCTATACATGACAGGCGAAAAGGAAAAGGCTCAAAGCGCCCAGGGCAGTAATTTTCAGACCGTGAATCCTGACACAGGGTATGGAGCCAATTTGAGGAGGGCAACACCAGCTTTTTTTTTTAAGGCAACAAAATACAAACTATAGTATCGTGTATAGTGAGATTTTTTTTTTTTTCTTTCCACGTAGTAGCAAGTTCCAATCTAGCTGGTCACATGGAGAACTTGGAAAAGCACTGAGCCCCATCGGGGCTTGGTATGGGATGGAATCCCAGCAATGGGATTTCCAAAATGCCCAAAGGGCTGCCCCGCAGGCTTGTGTGTGCTGGGCTGTAACCCCAAATCCACTGTCTGCAGTCAAGACCGCTGGGAAACGCGGATCTCTAGCCAGGGATTGGCAAAGGTTTTCAAAAGGCCATATAGCGAACACTGGATTTGTGAGCCCTGTGGGCTCTGGCTCAAGGGTTCTGTTCTACCCTTGCAGTGCAGAGACAGCCAAAGACCCTATATGAGTGAATGGGTTGTGATAGCTGACACCTTAATCCTAGTACCTGGAAGAATGAGCCCGGAAGACGAGTTTTGCCTCAAGTAATGAGACCTTGACGCAATAATAACAGCAACATAAAACCTAAGTGACACCAACATTTCCATAAACGAATGGGCACATCTGTGTTCTAATAAAACTTTATTTGAAAAGCAGACCATAAGCAGCATTTGGGCTAGGGAGCAGTCCTTTGATGAGTCGGGTGCCTCTCCCCAGACTCGAACTCAGCTGAGGCGAGGTGGCTGCTTTGCTCTTTCTCAGTCCTCCCTACTGCTGCCCTCAGTAGGCTTCATGCCAGGGAACTACACTAGGCCTGATGTCCGCCACACCCTACAGCCTTCCTGTGCTCCAGTGACTCCACCTACCAGGCCTGTGTGGCAGCTTGTGAACCCCCCGAAACATGCCAGGATGGGATCCTGGGCCCACTGGACCCAGAGCAGTGCCAAGTGCTGGGAGAGGGCTGTGTGTGCTCGGAGGGCACCATTCTGCACCGGCGCCATGCTGCACTGTGCATCCCCGAGGACAAGTGTGGTAGGTCTCCATCCTCCCCAGGTGGGCCCCCGCCTAGCCTCACACTAGGGCCTCGTCGGCTTCCCGCAGACCATAGCAGTCGAGGTCTGCCTTGCGGTGGTTCCTGTTTGGGTGAAGGTTCCTAGCTGAGTGCCCTGTGCCCCGACACTCCCGACTGCAGCTTGCACTGACAGCGCGGGGATGCCGCACGCCCTGGGGGAGACCTGGAACAGTTCCCTCAGCGGCTGCTGCCAGCAGCAGTGCCAAGCCCCAGACAGCATCGTGCCCGTGCCCCTCGACTGCCCCGGCCCCCGACCCGAGAGCTGCCCGCGCTTTGGAGAAGTGCTCCTGTTACAGCCCACCTCGGACCCCTGCTGCCTGGGGAGCGTTTGTGGTGAGCCCGTACCTGGCCTTAGCTGTGAGTGAGCATCAGGCTCCGGCTGTGCCTGCCGTGTGCCCACAGCTGGACTAAGGCTGGAAATCAAAGCCTCTTTTGGGGTGTTCACTGGGAGAAGTAGAGAACCAGGCCTTGTGGGGCAGGAGGAGAGGCCTGAGTTGGTGTGGAGTGGGCAGAGGCCTGGGGCTGGGATCCTCGTCAGCTCTTTCCATGTAGACTCCATCAATCACTATCCCAGCCACACTTGCCTGGTTCTGCTGTAACGGGGGCTGCTAGGCCTCGAGAGGACGTTACATGGCACACAGTTACACAGCACACACACAGCACACAGCACACCCGGATGAGCGTCTGGTGCTCTTCAGACTCCGCCTTGTGGGCTCCTCACAGACAGCCGTTCGGGAGTGGGGCAAGGGAGTGAAGGGGAGTGTGAGGAGCCAGGCCTCCAGAGGAACTGGTGCGCACCGAGGACACTGGCCTCCAGGTGACAGGCTGTGTGTCCTGATGCCTAGTGTGTAACCAGACGCTGTGTGAGGGCCTCGCTCCCACCTGCCGCCCAGGCCACAGTCTCGTCACCCACTTCCAGGAGGACTCCTGTTGTCCCAGCTACAGCTGCGGTGAGAGGTTGGGGCAGGAGTGTGGGTGGGCCCGAGAAGCTGGGCTCCGTGTTCCGAGCCCCCGGTGGAGACCCAACAGGGCCAGGCAGGGCCTGCTGTCGGATCTGACGTTCTGTTCCTTCCGCAGAGTGTGACCCCGGCCTGTGCGAGCCTGAGCAGGTCCCCAGCTGCCGCCAGGACCAGGTCTTGATCTCGGGCCGCCTGGGGGACTCCTGCTGCACCTCCTACTTCTGCGGTGGGTGGCTCGGCTTCTGCATCAGCCCCTTTCTCGTTTCTGATGCTGTGGGTGATGGAGAGGGTGGGGGTCTGTGTGAGAGGGGGAGAGGGGTAGAGGATGAAGTCGCAATAAAGGAAGTGGGTCCTGTGCTTCCCCGGGGCTGCTGGGCACAAGCAAACAGGTGTGTTCTCAGGGCCGTGCTGTGGGTAGACGTGGAACAATGTGTAGGTTCCGATGCCAGGATACCGGAGGCCCCAAATCTGCTCACTATGAGGAGAGCTTACAGGACAGTGGCGGGGGCATCGGGACTGCAGTAAGGGGCACGGCAGTCTTAGCTTCGAGGGTACAGGACCACAAGCCAGAGTAGCTGGGGAAGTCCTTCCGGGTCACTGGCTCTTACAAGAAGGGGCTCTAAGCTCCCCTCACTGTGAGGGGAGCTGCATGACAGTTCCCACCATCCCCGCAGGCTGTGGCGAGTGTCCGGATCCCATCCCTGAGTGTCAGGAAGGAGAGGCGCTCACTGTGCACAGGAATACCACGGAGCTCTGCTGCCCTCTGTATCAGTGTGGTGCGTCCCCGCCCGGCTCAGGGAGGGCCGTGTGTGAGGAGGCCCTGGCCCTGTGGGAGGCCCTGGGGACGTCAAGAAGAGCTGGGGTGCAGTGCAGCATCCTGAGGGGCCTGACACGGATTCGTCTCCTGTCTCCTCTCCTGCCCCATGCATCCCAGTGTGCGAGAGCTTCCGCTGCCCACAGGTGCAGTGTGGCATGGGCACTTCCTTGGTGGAGGTGTGGAGCCCAGACCGCTGCTGCCCCTACAAATCCTGTGGTGAGTGTCAGTCAGGTATGACAGGGTTGGGGAGAGCCCCCGAGCCCCCCCCATCAACTTTGCTGAGGTCAGCCTCTCCTGGCCAAGGGCTGGGCTCCCCTTCTCTCGCCTCACTCTGAGCTTGAAGCGGCCTGACAGCCTCCTCCCAGCACCGGGAAGGGACTCTCCCACCTGCTCTGGCCTGTGGCCCTTGGTGTGCCCCTCACTTTCGTCCCAGCTGCCTCCAGGCCACTGTGCACAGCTGGCCCTGCCCAGTCTGGACCCTACCTGAGGGAAATGCAAGCGGAGGGATGTTGCGTCTTTGCAGCATTTATCCCTGGAGAAGGCCTGCGTGACAGAGGAGACAAAGGGCGATGTACAAGTGGCCTGCCTGCCTGCTTCATTTCCCTCCGTTCCCAGTTAGGACATTCAGGACTGCCCCCCTCCCAAAAAAAAAAAAAAAAAAAAAAAAAAAGCAGGCGCGCCCCTGTATTCCTCTGCTCAGCAACCTCGGGTGGGGAGGCCTGGAGTTGTGCCATGGGAGGAACTGGCTCGCAGGGAAGTGTCTGAACCTCCCTGGTGAGGCAGGTTCCGGCCTCTTCTGTTTTCCAGAATGTGACTGTGACACAATTCCTGTACCCAGATGCCATCTGGTATGGAGACCCTGCCCTCCCCACTCTCCCTGATCTGTTCCTCCTTTTTTCCTCTCTTCTCTTTCCCCCTTTCTGGAGATGACTTTTTTTAACCTAGTGCAGACAGCTCTGGATTACAAGTCAGCACCATGTCCTTTCTTTGGAGAGTCAGCTTAACTGTGCTGGTTGATCCTTCAGGCTGTGGTGATCACGGTGGAGGTGGTAGGGAGGATGGTCACGATGGTGAGGGTGATGATGGCTGTGGTTGGTGAGTGGTGAATGTGGTGACAGCGGTGGAGCTGGTAAGCAGGGAGGATGGTAGGAATGGTGAAGGTGATGGAGGCAGTGATGACGGTGATGAAGATGGTGCTGATGGTGGAGCTGCTGGGACGGTGGAGATGATGAAGGTGGTTATGATGGTGATGTAAATGGTGACAGAGGTAGGTGATGGCGGTGGAGCTGGTGATAACAGGGTGCAGCTGCTGAGACCTTATCATAGGCCTGAACTTTCCCAGGACTTTTTAATGAATTATCTTATTAATTATTATGACACGTCCAAGAGAGTGATTCTGTAATGATCTCAATTATGTAAACAAGGAAGCTGAAACTGAGGGCGTGAAGCTGGTCTGTCACGGGGCCAGGATTAGGATCTTTCGACCCTTAATCTTCAGGCTGCATGGCTGTGAGAGGTGTGTGTAAAGTGGCGCTAGGCTGTTTCTGGATTATGTGCCCCCTGCCTTGTCCCAGCGTACGTGTTCTCTCTTCTGTTCCTCTCCCCACCCATCTTTCTTCCCTGGACAGTGTGGAGAGTGGCTGAGCTCCTCATTGCCGGCGGACCTTAGGGTTGCCCTTTCTTCCTGCCTACTGCACGCAGGCTGTTTCTGAGGGTGGGGTCGGGCTGCCCACCCCGGACACTGACCTCCTCTGTCACCCGCAGTGGGAAAAGTCCCAGCTGGACGAGGTGTTCATGCACAGCACAGAGAATGTATGTGGCTGTGCCAAGTACGAATGTGGTGAGTGAAAAGGGGCAGATGCGGGAGCACCAGGGTGGTGGCCTCAGGTGGCCAGCCGGGAGGGGCCAGGCTGGGCGGCTGGGCTCTTCAGGACGTCCCTCCCATCTCCTCCATCCAGTGAAAGCCCCCGTCTGCCTGAGCCGTGAGCTGGGGGTGATGCAGCCCGGCCAGACTGTGGTGGAGCTCTCAGCAGATGGCGTGTGCCACACATCCCGATGCACTGATGTGTTGGACCCTCTCACCGGCTTCTACCAGATCAACGTCACCTCTGTGCTCTGTGACATGCACTGTGAGGCGGTAGGAAGAGCATGTAGTCGGGAGGGCTGGGCTGGGCTGGCAGGGCCCCAGCAGGCTGCTGGGAAGTTGGAAGTCGAGGCTAGAGAGCAGGCGGCAGCAGCGTGTGGAGAGGAGCCCAGCTGGGAGCAGGGGCAGCAAGAGCAGAGGGGCCAAGCGAAAGCCAGGGAGGTAGACTTCTACCAAGGTCTACAGAAACACTGCGTGGATAAAAGGGGTTAAAATCAGGCCTGTCTCCCAGGTGAGAAAAGTGAGACTTGGGGAAGGCGACTTGTTTATCAAAAGAGCAGGGACTGGGATTCCAACTGATCTCTGTCTGCAACCTGTGCTGCCACCAGGGGTGCCTGCAAGGCTGCCTCTGCAAGGCGGGGCTCCGAGTCCCCTGGGCTGGCTCTAGGTGCTGGTTGGTGGTAATAGGGCTCCGGGCAAAGCCAGGCAAGACCTGCCTGCATGGCCACAAGTGAAGGGATCGCCTTTGCCAGCAGCTGTAGATGCTCTCCTGAAGCCATGGGCTCCAGCAGAGACGTGGAGGGTGGGTGTGGGCGTGAGGCTGACAGCGCCTTCTCCATCTTCAGAACCAGGAGTATGACCACCCACGGGACCTGGCAGCCTGCTGCGGCTCCTGCAGGAATGTGTCTTGCCTCTTTACCTTCCCCAATGGCACTACTTCCCTGTTCTTGGTAAACAGCCCTAAGTCCACCTGGGACGGGTCCACTGAGACCCTCGGACCGGGGTTCTCCTCGGGCTCCGGACTTGGTTGTGGCGCACCAGCAGAGCCCGGTCCGGGACTGTGCATGCCTTTAGGCTGTGCTGTCCATCTTGCCCAAGTCCTCACTGCCCGCCCGTGTGTTCTCCAGCCTGGGGCATCCTGGATTGCGGACTGTGCCCGCCATCACTGCGGCAGCACACCCCTGGGCGCAGTACTTGTCCGCTCGCCCATCAGCTGCCCTCCGCTTAATGAGACCGAGTGTGCCAAGGTCAGTGTCCTCCCCTGCAGCTGGCTTCAAGCCAAGGCGCCACTGTTTTATGGGTGGCAGAAATTTGGGTCAGAATCCCGCACATTCTTCTCGATCACCCTCATGTCTGCAAACATCTGAACACGAACCAAGGCAATCACACTGTCATGTGTCCCGGGACCATCTCCAGTCATTGATCGCTCACAGCACAGGGACACTCAGCACGCCATGCACGGACCACAGGCCGAGCACACCTGCAGACAGGCACACTCTTGCACATATGTGAACCAGGCTTCACATACGTGTGTATAGAATGATCAGATGACTTGTGTAAAAGGCTGTCAGTGTGGACACAACACGCAGAGAATCCCTGGAGGACTAAGGGTTCCAGTTGAGCTGCTAAGGTTCTGAAGGTTAATAATGGGCATTTGGAGGTCTCTGCCTCCTTAGATAATAGATGCACATGGCTGTGTGGGCCAGTGCTTGCCTGGCATGCAGGAGGCCCTCGGTCCAGTCTCCCCTACAGAGCGCTCGCTTTGGGGCGCCACGGAAGGGAGACATTAGATTCTTTATGAATTACTTATCTCGCTGGTTTTTGAGACAGGATTTCATTTTGTCTTCCTGGCTGACCTAGAACTTGTAGCTATCCTCCTGGAGTTACAGACTTGCCATGCCCAGCTCCCAAAGACAGTTTTTGCCCGTCACTGGGACCTTGGCTTCTGGCCTGGAACCTGGATTCCCACCTACTCCTTCGCTCCCTCTAGGTCGGCGGCTCTGTGGTACCATCCTTGGAAGGATGCTGCAGGACCTGTAAGTGAGCACGGTGAAGACCGGGGTGCGGTGTGCAGAGGGGAGGGGGTGCCCACAGGTGGCCAAGGGGCCTAGCATCCATGATGGTGGCTCTCAAGGTCAGTAGCGGAGGGTGACCCACCAGCTGAAGGTCAAACACTGGGACAAACAATCAGGCGGCCAGAGGACAAATGTTCACGAGTTCTGTCCCAGTACAAGGTCTCTGCTTCAGCAGCCACTCCAGGCCGAAGTCCTGACTCCCCAGTTTCATCCTGCCTCCTCTGTCCCCAATGAAGACCCCAGCCCACATGTCCCTCTCATTGATTCCCCTCTGTAGCCAGGAGCTCTGGTCTTGAAGCTGCCTCGTTGGGGAGACTTAGGCTTGCAGACCCATCTGTCTCTCTCTCACACACTTTGCTAATGAAACCCTCGGTACCCCACAACCAGCATCTTAACTACATGTACTTGAATGGACCAACCAGCCTCGTGATCTTTGCTCACATATCTACCCTTCTAGGATGCTCACACCTGTGTCTAAAGGGTGATAGCTTCTCAGCCCACTTATGCCCACATCACTTACTACAGGACGCTCCGCTCCAGGTCTTAATTGGCTGACCATCACCCATAACCTCATGCTCCCTGAATGTCCTGTGTTCCCCCATGTGCCCTGAGACCTGAGCCCCTCCTCAGGAGGCTTCCTTCCCAGGAGACTTACTTACTTCCCATGGTCCCTATTAGACCTGCCAGTCCTCCATGGTTAGTGTCCACAGCTCCTCAGTCACTTGGAGCACACACACGACCGAAAACACGCAAAATCACAGCTATTTCCAAGTGTCCCTTCTAGGTGGCCCTACGCTCTGAGGGTGATGGGAAGGGAGACTCCCTGCCCCCAGTGAAGGTTGCTTAGCCCACATTGCACACTGGGTGCCGAGACACAGCGCCTGGGCTTCAGCCACTCCCGCTTATCCGGTACCCAGCCTTGTCTGGGACACCATTCCTTCCCCTACTGGACACCCAGCCTTTCTCCTCCCAAGGCCCACAGGGCTGTGATCAGGGTGGCTCTCCATTCTCCTGCCGCTCTGTGTTGAGTCTCAGAAGTTAAGAGAAAGGATTCTACGCAGTTGGTTTCTGGTGGGTTCGGTGGGCTTCCAGGCAAATCCATGCCTCCAGCAGACATCTAATTAGCACCACTGTGTGCCAGCCACTAGCCCGAGAGCTGTGGGCATGTGTAAAGAAAGCCTTTGTGGCTGTCACTTTGAGGGGCGTGGAAGAGCAGGCACAGTAGATTAGAGGCTGAGGCTTTGAGTTCTGTGGGAGTCCATCATAGATATTCTCATCACACCGTCTACACACCGCCCCATACACAAGCCCCAGCACTTACCTGTTACCACTGCTGGAGACCTGTGCACATTTCACATCTTCTCTGAGCTCCTGAGGTGTGAAAGAACATTTGGGTTGAGATCGAAGCTCGTGCTACAGTGAGGAAGGCTCCCAAGCTTACAAGCTCAGGCCTCCAGAGCGCTATTACAGACACGTCTCTGTCCAGACAGATTGCTCTGTGACAGAATGAGCCAAGGAGGGATCAGGGAGGGCTGGGGAGGGGAACTGCGGTTTCCAGGAGAGGGATCTAGAAAGGTCTCAGAGGGGGCTGTGGGAGATTCTGAAGAGGGGAGGCGGAAGAGTTTTGTGAGTGGTTGTCTGTCTGGGAGAGAAGTTCCAGGCAGAAAAGCCTCTGTGCTGCTAGGTTCCACCCCGGCCCCTGCTTGAGAGCTATGGAAACCCCACGTGTGTATGTGTATGTGTATGTGTGTATGTGTGTGCTTGTAATGGTGAGCAGCATCCACAGGGGACCAGAATAGGCTCCACTGGCCATCCTGGCTCCCTCTCTGGGTCTCTCCACATGCATGTGAGAACATGTCATTGCTCAGGGCTTCTGGAACTCAACTCTACATGGCTTGCTCTTTGAAGCATCCTGTTTGGGCTTGAGGTTTCCATTCATGGCAGAATCTTGCTGCCACATGTCCTCTAAGAGCAGGAACACTGATGCTCAGAGAGGGTGTGGACATGTACCCAGAGTCTCCAACAGGATGACAGATAAGCGCTAAGGCTTGGGTGTGGAGATGGCCGGCCCTTGTCTCAGGTCTTCTTAGGCTGCAGGGCTCAGAGGCTCTGGATAGTATCCCACAAGTCTTTCTCTGTCTCGCTTATGCTGCTGCCTTCCTTGGTGCCACTTCCTTGTAAGACAACGGGTTAAAAAAGGGCCTCCCCTTGCTGGAGAGGGGCGTGAATGTGTGGGCACCAACTTGGAAAAGGAACACTCTCATACATTAACTACCCCAGGCTGGCCCATCCAGATGCCAGCCTAACCCTAACCCCAGGCTCGCCCATCCTGAGTCCAGCCTGGGGCACAACTGTTTTGTCCGCCCTGCCCCTATCAGGTAAGGAGGACGGCCGCTCCTGCAAGAAGGTGACCATCCGCATGACCATCCGCAAGAACGACTGCAGGAGCAACACCCCCGTGCGTGGAGAGATGGGCATTTCAGGGGCGGGGGACGGGGAGGCAGCCATTGCCCGGGCTCCCGTGCTGACGTGCTCGTCCCCAGGTGAACCTGGTGTCGTGTGACGGGAGGTGCCCCTCTGCCAGCATCTACAACCACAACGTCAACACCTATGCCCGCTTCTGCAAGTGCTGCCGTGAGGTGGGGCTGCAGCGCCGCTCCGTGCAGCTCTTCTGTGCCACCAACGCCACCTGGGTACCCTACACAGTGCAGGAGCCCACGGACTGTGCCTGCCAGTGGTCCTGAGGCCTGGGTGCCAGGACCGGCCGGGTCACCCCTACTACCCTCTCGTTCTCCTTCTGCTGGCCTAGTTGACAAAAGGGAGAGAGGTTAAAGTGGAGAGCTTGTCTGTGCTGTGCTGTGTGCACATGCGTGCGTGTGCGCATGTGTGGGTGCGTGTAATGGTGAGCGGCATCCACGGGGGGGCCAGAATAGGCTCTGCTGGCCATCCTGGCTCCTTCTCCGGGTCCCTCCACATGCGGGAACGTGCCATTGCTCAGGGCTTCCGGACCTCAGCTCTTCATGGCTTGAGGTCAGGCGGGAAGCTGAAGGCCTGGTACCTCTGAGACTCTAGCCAGGTTTCTTAGTAGAGGGGCTGAAACTTTCCAGAGAGACTGCAACCAAAGCAGAACCCAGTGTTGGCTTAGGGTTAAGAATTGGTGGCCTGCTTCTTTATAGGCTCTCTTAACAATGAAAGAAACACAATAAAAGGAAAATGGATTTAACCAACATTCAGGCCTGTGTCAAGAGGCCCAGGTCACTCCCGAGCAAAGAGGGTGAGCTTGGGGGCTCAGAGCTGTCTGTAGAGATCTGTGAGGCTCTGCTCAGAGACTGAGGAGTTAGCGCTAGGCTCCTCTAGCTTCAGGGGGTGCCCTGACATTCTGGTATGGAGAAGGGCAGGTCCAGGCCTGTGCCTCCACGTGTCACACGCTCAACCTCAAGCCAGGTTTGCAGATGTAGGAAGAGTGAGCTTCTCAGCAAGGGCCCAGGGACCCATCCACATGCTGGTGGACAGCCCAGCCCTCTGGGCAGCCCTGGCGTGTAGGTGGTGCTTCCGGCCTGAGGTCCGTGCCTTCTTCTCCAAGGTGTGACAAGTGTGTCTGTGCAAGGGCCTGCGTGTGTGTCTGTGGCTCAGCTAAGTCCGGGCTCGGTGCTACCTGGGACTGTTGATGGAGAACATCTGTAGGTGAACGCGCAGCCATGTGAGCGTGCAGCCCTAGCAGCCCTGAGTGCCTGTCGGAACCTTTTCTCCAAACCAGTGTCCTCCCTAGAGCCAGCGCCAGAGCTCCCGTCCACATGCACTCTGCAGACCTCCTCCTCCCTGCACTGCTTTGTGCTACTGGGTCTCAAAGGTCATGACCCGCTGCTGATGCCCCCAGCATTGCCTGATGCCCCCATGGGGTAAAGCCACCATGTCAGCATGGTCCCCACATCTGCTTTGCCTCTGTAACTCTTCTGTTTGTTCATGTATCAATAAACCACAAGAAGTCTTCTAAGCATCTCCGTGGATTCCAGCCTCAAAACTCAGGACAGCATCAGCTGTGGGGAGAAGATCCGTGGGAGGGCCCTGGGGGTCTCCAGTTCGCCTGCTTTTTCCTACATCACCCGAACTCCCACCCAGGCACCCCTACTGCCTGCCCTTTTCCCCGGCCTTCCAGCCCACACTTCACTCCTGGAAGACCAGCTACTCCAGGCTAAAACTTCTAGGGAAGACGAACAAAGTGTCAACCCTGTTCTGCACTGTGGGGCATGAGGGTGAGGTCTCCCCAGCTGCATCCCCACACTGTGGAACACGCAGGAAGGAGTAGGGGACAGAGGACCATAGCTGGTGGTGTCTAATTGCCCTCAAAAACCAAGACCAGCAGCATTGACGTGGGCACGCCCAAAATTCAGAATGCTGGTTGAAAGTGAAGTCTTTTGTATGTCACAGTGCTCTCAGACAGCTGGTGCAGCTTAGCTGTGGCCCCCCAAAGAGGCGCTTGGTTTATCCCTGGAGCCTGTGAAGGGGCCATCATTGTACGTGACAAAGGGTCTTTTCAGATGTGGTTGTTAGGGATTTTAAAATGAGGCAATTAATCTGGATTGCTCAGATGGGTCATTAGAGAGGGGGCAGGAAGTCCAGAGCCAGAGAGCAGACACAGTGACAGGGAGGATGCTCTTTGAAGCGGGAAGAAGTGGTGATGGCCAGGAGCTCCAGGTGGCTTCCAGAAAGTGGAATTCAAGAAGTAGCTTCTGGGCCGTTGTCTTAGTTACCTCTCCGTTGCTGTGATAAAACACCATGGCCAAGGCAACTTAGAAGAGACAGTGTTTAATTTGGCTTATGGATTCAGAGAGTTAGAGTCCATGATGGCAGAGTGAAGGAATATTCAAGAGCACACATCTTTTCACTCAGCTGTGAAACAGACAGAGCTGAGAATTACAAGATTCTTTTGAAACCGCAAAGCTCTGCAACACATCCTCTCCAACAAGGCCACACCCCCTAGTCCTTCCCAAATAGTTCCCCCAACTGGAGACCAAGCATTCAAATGGATGAGCCCACAGAGGCATTCCCAGCCAAAGCACCAGGGTTGGGGAGATGACTCAGCCAGTACCACGCAAGCACGAGGAGTTCCGTGCTTGACCCACTTTAGAAAGCCAGGCCTGGGGCCTAAAGAGAGCCCTGCAGTTAACAGCTCATCCTGCTCTTGAGGAAGATGTGGCTTCCGTGTGTGCATGTGGTACACATACATGCAGAACACTAATAATAAAAACTCTTTAAAGAAGCTGCGTATGGTGGGCTGTGTTTGTAATCCCAGCACCACGAAGGCGGACACAGGAAGGTCCTCGGAGCTCACTGGCCAGCCAGCCTAGTCAGTGAGCTCTAGGCCAACCAGAGCCTCTCCAAAAATGTAGTCCTATGTTCTGCTGGAGGTTAGTTCTCTCTCTCTCACACACACATGTTCACACACATACATGCAGGCAGACTGCACACACACACACATATATACACACATGCATATATACATACACACATACAGACATACATATACACACATCACTAAACATACATGAATACACATGTACACACATACCTACACATACACACACACACACACACACACACACACACACACACACACACACACA
>NW_026592509.1:356066-394078 GCF_907164565.1 Psammomys obesus | reverse complement strand
ACACACACACACACACACACACACACACACACACACACACACACACAAAGTAGCTTCTTCTTAGAGCCTCCAGGAAGAACATAGGTCTTCTGGGTTTACCAGGCTCAGATCAAGGACAAAAAGGCCTGAAGCCTGGAACTGTGAAAATATGTTTGCATGGCTTTAAGCCCCTTACGTTTATGATTTTTGTCATAACAGCTGCAGTAGGAAACGTATACACTATCTAAAGAAGGAACCCGACAGAGAAAGCCAGGCTGGGGCATGCTGTAGCACTGTGCTGTTTGAAAAGAGCTATCAACTGTAGCTATCACGGGAAACAATTAAATAAGCTGATACAACCACACTGTGGATTCTGCACACCCCTCTCCAGGATATGTTACACGAAAATGGAAAATTAGGGGTAGGTTTTCGTGGCAGCTACCTTCTCCATTGCCCGTACGTGGGACAACATTCCCATTGGTATAAGTCTAATACTTCGAAGGGTTTTCACAGCTGAGCGTGGCCCTTCTTGGCTGTTCTAGCCAAATAACTCAATGGCAGCTTTGGTCCTGAAAGAGCCCTTAAGTTCCGAGGGCCCCAATGGTCATTGCTACGCACAGAGCCTGCACTGATCACATTAGATCCAGGACTCTGAGCACATTTGCAACATCCCTGATTCTTCCTCACTCTGCATAGGACAAATAAAGAAGCCGCACGTCACGTCCCACTGGTAGAGAAACAAGGCTCCCACCAGCCCAGTCACTCCAGGGTCGGTGACCTCGCAGGGCGGCTGCCCAGCCTGCAAACCCCGGCCACGCATTTGCAAACACGAGGGGCTGGAGCTGCAGAACCATCCCATTCTCCTTGGTGCAGGCTCAAGTTCCCTGCTCTGATTTTCAGGGCTTAATCTTCTTCCTGTGGAAATCAGTGAGGACATTGTGATGGAATGATTCACGTTCAAGGTCAGGCCGCAGCAAATTGGTAGCGACATGCTGATTTTAGTGCCCTCACCAAGAGGAGCCAATCCTGTGCGCAGGTCACTTAACCCTTTCCTTACCAAGCCTGTCACTCCTGCCAGCTCCAGCCCTTGGTCCCCCAAGCTTTTGCACCCCCTGTGTTGCCCATCTTTTACATTTCCCCAAGGTCTTGAGGTTTTGGTGGTCTGTTGAAGACAGATGACAAATTCAAATGGTTTCAAATTGAAATTAAGCGTTTAATTTTACCAGCCATTTTATTCATGAGAGGCTTTATCTGTAGATATTTTGTACCCTAAGCCTCTGTCCCAAGTTCCAGGCTTTCTTTCTTTGTCCATAAGGAAGGATGAGAGAGGCAGGAAACTAAATCTGTGTGCATGTGCGTGTGTGTGTGTGTGTGTGCGCGTGTGTGAGCACACACGTGTGCATGCCATGTCAAATATCTTTTCTGTGGTTCAAACATAATGAAAAGTTATTTTCTCTCTTGTATATAAAAGAAGCTTTCAAAATAGGGGACCTGAGTAGCTGTAACTTTGTGTCCAGAAAAATCTAGAGACCCTGGTTTCTCTGTCTGAAAGGTCCACGTGGCCCACCCACCTTTTCTGTGGTAGCTATGCTCATTTGTGCCTGGGGGTTCAGGGGGGACGGTAGGAGTGTGAGGGTGGCTGTGCCCCTGCTCGTCTACCACAGCGGCCTGAGCGAGGCATGTGGCCGCACCCGACTGCAAGGGAGGCTCTGGGCGTAGTCCGCCTGCCTGCCCAGGAAGACAAAGACGTGTCTGGTGGGTGGAGGTTGGGGCAAAAACAGGAGTGAAGAAGATGCTGCTGAGAAGTTGAGGACAGACAGAAGCAGGTCATGTGGTCAAAGAAGGATGCTTCTACTTTTTTGAAGAAGGCAGTGGTTTGAAATGACACAGCCAAGATAGGACTTTTAGAGAACAGTCCAGAGTCACAGAGTTTACGAGCTGGTGCAAGGAGGGCCTGGGGTGGACGCGAGTGCCTCTGGCTGCTCTGGCTGGGTGGACGCTGCCTTGGATCTTTACTGGTTTGTATCTGGACACATAACACAGAAGGTCTGGGAAAATGAGTCTGAGCATGCGGATAAGCCTGAGGGTGAGCAGCATGGACAGCAAGGAGTTAAAGGAGGCTGGGAGGGGGGGGTGAGGGGGTTGTGAGCAGAGCCGCAGAGCCAGGTGCCCCCAACACACTGTGGCAGTATCAGCTAATCCCCTGCAGCAGGCAGGAGGCCTGCACAGCTGTCTCTTCCAAGCTGGAGCTGCACCTTCCCCCAGCAACCCCAGGCCCCTTGCCCAGGGCTTGGGGGAAAGCGGGCAGCACTGGGCAGTCCGAATGGGGGACCTGGCCCATCCCTAGCACCCTTGGCAAGTCCATGTTTAAAGCTAAGTTGCTTTCAAGGCTTGCTGCTCATCCCTCATTTTTCAAGAGACCTATACTCACACAATCTCTCTCTCTCACACACATGCATGGATGCATATATACATACCTACATACACAGAGGCACACACATGCACATATACACACATACAAACATGCATGCAGGCACACACACATACACTCGGTCACACAAATGAGTGCGTACACACACACACACACACACACACACACACACCTACCTCTGGGCAGGGCCTACCAGCCCCTGTCACTCCCCGAACAGTATCTGTTGCTGTTTCTGTGCCTCAGTCTCCCCTGAGATGACCAGTTGCTTCTTTCCCTGCCTGTCCTGTGCCTTCAGAATGGCTGCACAAGCCCAGCCCTTGGGCTGTGGGGTTTGCCATCTACCATCAACCCAACACCACAGCGCCCTCCGTTCAGGCTTCTCTACAGCCTGTCTCCACGCTCTCACAGAGAGCAGATACACACACTTACTCCTGCAATGGCTCCTACAGACAGCCGCAGCCTCATTCACATTAGACAAGCATGTACTGCCCAGGGGGAGTGAGGTCTGTGCACAGCTGGGGAGCAAAGGAATCGGGGTGTGAGCCTGTCCTTCCAGGCCCCATGTTCAGGCTTTCTTTCTTAGCCAGGAAAAGCAAGCGGGACACTGGGATCCCAGTGGCCGGCAGCTGGTGCTGTAGGCCCCTGCCCCTGCCCCTGAAAATTTGTGGGAGCAAGAGTGCTCTGGGCCCTCTCTGGTCAGTCAGAAGCTAAAGGACATGGACAGGTTTTGAGCTGCCGTTTTTCATGGTGAAGGGGAGCAACAGGTTCTGCATCCCAGGGTTGGCACGAGGGTCAAGTGAGATCATAGATGGGAAAAGGCCAGACAACTGTAGAGGCTTCAGAGCCAGGGGTCCCATCCCAACTGGGCCTAGGACAAGAGAGAAGCAAGAGCACAGGGCCCCAACCAACCCCAGCTCACCCCCAGCCAGCAGGCTCCCAGCCAGCCATGCCAACCTTCCTCAAGGTTCCTCCTGGACAGAGACTGGTTAGAGACAGGGATGACAGGGAGCAGGCAGTGTAGAAGAGGCTGGATTGTGGGGTCAGGGTGTGGCCGGAAGCAGTTGTGTGATTTAGCCCGCCCAAGACTTAGCTTCTTCATCGCCCTGGCCGGTAGGCGGCGTTCAATGAGTTTAAGGAACTGCTATAATGAATGCTATAAATGACAAGCGTGTCTTCTAAAACGTGTGTGTGTGTGTGCGCGCGCGCGCGGTCTGTATGTGCATCCCTGTATCACTCATGTGGAGCTCAAAGGACAGCTTGGCGGAGTATACTCTCTCTTACCACCATGAAGGCTCTAGGCATTGTTTTCAGGGGTCAGAAGGTGATCCCAGGGAGAAAGAGTGACACACCCAAGGTCTCACGGCCCTGAGCCATGGTGGAGACCTGGGGTTTACCAGATGTCTCTTCTGTGAATTCCGCTCTCTACCCAGGACACCCTCCCTGCTCTGACTAGGGCCTCTGTGGTTTGGTCAGCCCAGGGGGCTTTCAGGAACCCCATTTCCTCCTCAGACAGGAAGGGAGCTCTCCAGGCAGGACCCGCTCCATCTGCTTCTGCAGGAGACCTTCTCAAGTGGATCATTTCCAGCATAAGTCCTTTGCAGACCTAGCCAGGGGAGCCAGTTCCTTGAGGGCATCCCTGGAACTTGACTGAACAGGGTGACATCGGCTCCCAGGATGGAGTGGAGAGAAAAGAAAGGGAAGGAAGGGTTAAAGGCTCAGCGGAGTGGGCAGCCTGCAGACAAGCCCAGCCTGCAGGGATGGGAGGCCTGAGCCATTCCATTCCTTTGCAGATCACTTTCACCCAGCTGTCTCCCTCCCCGCTGCCAGTGCCCCCGGATTAGGCGGGAAAGACTCCCCGGCCTGAGGCCTGCACACGGCCCATGGGGAACAGCGCCTGCAGCCCACGCCTCCAGGACAGCTGCCTAGTGTCAGGCAAGCACATAGATCAGCGGGATCCTGGCAGAGGTGCCCCTAGCCCAGCCCCCCTCAACATGTGCAGGAGGGGCTGCCTGAGGAGAGGGGGTCTGTAAGGGATTTGAGAGGTACAGGGAAGGGATTGCTCCCAAAAATATCTCCTCTGTCCATATGTCATTGTGCCTCAAAGTCTACCATTAGATGTCTTCAAACTTTGGCTCACCTCAAGGACACAGACCAAAACAATATTCATGGTGTTGCTGGCATTCTGAGGCATTGTTGGTAAACTACTTGAGAATTTCATTCTTTTACAGACTATGTAGCTATCTCTGTCTCCATTCTACTGAGGACTTTAACTCGAGGAATCGACCTTGAGGAAATAGTGTTCAGCATGGGGAAAGCGGTTATCGTTACGGGGTTAAAAACATAAAGGTACAAATATTTCCAAAAGCCAGGGAAAATAACCAAAAAATTTTGTGAGACTTGAAAATATCTGTACCTGCTTTAGAAAATGGGAAATGATTCCATCAAAATCTCAGAAACAAAAAATTTCTAGAATTTTCCAGGGAATTCCAGGGTAAAGCAAACAGGAGACACTGCAGGGTGTCAGCCGGACAGTTCTGTCCCTGGCCATCGGCTACTCACTGACCACTCCGGACTTCTGCTGGCTCAACTGGAAAATTGGAGTAATGGTTATGATAGTCAGGGTTTACAGAGGGATTAGAAGAGAGCATTTGTGGCAAGCATCTCTGTGGTCTACTGTCAAAAGACAGGACCAGGAGAACGGGTGTCACCTGGGAGACCAGTTACCTGTCTCTCCTCCCACCTGCAACATTGTTGCGAAGAGTGTTCCAGAGCACAGAACCTGATTAGGCAATGCTGGTTGTTATACAAACTGTCATTATTTATTTGAAAATAATGGATAATTCTAAAATGGTGTCTGAGTTGAGTGAAAAGGGTAGATGAACGGCCTTCAGCGAAATACCATCTATCAAGAAACAAGAATCTGGACTGATTCGTGAAGATGCTGGCCACGTAATTGGAAGCTGATATGAAACAGTATAAGCACACAAAAAAGAAGAGCTTTTATAAATTAAAGCCACCCACGCACGGTCTCTGTTTCCATCACAAAGAGCACCTGGTACTCGGAATTATAAACGACTGGAAAATTGTTCCAAATATGTGAAATAGGTTTTTAAACTTTGGACAGGAGACTATGCAAAGCTTGGGCTCCAAAAAGAAGGGAAAGCACCATCACACAGTTCTTACCAGACAGCAACCATTTCTTCCCATACTACATTCTGGAATAGCAAGGGACATCCACGCAGAGCAGGGTGGTCCCCCTGGGTGGAAGAGAGGAGGCCCAGTGCACGCAGACGCTGGCAACTGGCACTGTAGAGCGGAGTCCCAGAGGCAGGGGCGCTGGGCAGAATGGAGTTCCAGAATTTGCACAGATTAAGGCAGTTGCTGAACACTATCCTGTGCCCCTGTTGAAAACCCCACACAGCTGGGCAGAGCAAGAGTGAGGGGTGTGAACAGTGCAGTTCCTGCAGCTCACATGGGGCCATGAGGCATCAATTTCCTATCTAATCCAGAGCAGACGCACTTCATTGGCCATCTAGGACACTTAATTGAATCACAGAAAGGGTCACACCTTAGAAGTAAAATGAAATTATCCCTGGATAATTAAACTAGCTCGATTCAACATTGAGGCAATCATCTTGTTTCTATGTTGCCTGAATGTGGCCTGCACGCCACAAGAGGACACCAGATCTCACCGTAGATGGTTATCAGCCACCATGTAGTTGCTGGGAATTGAACTCACAACCTTTGGTTGTGTGGTTCTCCTCCTGCCTGGGTCGGGGTGGGGGGCTGTTTCTACCAGTCCACAAAGGCAGGAGGGACAGAAGACAACGTGAAGAGCGTGGAAGGCTGTGAGCACGCTGGAGATCAGACACTCCGGGAAGCACTTCAGGCAGCTAGAACATCACACACACACACACACACACACACACACAAAAGGTGTAGAACAAACGCTCTATACACCTAGGGAATTGGGTAGGAGGCTCCAAGGATGGTGTAGATAATGAGTTAAAACTAGGCACTTCTAGAATGCATGATTTGCTTTAAACAACACACTCCTATCATATGAATGGGACACAGTGCCTAATTATCCTATGGGTGTGCAGGGAGGGGAGAGCTAGCAGGGAGCTGCGTCAAGGGCCAAATATCAAATGTGGTCGGGGCATCTGTGTCTAGAGACACTCTCCAGATGAAGTCAGGCAGAGAGCAGGAGGCCCTGCTGGGGAGAGGGAGTCCCGCACCTTAACTCTGAGCTCAGAAGGGCTCTCTGGTCTGGGAGGACTGCAGGGTCCTTCCAATACTCTGGAAGAACAACCAGTGCTCTTAGCCTCTGAGCCATCTCTCCATCCTGAAACCAATTGTCTTAGCTGGGGTTCCACTGCTGTGAAGGGACACCATAGCCATAGCCGCTGTTATAAAGGACAGCATTGAATTGAGGCTGGCTTACAGTTTCAGAGGTCTAATCCAGTATCACCAGAGAGGCATGGCAGCACGCAGGCAGACATGGTGCTGGAGAGGTAGCTGGTAGCTGAGAGTTCTGCATCTTGATCCAGGCAGCAGGAGACTGTGTCACACTGGGTGTAGTTTGAGCACAGGCGGCCTCAAAGCCCTCCCCCAGTAACGTACTTCTCCAACAAGGCCACACCTCCTAATAGCCACTCGCTATGGCCACGCATTTGAACACGTGAGTCTACGGGGACTAGACCTATTTCAACCACCACATTCCACCCCCCTGGCCCCATAGGCTCGTATCCAGAACATAATGCAAAATTCATTTAGTTCACTTCAAAAGCCCCCATAGTCTATCACAGTTCCAACAGTGTTTTAAAGTCCAGAGTTCGAAGTCTCTTTTGAGACTCACATAATCTTTTAACTGTAATCATCTCCAAAATCAAAATTAAAAGAAAATCACACACTTTCAACATATAAGGGCACAGGATATACATTACCGATTTCAAACATAGATAAGGGAGCATAGTGAGAAAACAGTGGATCAAAGCAAGACCAAAACCCAGCTGGGCAAACTCCAAACTCTGCAGCTCCATGTCTGATGGCCAACTGTGCAGCTGCATGTCTGATGGCCAATTGCGCAGCTCCGTGTCTGAGGGCCAACTGCGTAGCTCCGTGTCTGAGGGCACACTGCTCCAGAGCTCCATGTCTGATGGCCAACTGTGCAGCTCCGTGTCTGAGGGCACACTGCTCCAGAGCTCCATGTCTGATGGCCAACTGTGCAGCTGCATGTCTGATGGCCAACTGCGGAGCTCCGTGTCTGAGGGCACACTGCTCCAGAGCTCCAGCTCCCTTCAGCTTTGTCGACCGCAGCACATTCCCTGCTCTTGGGCGGTTCACCCCCAGTTAGTAGCTTTCTTTAACTGGTATTCCCTGACTCTGGTATCTCTAACCATGTGGGGTTTAAAAGTCAATTCAGTCTTCACCTTCACAGCTTCACACAATGGCCTTTCTAGGCTTTCATGCAGGGACACCCTGCCACACACCTGACCTCCGTGACTTTCCTTAGGTGTGGTGGGAGATTCCATAACCCCTTTCTTCTATTCTCAGCCAGAACCACATGGCCGAAGCTGCCAAGTTCTGCTGCTTGCTGTGGCTGGAACATGGACCCCTTGTTAATTACATCTTCCTATTTTTCATGATTGCCTTCACTACCTAAGCTTGTCTGTCCTGGAACTTGCTTAGACTGAACTGGCTCTCAGATAGCTGTATACCTCTGTTTCCTCCGTGCTGGGATTAAAGGTGTGTTCTATCATGTCCGGACATAAACCGTTCTTGAATTCATTTTCACAGGATGGAAGCTTAGCTGGGTGGAATCTTGCCCTGAGATCACTGCACCCTTTATTTCATTCCTTAGTTTGTTTATCTCCTGGAACATAGTATTTAGCTCCCTTCCACTTCCTGGTGCCTCTTTCCTGTTTGAACCATACATTTTGTATTTTTCCTTGCTCAGCTTGCTCCTTATCACCAAAACACTCTACATAAGAGTGAACCACATGACAGAGTCTGTACTAGGCTGTTTGGAGATTTTCTTTGCCAATGCTTATTCTAAATATCTTCACGTTAGCCTCAGGCAGACTCTTCAGACAAGGGTGAAAGCAGCCACATTCTTCACCAAAGTATCACAAGAACAATCTTTAGGCAACATACTCAAATTATTCTCCTCTGGAAACTCTTGAGCCAGAGTCTTGAACTCCCACAGTTCAAATCACCCTTAGTACCACTGTCTTCCATTTTCCTACTAGTGTGGCCCATTAAGCCCTGCTTAAAGCCTTCCACTGCTTTACTGATCCAAAGTCTCAGAATCCACATCCCTCCAGACAAAATCATGGTCAGTACCCTGGTACCCTCTTCTGTCTTAGTCAGAGTTTTATTGCTGTGAAGGGACAATATGACCATGGCAACTCTTATAAAGGAAAACATTTAATTGGTGTGGCTTAGAGTTCAGAGTCCATTATTGTCTGGTGGGAAGCATGGGGGCACGCAGGCTGGCATGGTGCTGGAGTTGGAGCTGAGAGGTCTACATCTTGAAGGTGACTGGATTCCACACCAGGTGGAGTTTGAGCGTAGGATAGCTCAAAGCCCACTCCCACACTTCCTCCAGCAAGGCCACACCCCCTAAAAGCGCCACCCCTAAGGCCAAGCATTCAAACACACAAGTCTGTGTGGTCCATTCCTATTCAAATCACACCAAATCCCCAAATCATTTTGATACATAAGTAATTTAAGCACAAGATGCACTGAAGTCTGAAAATTCTTTCAAGGAAAGGTTTTAGATATTCAAGTACATGATAATAATTATGTCCAGAATGCAGTAGATATATAAAGCTGAATGTGAGTCATACAGCAGAGAGGAAAAAAGTCAGTCAATAGAAACAAGTCCGGAGAAGAAATCTTGAAGATGATAAAGTTGGGGCAGCCTATACCTCCCCTACTTTTTTTTTTTTTTTTTTTTTTTTTTTTTTTACTTTTTTAATACTTTTTAAAAGTGATCTTTTAAAATGTGTGCGGGTGTTTTGCCTGCATGGATGCCTGTGCCTTATGTGTGTGCTAGGTGCCTGCAAGGGTCAGAAGAGAGTGTCATGGCTCTGGGAAGCAGAGTCACAGACAGCGGCAAGGTGCCATTTGGGTTTGGAATCAAACCTAGGCCCTCTGAAAGTACAGCCAATACTCTCAACCACGGAGCCATCTCTCCAGGCCCACACCCCCACAAATGTGAAAAGAAACATCTGATTCATGGTTGTCAAAAGAGGAAAGGCAATTACATGTGCAAATTAAATGCTTTACTTTATAATAGTTGCTGTGGTCATGGTTCACAGAAAAACAACAACAACAACTAAGACAGCCACTGATACTGTTAGGTAGAAAACTGGAGCTCTGGCAGGACAAGTGGGGCTGTGCATCTGCTGTGGTTTCTGCAGTCAGTGTTCTACTCTCGGAGGGCCTGTAGAGCTGGTACCCAGAGCTGAGCATGCAGGCTGGTTATTTAACTACTAGGCTCCACCTTTTCATCCTGGAAGGAATGATAGCTCAGCCCTATAATATAGTTCCGCTTGAGCATTATAAATACTTCACCTGAAAGAATACAGATGATAAAAATAAAAGCCAGCCAACAGCCTAACCTGAGATGAGCAAGGCCCAGCACAGAGATATAGAAACAGGACAGGTCAAGGCAGGGTGACACCTTTGCAAACCAACCACTTCTACCGCAACAGATTCCAAGGAGAGGGAACTTGATAAAAATCACGGGCAAATGATTTTTCAAAATCTTAAGGATGCTGAATGAAATCAAACATGATTCAAAGTCCTGATTAAATCAAGAGAGATGACAGGTAAGCAACTGAGGTGGTTTAATAAGAATGGCCCCATAGGCTCATAGATTTAAATACTTGGTCACCAGGGGGATCACTATTTGAAAGGTTTAGGAGGTGTGGCCTTGTCGGAGGAAGTGTGTCACTGGGGGTGGGCTTTGAGGTTTCAAAAAGCCCATGACAGGCCAGAGTCTACTCTTCCTGCTCCCTGCGGGTCAGGATGTGGAACCCTCAGCTCCCATGTCTGCCTGAGTGCTGCCATGCTCCCCACCATGAGGATAATGAGCTAACTCTCTGAGACTGTAGGCCAGCCCCTAGTAAATGCACTCCTTGTAAGAGTTGCCTCTGTCATGGTGCCGTCTTCACAGTAATAAAACACTAAGAATGAAATGAAACAAACAAGTCAATACATGGTATGCATGGAGAGTTGAATAAAAAGAGAACCACTGAAGAAAGCCACATGGAAATTTTAGAATCCAAAATCCCAATGAGTTGAACAGCAACGTCGTTGGATGGAGCTAGAGAGGTAGCTGAGCGGCCATGGAGACAGAGGAGAGGGGTGGGCTTGGAGCTCGACATTCAGTGAGAGATGCTGAAGAAATGAAGACAGGGAGAACACGAGCAAGAGGCCCAATATCAGCTTCTGGTCTCACCGTGCACACAAGTGTGCCCCACGCACAGGCACAAGTGGACCTACACACACACACACACACACACACAGAGAGAGAGAGAGAGAACCAACATTTTAAAAGCTTGGTAGAAAGCCTCACCAAGAGACTGGATCAAGGTGTGGACATAATGTTAGTCATTGAAGACCAGGACATTCACTCAGCAACAAAGATAAAGTACTAAAAAGGTACATATGAACAGAGTATACATGATTTTATATACATCAAATATAATATAGTCAATAAAATTATAGCAGACTATAACTGATTTTTTAATTGTATTTATTTATTTTATGTGAATCAGTGTTTTTGCTTGCATGTACGTCCATGTGAGGGTGTTGGATCCCCTGGAAATGGAGTTGTGAGCTGCCATGTGGGTACTGGGAATTGAACCCAGGTCCTCTGAAAGAGCAGCCAGTGCTCCTAACTGCTGAGCCATCTGTCATTTTATATATTGATCTTTTATCAAGTCATCTTGTGAGGTTTACTTACTCTTCGGTCCCTACCTGCTGCAGGGCGTGGCTGGCAACCCTGGTCTCTCGGGGGAAGGGGAGGGGAGGTGGCTTCCCCTCTCCCAGAGGCCCTTCACTAGATAATTCAGACATTTTGATTTCTCTGGGCTTCCTCTCTCTCTCCCCCTTTCTCCCCTATCTTCCTCTACCCCCTTTCCTCCCTCTTCCCTTTCTCTCTCCCCTCCTCTGCTCTCCTCTCCGTGTTTCTCCTCCTCCTCTCTCTCTCCATCCCTCCTTCTCCTCCCTCCTCCTTCTCTCCTCCTCCTTCCACTGCCAATAAACCTGTGCTTACATAACTTTGTCCCTCCATTAGCTCATTATGATAACCTATCACTTACTAGCCCTAAAAGATCATTTTCATGTTTGTATATCATGTAACCAAACAGAAAAAAATTATACTGAGTGAAGAAATGCACATTTCTACAATGTTATCTCTGATCTTTCAAATCTGCATTTTGTTCCTTCCCCCCTTTATCATGCTAGCTAAAAGCTCCTGTACAGTGTCAATCAGGAGTGATTATAGGGAATACTCTAGATTTGTTCTCAAATGTAAGGAGAAAGAATTTTCTGTCTGTTACCGTTTGGTGTTACTTTATCTGTGAGGTTTTTATTTAAATGCCTAGGTAAGTTTTTGTCTAGGTAAACATGCTGCCTTTGATTTTTATTTTGCTAGAAGATTTTAAAAAATAAAGATGAGGGACTGGAGAGATGGCTCGGCAGTTAAGAGCACTGCTTGCTCTTCCAGAGAACCCAGGTTTATTTCCCAGAACTATATGCTTTAACCCTGTACAACTCTAGTCCCAGGGGACCTAAGGCCCTCTTCTGGCCTCCTCAGGCAGCAGGCGTGTGGTACACACACATAAGTGCAGGCAAAACACCATACACACTAAATAATAAATAAATAAGGATGTTGGAGTTTGTCAAAACTTTATTTGTATGCACTGATATGGTTTTATTGTTAGTGTAGTGAGCCAGCTACACTGATGATATTTCTTTACCAACCATCCTTGCATTCCAGCCCAAATCCCACTTGTTCATGGCCTACTGTTATTTTACAATGTTGAGTTCATATAGGCACATTTTGTTAATAATTTCTGAAACTATTTTATAAGGAGTGATGATCTCTATTCTTTCCTGTGACACCTTTGCCCTGTTTAATGATGGCTTAATACAAATGAATGAGTGGTGGGAACTTATCTAATCCTATGGGCAACCAAGAGGGACGACGAGAGCATGTATATATTGTTTTGGGGGCCTCTAGGGCCTCCCTGACCTGTAACAACCCATGAGGAGCTATCTCGCCCTTGGCACTGGGGTCTTTGATTAATAATCCACAGGTCCTTGGAGCAGTTTTGTGCCTCCATGCAGAGTATCTCCTCCCAAATTCTCTTTTGAATATAAATTATGTATTTTAATTTGGTTGCTAGATAGTAGTTTTCCACACAGTTTCATGCCCCCTCATGTTAGTTAACCTCTCCTCCCTCTGTTTTCTCCTATCTTCCAATCTCCTCTCTGCTTAGACTTTCTACCTTCAGTATTTTCCTTCTCTACTTTTATATTGTGTTTAATTGTCCTCCACTGTAAAAATGCTTTTCTTCCCATCGTCTTTTTAGGTTTTTGGCTTCTATGGGAACTCCACATCATGCACACAAAATCAGAAGTTCACAACTAGGACCAACATGTGAGGAAAAACGTGCTCTTTCTTTTTCTGTGCCTTGTTTACTTCTCTTAATACAGTGTTTCCAGTTCTATCCATTGGTTGCATGATATGGAGAAATCAAGCTGGAGCTGAGCTGGAAGTTTCCTGTCTGCCAGCTGGTTTCCATAACCCAAAAAGGTGCTGTGCAGGCCTGTGGAGAAGACTCATCAGTACCCTTGCCCAGCTGTAACCTTCCGCAATCAGAAACCAACCTTCCGTGCAGGATGTCTCCACCTATGCAACAGTGGCACACTCTTATAGGAGTAACCAATCTTCCCCTGATGAAATCTGAGGCCCGCTCTGCAGGATGAATCCACACTGTTTCCTGCAGCTCAGGCCAAGACCCACAGTGTGGGAGAAATCATGGACCCTGAAGGGGAACTGAATACTGTTATTTAGCTTGAATGACATAATGTCACATTCCCTTCTAAGTGTTTATGCTTATATCCACAGACAGGTGCTCTTCTCAGATTTAGTCAGAGGCAGTGAACGGTGCTGAGCACGGACTCACGGCAGCACAGGTGCAGAGAATAACCGGCAGGTCAGCACTCAGCTCTGAGCATGATGTTTGGGGGCTGGAGAGGCGGCTCAGTGGTGAGGAGTGGCTGCTGCTCTTTCAGAGAACTGGAATTTGGTTCCGAGCACCCACGTTTGGCAGCTCACTGATGTCTGTAGCTTCAGCTCCGAGGCAGCCCTGAAGCTCTTTTGGCCTCTGTGGGCACATGTATGCATGGGGACAAATGCATCCGAACAAACACACACAAAAGTTTTCTAAAAACAGACATTTATAATGGCCTCTCAAAGGCCTGGGGATATCGCAAAAGAAGAGCTAGAAAAACTGTAAGGGCCCCCAAACTGGGAGAATGGTTGCAAAGTGCCACCATCTGGACATGATACAGCCATTAGAACCACGAACTCAACAGTAGGCTACTCTGTGTGTACACAAGAATGGGCCGACCGCCGCCAGGCGTGGATGGAGGAGAGGTTTACATGGCTCTGCTCTCCATTGCTGAACTATGTGCTGCTCGTGGCCTCAGGAAGACGGAGCTGTTGACTTGAGTTGTGTACCCACTGGTGACTGCAGCAGGCTCTAACGGATAGTTCCATTCTGGCGCCACACAGGTGGCCCTGGTCAAAATAAATGGGTCACAAAATGAAACAAAATGTCACAAATCTGGGCTTGGTAAGGTTGATAGGGATGGAAGAGAGACTTCAGAGGTTGGTGGGAGAGTAATCTGAATGCATTATATACATCTGTAAAATTATTTTTAAAAACAAAATTAGTATAAATCAATAATGTCCAAGAAAGTACTCCCTTTTCAAATAGCTAGAAGACTTGGCATGAAATTGGTATTATTTTGTTCATTATAATAAAAAAAAAAAAACTAGATTATACCTGCCTTCAACTTGCTTAGGGTTTCATTTTGTCTCCACCCTTGTTTTCTGTGTTTTCCTTCTGGAATCAAAGATTCACTCTAATAAATAATTTATTTTTCCTTCAGACCATTTTTAAAAAAAAATGCTTCTTGCTTGTTTTACTGGCAATGGGTTCTGTCAGCTTTTGTTTGTCTAAGGGTTTTTAGTTGTTGAAGGCTGGTGCTCTCTTTTCTCAGCACATTAATGACCTTCCTCTACTGTCCTCTAACGTGCGAAAGTTCTGATGGGAACTCTGCTGTGTGTCTCAGTCTGTTCGTAAGTGTGTAATACGTCCTTTTGCTCCGATTCCCTGCAATGAGTCTTTACTTTTGACGTTCAGCTGTTTGAATGTGGTTTACATATGGAGTCCTTCAGAGCTGTGTGCTTTGGTTGCTCAGCATTTATTTTGCTTGTGGGTCCCTGAGTGCCTTGGCTCTGCGATTTGGCATGTTTCACTCTGTTCAGCGTGTCTTCACACAGACTGCTCCACTCTCTCTGCACTCCTGAGATTCCAGCTGCGCACTGTTTCAGTCCCTGGCACGTTCCACTTCGTTCCATTCTTGAGCCTCAGTCTGGTAAACTTATGGATTTACCTTCCTCTCACTGGTTCTAGCTCTTATGGTCGCTGATAGTGCTCTTCAGCTTGTAATCTTTCCATTGTTTCTCATTCTAATAGTTCCGTTTGATGTTTTCTTATAATTTCATCTCTTTTAAAAAACTTTTTATTGTTTCTTTGTGAATTTCACATCATGCACCCCAAATCCCACTCAGCTCCCCGCCCCTCCACATCCCCTCCACCTTTGCAAACCCCCACATACAAAAGAAAACAAATAATAAAATAAACAAAAAACCCCAAAACATCTCACCTTGGAAGCTGAGGTATGTCTCAGAATATACCCTTTTGCTCAAACAGCTTTACGTGCAAATATTTATTGCAATGAGGTTTGGGTTCAAGGCCTCTGGCTTCTGTTCCACCATCAATACTGGATCCCCATGTGGTCCTCTCTGATATCCTGTTGTTGCCCTGTGTCACGGTGGTCCTGCAGTTTGTCCTTATCTGTCCATCTTTTCCATGAGGACCTTTAACTTCTCTATTTAAAGCTTTTTAAAATAAATGTATTTTATCATATATATATATATATATATATAATATATCCATATATATTGGATCAAACTCTGGTACAGATCATTTCCAAAGTACAATAGATTTAAAATTTTTTATTTATTGTTTGTTTGTTGTTTAGTTTTCTTTCTTTGTTTTTTTGAGACAGGGTTTCACTATGTAACAGCTTTGAATATCCTGGAACTCACTTTGTAGATCAGGCTGGCCTTGAACTCACAGAGAACCTCCTGCTGCTGCTTCCTGAGTGCTAAGATTAACACCCTCATGCCTGGCTTTAATCTTATTTTTTTATTGTAAATAATGTTATTTTCATACAATGTATTTTGGTCACTGGTTCTATTTCCTCATCTCCTACCAGATTTTCTTCCTCACCTCCTATTCTTCCAACTCCATGACTTTTTTCTCTCTTAAAAAATACGATAAGCAAGTAAAAAAAAAAAAAAAGACAAACAAGCACAAAACAAGAAAACTAAAGCACACACATACACACAAAACCAATGAAAACACAGAAACAAAAACCATAGCATACAAGCAAAGGACCAGAAAGGTAAAAAGAAAATGCCCAAACAAACAACATGATACAAAACCAAAATTTCCCCAACTCCAACTATCCCGCTGTGTTCATTTTGTGGTAGCCATGACTGCTACGCACTGTGGTTTGTAAACACTCGACGATGTGAAGAAAGCTTTGTGGGGCTGTTTATAAGACTTGGTTGGAGTCTGCTTATTTAGGTAAGAACTTATCTCTGGTTGTGACAGACTGAGCCAAGATAGAGAGTGCCTAAAGTCTGGCGATAGGACCTTTCCCTGATAGGACTTTGACTTTTTAACCAAACTAATAAAAGTGTCTGAGTATAGCACAGAGTAAAAGTAATTTGTCATTTTTCTGGACGAGACAGAGTGTGAAAGACTAGTGAGCAGAAGAGGAAAGGTTGTAGGAAGTAGAACCATGACTCATCAGGCCATGAGTGAGCACGCTGATCCATGTCAGCAGGTCACGAAGGAATGGAAGCATGAGTCAGCAGGCCAGGGATGAACGGCAGCGTCAGTCAGTAGCGGTGAATGAGTAGCAGCATGAATCAGCAGAAGCCAAGAGTCAGCAGGAGCCCTAGGAAAGGGACGGTGGGAACTGTTATGTATGGAAAGACAAACAGGACAGAGGGGGTGCTTGTAGTAGCTGGCACAGGGCAAACAGCGGTGTGGGTACTGGGTAAGAGGGTTTGGGATTACACTGGATTGTGAATGACTTTCCAGTTTCTGGATGGCTTTCAAAATCCACGAATCTTATCAAATTCTTGCTTCTTGGTTTTACCAGTCTTCAGTTTTCCCAGCTCTTACCTAACAGAGTCTAGTGTTTGTTTTCCTCCAGCCCTAGCAACCTGCTCCTTCATAATTTTATGCAGGTATCCACCTACCATCCTTGTAGTTTCAGAGAAAGCTGAAAGATCCAACTTCGGAATAGATCTAATTAGACTAAGCCAGGAGAGTGCTAACTTTTTCTTGGAGAGCTAAGTAGTAATTTTTTAAGGCTTTGAATGGATATTTATAACCACTAAAATGTAGCTACTTAAAATGTAAAACTACTCTTAGCTTGTGGTCTTTAAATAGTCAAGAAGTTGGCTGGATTTAGTCCGTGGACCATGGCTTTTCAACCCTTCAACAAACACATAGTTTTTCTAGTGAACACTATTAGCTCAGGATGCAGTCATATGACCAAAAACTTCTCTCTAGTGAGGGGAGAGATTATTTCTCCTCTCCTATTAAACTGAACAAAAGAAAAGATAACACTCTTTTTTACAAGAGGGCATCTCGCATTGAAATCAATGATTTAACAAAATAGCGGAAGGAAAAGCTAAGACATAGTTACAGCCCAGGTAGCAAACAAGGTTGAGGTGCTGAGCCAAGCTGTTCAAAGCCTGCTTTATCTCTGCACTTTTTATGAGTTAATAAAGGTGCCATATGGTTTGACCTGGTTTGAGCTCTATGTTCTGTGTAGATAACACATTTGCATTATTATAACGTCTTCCACTTCTGAACATACCTCTTCTTCACAAAGATAGGCTAATGCAGCCAGGACCCAGTTAGGATTAGATTTGTCTTTGATTCTAGACCATGTAATATCTTCTCATCCCTTAACAGGTCCTTAACTCTGGCTCCAGCTCATCCTTCCTCTCCAGTCTCTGAACCCTAGCTCTGCCGTGAGATACCTGTAGGATATTCCAGTCTGCCATCGACTACGGATCCAGCTTAGCCCTTGGGTTAGGGTGAGCGAACACCATCTGTGCCTGTTATAGAGCACTATGGGGTGAATTCCACGAGAGCCTAGTTACCGGGTACCCGTCTTGGCCTAGTCACCCTCCCGTCTGGAAACTAATGTTCCCTGGATGCAGTAACTGTGCTGGATTAGGCATGTCAAGGTCTTTCACGATCTCTGCTATCTCTGAAATCCAGGGTTGCCAGGCATAGAAACATCAAACTCTACAGAGCCTCTAACCCTGTTTTCTGTACTGAGTGATGAATATGGAAGAGCAAAGACAGACATTCCCAAAGCCCCTGGATCATGGGCTCAGAAACCCATGGGTTGAGACATATCCATGGGCTTTTCCTAAACCAACCTCTGATGGGCCAAGAGAACTGGCCCTGGTGTATAGAGACCCCCAGCAGAATGGAGGAAATGATGGATAGGGAGAAGAACTGAGATTAGGGACAGGTACATGTAGGAGATGAGAAGGAAAAGACCAGAGGTCCTGACTTGGGGAGGGGCAAAAGCTCGGCCACCAAAGCTCTTTCCCTGTGCTTTGGAAGCTCTGCTGGTCTCCTTATTCTCGCCACCAGCCACGTTAGCATCCTTGCCTTTCCTACCAATTTCTTTGCTCCAATTTCAAAGCTTTCTCTAGTCCCAGCTGGATTGGGAAACAAAGAAAAGAAGAAAGAAGAATTTTTAGTTCTTTTTTGGGGGAGGGGTTACAAAGGAAGGGCTGGGTGGAAGAGAGAAAAGAAATAGAGCCTTTTGAAATGAAAGCTGAGTCAAGCTCATCAGAGATTATGGGGGCAAAGCTCTGCTTGTCTGATAGGGCCCAGGCGGTGGGCAACTCGCCGGGGCTCCTGACAGATCTTGATGGTCCGCAGCCTGCCTCCAACTCCTCCTCACCTTTGAGAACAAGATGCAGCCCTTAACCCCATGCCCACTCCCACCTCAAAACACTCAGGACTGCCCCCAGGCTGCCTCCAGGCCAGGCAGGAGCGAGAGTTCTACACAGAGGCTCATTTTGCTTGCCTCACAGTCCTACACACGAAGGGGAGGAGGGCAGACATTTGACGCAGGCACGTTACTCTAAGGCAAGTCTGTCCAGAGGAGAAGGGTCCTAGCTGAGAGTTAGGGAGAGGAGAGTCATGACCTCCACTACAGTTCAATCCCCTCCCCCAGCCTTCCTTCCTCCCATTGCTGCCCATTTCTTCTCTCTGAAGCCAAGTTCTGGTCTCCACTTAGTGCACTCTTCTTCCTCACTCCTGCCTTCTGGAGTCCACTCTTCTGGTCACAAAAGTGACCCTCTTCTGACCACTCTGTTGTCATATTTAAGCTGTGCCACCTCCTGGATTTCAGCAGCGAGTGAAGCAGCTGCTCCCACTCTCCCTTCTCACCCAGGACAGTGCTCATGCTGGTCTCCTTCATTGGCATCTTCTTTTCACGGCTTTTTCTTTCCCTTCTGTAAATGTGGGGACCCCTCTTAGTGCTCTCATTTCCTTCTCTCACCATACACTTCCTTTCCAAAGGCTTTTAAAGATTTATTATCATTTATTTGTGGTGGAGGCACATGTATGCAGATGCCCGTGGAAGCCAGAAAAGGGCATTTCTGCCCCCTGCGGCTGGAGCCCCAGGTGTTTGTGAGCCAACCTGTGGTTGCTGAGAACTGAGCTGCAGTCCTCCGGAAGAGCAAGTGCTCTTGGCTCCTTTCCCCAAAAGCTTTTCAAACACTATTTAGAGGCTGAAGAGGCCTCCAACAATGTCACCAGCCTCCACTTCTCTCTGAACCTCCTATTTATCCACCCGTCTGCCTCCTGCTGTCTCCTCCTGGGCACTTAAATGTTCACACAACCCAGTTCACAGTTCACAGTCACTGGTCTCCCCAGATGTGGTACTTTGAATGACAATGACCCTTAGGCTCATGTGTTTGCATGCTTAGTTTCCAGTTTGGAAAGGGTTAGGAGGTACGTTGGAGGAGTGTTGCTGGGGGTGTGCTTGGAGGTTCCCAAAGCCTACAACAGGCCGAGTCTCCTCCTCCTCTTTTTCCCCTCTCTCTGTCTCTTTCTGTGTCTCTGTCTCTCTGTGTGTCTCTGTCTCTCTCTGTGCCTCTGTCTCATCTCTGTCCCTCTCTCTGTGTCTCTGTCCTTCTGTCTGTCTGTCTCTCTAGCCCTTTCTGTCTCTGCCCACTGCCTGCAGATCAGGATGTAAAGCTCTCAGCCACCACTCCAGCACCATGCTTGATGCGTCCCACCATGATGGTCATGGACTCACCCTCTAAAACTGTCGGCCAGCCCCCAATTGAATGCTTTCTTTTATAAGAGCTGCCGTGGTCATGGTGTCTCTTTATAGCAACAGTACAGTAGCTAACATGCTGGGTTTCCCGGCTCAGTGAATGACACTCTCATGTATGCCCTTGCCAGTCTCAGAAATCTGAGGCTCCTTGGACTACTCACACCCTCTCAGCCCACAAAGGCTTCGGACTATGACTTCTGAATCCCTAAATATTCCTCTCTATACTTATTTGCTTCAGGCCTTGAACCTCTTGCTTCCTCTCCTGAAAACTGTAAAGAGCATTGGTCTAGTCCATCTTCACCCTTGCACTTATCCAATTCATTTTTCAAAAGCATTTCCTTATCATTTTGTTGCTCTCTCCAACCCCTCCCTCATCGTGAAATGTAGCCAGCACTACATGACCTAGGATTTGAGGCTGTTTGTCCTGATTGATGTTCTGCTTCTCCCCCATTTTGGTCTCTATTGCATTCCCACAAATGCTACAATGCACTTCATGCAGTCGGCAGCATTCTCCACACCCCAAACAGCCCTCCCCATGCACCCTACAATACAATGACAGACACACAGTCGGCTCTGTGCCTTTGTTCCCGCTGCCTGAAATTGCTTGTAGCTTCTCATCTGGGGCCTCTGAAGATACTATTCCTCTAGGAAATTCCCAAATACTCCCTCAGGAAGAATGAGCTTCTCTTTTGTGTGTGATTCTTTTTTATGCCCCCAAAAAACCACTTGTGTTGGCTTCTACTTTGCTGCTCTGGTTCCACTTTCTTGGATATACCTGAACTCCCTGAGGACAGAAAGAGTGCTGTCCAGCTCACCCTCAAATGGCCAGCCACTCCTTAGCTCAGGGAAAGGAACATCACAAGTGATCAGAAAGATTCGGTGGGTGTCTATGTGATTCCACTGCATTAAGTGGCTGCCTTCTTGACCAGGTCTCCACTTGCTTTATTCCTCTGCGCAGACTCTAGGCTCCTGAGGACTTGGCTGACTGGCCTCAAGTAGAGTATGATGCAAAACAACTGTTCCAGTGGTTCTGCTATAACAAGCAATGCTGTGGTCAATATCTTTGTGGATAAAGCTACTTTTCAAATTCTTGCCTGGGATAAGCGAGAAAGAACAGCAGTCAGACTGCCTGCCTTTCCTCTGGATAGTGAGAGGCCCTTTGGGTGGACAAGCATCCTCGGAAGCCTCTCTAGCACAAATCAGAAGTCAATGTACACACCTCATTAAAAAGACACAGAATATGAGCAATGGAGAGGATTGAAAAGTGGGCAGAATCACTCCATGCTGAGTCAAAGGCTCAGCGAAGATTATCTCAGATAGTGTTGGTTCAGATTATCCGTGAAGTGGAGCTGGAGAAGTGGGGTTTCCTGAGTGGCCAGCTTGGTCTTGCCTCATGCATTATACCTACTTTGGAATGTCCAGCACTCAGAGGCTCCCCAAGAGACATGGTTAGGGATGGTCTCTGGGAGGAGCAAAGTTGGATAGATGAACCAGGGGGCCCTGACTTCTCCAAAGCGTTCAGAACCTTTCCCATTTCTATGTTCTCACAGCAGTTTAGTTTAGGATCTTCCTAAAACTGATAGGAACGGGGCTGGGGTGAGGTGCAGAAACTAAGGCTTTCCTGAATGAGCTGTGTGGGCACATTAAGGGCACCGTGAAAGACAGGATTCACGACCTAGTATGGCTGCTCCCCTCATCATGGTGGCATTCCAGGATGTCTGTGTTTTCAAGAAACCCGTAGTGCTGTTTGTTTTCCAGATAGCGTCCGCAAGGGGAGTTTGCATGTTTCAGCCAGTGGGCCCAGCTTCACTGGGACTCTGCTCTCCCTGTGGGCACTAGACACAGCTGGGAGAAAGCCTATGGGCAGAGGCAAGCTTCCCTGAACACCCAGGAACTATGCCACCATCATTTCCTGTAACACCAAGAAAACTGGGCAAAATTTTCCTGGCTTCCCAGACACTTACGACCTTGGCAATAGAGACGGCGTTGTTGGTGCGATGTATGGCAAAGGGGCGAGCTGACAAGCTGCCTTGAATGCTGGCTGCTCCTACTACAAGCAAAAGGCGAAGAGGCACTGCTGAGCAGTCGTGAAAGTAGAAGCATGCGCCCTGCGGAGCCTCCTTCGAATAGTAACAAGTGATAGCCACTGGCAGATCCTTGCCATCCACAGGGATGCCCTGCTGGGTGCGCTCTGGAACTGGCTGCCCGCCAGACGAGGAGACTTCCCTAAAACCCAAGAAAAAGAAAAGTAGGGCTGACATGCTCAATAAAGTCCATCCTTTGGCCAAATAAACAAAGCTCAGCAGCAGCCATGACACCTATTAGTGAAGGAACTGGTAAAGGAACAGAATGGAATATTATTCAGTACTAAATAGAAATGAGCTGTCAGGTTACCAAGAGATGGCATGGGGGAGATTCCGTGCTGATAACTAAGTGGAAAGTGCTGATTTGGAAGGTCTGTGTGCTATGTGATTCCAGCTGCACACCATTCTTTAAAAAAAAGGAACAATGTGGAGATAGTAAAATGACCAGTGGCTGTCGGGAGCAAGGGGAAGCAGGCAGAACAGAGAAGGCTTTGAGAGAGTTATTCTGTATGATGATCAATGATAGATACATGCTGTCATCCATTTGTCAAAGCCCAGAGGGCTTAAACACACAGGGTGAAGCCCAGTGCCATGCAGCGGCATTTGTATGTTGGCTATAACAAACACAGCACTCAGGGTTAGGATGCTGACGGTGGAAGAGGCTGTACACAAGTGGACACAGGGGCTACGTGTGAACCTCGTGTCTTCTGCTCAATTATGCTGTGAACCTTAAAAAAAAATCTATTTTAGTAAGAGCATACAAAGATGGTAGGGTACTGTATCACCTACGAACAATAGAGCTAGACATCACAGGTTTTAAACGGCAAAAGACTTGAACAAGCATTCCTTGAAAAATCAAACAGTATCCAAGTAGCCCGCCATTGTGTGACTTTTCTTGAGGAGAGGTGAACAAGCATCTACTTACTCCAGAAAAGGCAGTAATGACAGACCAAAGACACGATCTCACCCAAGTCTAGCTTCATGAGCCAGTGAGCTCAAGGGGACGGCCACCTACAGAAGCGTGGCTGACTCAGAGATAGCCGTGTAACCAGAAACCCCACCCCAGCATGGGTGGGCGCTCAGGAAAGCTGCGCTGCGGGAGCCTGCTGCAGAGCTGTGTCTCCTCCAGAGAGCCGGCCTCGGTGTGCGCACACCACCCCGGGAGGGACCAGGGGATCATGCAACAGCCTGAGCTTTGCAGCTCCGGTGTTTTGAATGAGCTTGGCCCCAGAGGCTCATGTGTTCACTGCTTGTTCCCTAGTTTGGTGAAGCTGTCTGGGAAGGATTGGCAGGTGTGGCCTTGGAGGAGATATACCACTTTGAGGTTTCAAAAGATTCCTATCATTTCCAGCGTCCTCGCCCTCGCTCTCTTTTTCCCTCCCCCCTCCCTCGCTCCCTCTCTCTCTGCTCATAACTGTGTCTGTCTCTCAACATGCTAGCTCTCAGCTACTGCCTCAGTACCTGCCTGCCTGGCTGCCCGCCTGCCACCATTCTCCGTGCCATCATGGTCACAGACTCCAACATTCTGAAACTGTAAGTACCAAATAAACTCTTTCGTATATAAACTGCCTTGGTTATGAGGTCCTACCACAGCTACAGCAGCTCCCTGGTTTTTATAGCCTTCCTGCTCCCTTCAGTAGGGGACATTTCGATCTGAAGGAATCGTCACATCATACAAATACATGGATGGAATTATACTCCCTAAAAGTACCACACTCTATGCCACGCAACAGCACCAAATGGCGAGGAGAAAAGAAATACAGAAAACACCAAGATCTGGTGAAGAAGTGGAAGACTGCGAGCTGATGCAGCGAACGCTAGTGATCCAACCACTTTGGAAAACCGGCTTTTCAGTATTTGTCAAGGATCAGCCTCAGGACCCAAAGATCCCCTTCTTGGTTTTTCCCAGCAGAAATGCACATATTCACATAAAGAATGCTCACAGCAGTGCACCAATCACAGGAAAGGATGAAGCTACCCAATCCCCACCAACAGTAGAACAGGTAAGCAATTTGTGGCGGAGACACGGTGTGTAGACAGGCCGCAGTAGGTAGAGAGGTCCCGACTTCAGCATGGTGTTGACTCAACCTGCCTGCAAACCCTGTACTCGCCGAAGCAGGCAGACACAAAAGCTGACAGCAGCCCCCAGATAATGTTCAAAACCCAGACCAAAAATTCTGTGGCGGAGTTTTGTTCTGTACCAGGTTGTGATGGTAATGACAGGAATCTATGCGATGAAATGTCACAGAACGATATGGCAAAAATACCAAGAAAACTGGGTGTAAAAACTGGTAAAGGCTCATTCTGGTCTTGGGCTAGGTAGTATTTCACGAGCATTCAGTTCCTCGGTCTTATGGTTCTATAACTTACCGTAGGGTAGGCAGAGCCATGTCAAGGACACAGAAGCTCTCTGTAGGGCATGTGCAGTTTCTTATGAGCCTAAGATTATACCAACATGCAGACTCAGTAAGAACAGGACAAACTAGACTATGGTGCAAGCTGTGTGTGTTTCCTCCATGACTCCTATGCTTTTAAAAAATGTGGTGTTTTTTCTTTTATTTTTAAGCAGTGAAACTCCACATGAGTTTGTCCAGTGCCCATCACCCTCAGCAAGGACGGTGCTCAGTCCCTGAGGCGGTCTCCCCGTGGCGGGTTCCATCCTTCATCCTCAGCTCTGCCCAGGTAGGTACAGATGCAGCGCAGGTGCATTGGCCCACAGGGCTCCAGGGACCGGAGCTCCAGGACGTCTCTAAGGGCAGCAAGGCCTTCCAACAAGAAGGCTAGGTCTCAGTATGCAGTCTAGCATGCCTCCTGCCCAGTGCTAAAGGACTTGTTATCATAACTAGGCATATGCCTTTTCTAGTCATGAGAAATTCTACCAATTCACGGCTCAAACCAAAACACACTTCGTTTAGCTAACTATGGAGATGTGAAATGATAATACATCTATTAAGCACCACTCCATTGGCATAAAGGACTGCACAAATTACCAAGGCTAGGGTCTGGTTAAGCCAGTCCTGGAGGAAAAGGGAGACTCCCGCTGAGTTGAGGCTTTTTGGTAAAACAATTTCACACTGCAGACTCCTCTGGTAGCTCCTGAAAGACTGTTTATTTTTAACTTGGTTAAAGCACACATACCAAAGACAAAAGGGCTAGGAACTGGTGACGCCATGACTACACTATAGAAACGGAGGCACTCAGATTATCCTTGTTCATGGTAGACATGTCAGTGAACGCAGCTGGGGTCTTTTGCCAGCCTGACTTCCGAGGGTTTCAAGCGATGCCCCATTACTGACACCTCTGAATGTTACTTGAGAATCGTTTTCATGCTCTCGACTCTTCACCCATTCTTAATGGAATGGACTAAGAAATGCAAACAAAGCCACAGCTTCAGCTTGCCTCTGAAGACCTCTGTCTCAATGGCCAGTTGCTGTATCAATTACAGGATGAAAAATGACACACGGTAATCCTTCCCCCTAAAGAATCTGCAGATCAGAGGACCGTCATATATGCTCTGGAGCACATGACATAAATTTTTTTAGCGTATTATCCTTTTAACCCAGAGAGTCTTATGAAGGAGCTGTGATGTGGAGCAGTTGGTGTTTATAAAGCCTCAGGCAGTGAAACTGCCCACCACACATTTTGTAACTGGGTTGCTATGCAAGAAAATATAGTTTCCGTATCATTCTCTAGATACTTTCATCTTGTTTTAAAGTCTCCCAAAAAAACAATTCCTAAAACTTATTTTTCGGGTCTTCTGATTTAAATGGCCCCTGAATCAACTTCCTGTCTCTCTCTGTTACCTTCCCCACCCCCTTCTCCCTGCGTGCTATGAGGACACCCAGAGCCGAGACTAGTGTCTCCTCCTTTTGCATGTGGCAAGGAGGAAGGCCTCTCACCTTTGTCCACTGGAAGAGGAGATGGCTCAACTCACCTGGTCCCATCTCCTGAGCTTCCAGCTTGCATCATCTGCTGTTGGCCTATTTTGGTCTGTTTTCTCAGCGCAGGAAAAGCGATCCTGGGGATTGCTTTTCTAGACTATGGTTCTCTTGCCTTGCTATTGGACTTGGAGCTGCTGTCCCTGTGCGGGTCAAGTGCAGCTCACAGTTGCCTAATAACAGCCTCACAGCTCCTGGTAATGGGACTCTTCAGATCTCCAAGCCCTGAGGTCCTGCTGCTTCCATGCCATGGGAGCCTTCAGGTAAAGCTGCTGCCTCTTAACGCTCAGTCACCTCCCCACACAGCCAGCAGATGACTCTAGACACTTTAGAGCACGTGAAGGCTGCTCTTACATGCCAGTCTCACCGCCTTAAGCAGAGAGTTGGGTAGAGAAAAAAGTGGCCGAATGGACCCTTGCTGTCCCGGAACCCGCTGGAGTGTGTGCTTCCTGGTCTCCCAAGTCCAAGGCGCATATATACTGATCTTTTCTCATCTTTTCCTAACGACAGGCTTTTTCTGCCTGTCTGAAGGGGCGATCTTTCCATCACCTCCTCTTCTGCACAAGTCTGCATCCTGAAGATGATGTGGAAATGCTGCAGGGCACAAATTCAAACTAATTAGAATAGAAAAAACTCATCAGAAGGGTTTTAAATGGTGTGCAACTCCTGACCTATGGTTCTGATGTTTTTCTAGACTTGTCAAACAAGTAGGCAAGCATCAAGGACACTAGATCTCTGCACTAGTGTCCTTGGGGATCGTTGCTTAATGTTCAGGCTCTTCCAGCAGAGAGCAGGCAATGAGCAGCCCTCATAGGGCCTCCTAATCCGCTGACCTGATATGCCTATATTATTTTATACACAGAAATAATGCAGGGTCTGGGGAGATGGTTTTGTGTATAGCCTGAGGGCTTGGGTCTGAATTCCCAACACTCATGTGAAAGCTGAGTACAGCCTTGTGTTCTTGTAACCCCAGTGTTGGTGGGCTGACACAGCACAGCTCAGCATCTTGCTGGCCAGTAAGCCTGGTTAAAATGGCCAGCTTCAAGCCCAATGAGGGACTCTGTCTCAAGTGAATATGGTGAAGAGTAACAGAGAAAAGCGCCTGAAGTTCTCCTCTGCTCCCGCACCGTGCACACACACACATGTACAGTACAGTCTAACCCAATGCCTTTGAAAGCAAGGATTATAAGAGAAACATTCTTTTGCAAAATGAAGTGTTGATTCCAAAAAAGCTGAATTTACTAGAGCAATTTCTCATGTTTTAAAAAAATCAATACTACTTTGATTTTTGTTAACACAGTGTGTTTTGGTCTTGCAACGAGGCAAGTGCTTAAAAAGCAGGGTGATAATTGTTCTTGGGCGACTGGTGGGAAGCCACACTAGAATCTCACAAGGCTGTGCATTAGCTCTTACTTCCTCCCTGGTACTATTGCATCATGATAGCGCCTTGACATACAAACACCAAGATCCTAAACCCTGCGTTTGAATCCTAAGGAGGTGTGTGTTTCTTTCCTCACTAGTTTTTCGATGCCTTCCATGTGTAACAGCTAGAATCAATGATCTTGTCAGCTCTGTCACATGTGAATCCCAGAGCCCTGGTACCAGGGAGACTGCTTTGAAGTTGTCCTCCTCCTCCTTCCAGGCCTCTGGCTCCCTGCTCCCGGGACCTGAGACGAGGCATGTTCTGTAGGAAGGTAGACGATGTAGCCATAAGGTCATTGACCACCACCGGGGTCTACATTGAGCAACCTTCAGAACTGAACACTTAGCCACCTAAAGCCAAGGTTAGGACCTTATTAGTCCCCAAGTCCCCTTCCTCTAAATATAAGAAAAAAGGCACATGTACTGAATGCAGGTGTCAAGTAGTTTATACTCACGACTTCAGCTCATCGACATCTTTTATTACCAAAGGAAAAGAAGCTTGGGGAAATGAAGAAACTTATTTGAAAAAAAAAAAAATCACCTCACAGTACACAGTAAAGTAAAGTTTGAGTGCATTAGATCCCAGGTCTCTGAGCTATTAAAATTGAGGCACAGAAAAATGAAATAGTTTGTCCATAGTTGTGAAGCTAGTAAATGGCTGGGAAGGGGATTCAAATTGGCGTCATAGTCATCCTCAAACGTTTGTTCCTAACTGGGCCCGACATGAAGGAGACAGAAACAGCAGCATTCCAGATTGGCTAACCTCTAGCTAGAAATGGGATGGAAGAATATTGAGAGCTGACGAATAGAGGCAGTTCAACTCTGGAATCAGCCAATGAGAGCTGCATCTTGGGAGACTGATAAGACCAGCCAATCAGTAACTGAGAAAGAAGGATTAGTCACTAGAACTGACCAATCAAAGATCTCACAACCAAGTCTGTGGCTCTTTGGAGAAGTAATCTGACTTCATAGTGGCAGAAGGCCAGCTCTGCAGCCTGACTGGCGCCAGGGTGCCAGGAATCAGCCCTGAGACCATTCCCGCGCCAGCGCTAAGTGCCAGGCGCCTTTGCTCATAGACCAGCTAGGTCAACGGTTCGTGTGACTCACTTTGTGAAAATGAGGCAACGGTGTAAGGCCTTACTGTTTCTCTGGAAGCATTTAAATTGATTTTTCCGGTTGGTTGCATGCCCCCTTTGTTTTTAGACAGAGGCTTAGGATGTGAGGGATAGCAGGTCCAAGGAAAGCAGCAGGTAACACAGCCCTCCAGGGACCGTGGCTTCTAAGATCACCTTTGCTGGGAGTCATTGCCTGAGACTGCCTGCTGTCTGACATTCTGGGAGCACCCTTAGCAAGAGACAAGACAGGATCTTAAAAAATGTCAAGAAATCACACTTCCAGAACCCTCAATCCATGTGACATTTCCCTTGGAGGGAGAAACTTTGGAAGGACAGTGTATTTGGGCAGCCTCCAGGGAAAAGGAGGCTCCTGTCATCTGTGCCCCTCAGAGTTCACCTTCTGGACTGGCCGCAGTTGTTTTCTGCTGCCACTTTGTGCCAGCCCCTCCCCCCCGCCCGTGCTCGAAGCCGTCAACATGTAGATAGGCCATTTTGACTTCGATTACACTAAATCATGAACCAAGACAAGGATCGCCTTGCTGGTTGTCTGCTCAGATGAGAGGCTAAGGAAGAAAGAGACAGGGACACAGAAAAAGCTGTGTGTGTTCCTGGGGTCCTGTTAATAGACGGGGGATTGGTTCTTCTAGAACCTACGAGAAGTATCTGAAATGCTTCCCAGAGTGTCTGACACACAAGGTCTCCCTAGGAAAAACCTTTCATTGGATTCTGGAGAGACTGGCTCCTGTTCAAGGCAGGGCTTTGAGGATGAGTCTATGCTAGTCAGCTTTCTGTTACTGTAACACATGATAATGAGCTTAGAAAGAAGAAAGGTTGCTTTTGGTTCGGTTTTAGCAGTTTTGTCCAGTGATCGGTTGTGGTCAGGAAGCACAGCAGAACAGGGAGCCTGTGCTTGTCTCAGACCAGAAAACAAGAGAGAAGGAGACTGGGGTCTCACAGCCTCCTTCAAAGTCATGCCCCAGTGACCCAAAGACTTGCCATTAGCCTCCCTCTTGTTTTACCACCTCTAAAATGCCACTCAGCTACTGGGGGATAGGCGTTCACCACACGGGCCTTTGCAGGATGCTTAATGACACCAGGGCTTGTGCCCTCACTGGATTATCCATTCAGGTGGTGGCTGAGAGCAGAGGTGGGCCAGGGCTGGAGGGACAGCTCTGGGGGCTGCACACAGTGACTGGCACTTTTCTGAACACCTTTCTGAATCCCAAAGGAGAACAACAGGGAGATGGACTCAAAGAGAATGAGAAATTGGAATATGCTTATTTCACTCTGGTCAGGGTACGCCACATCTCACACTTCTGCATGAAAGACATTGGAAAAAAGAACCATAAAAGAACTATTAAGGCTGAAGAGATGGCTCAGTGGTTAAGAACACTGGCTGTTCTTCCAGAGGTCCTGAGTTAAGTTCTCAGCAACCACGTGACGGCTCACAGCTATCTGTGATGGGATATGATTCCCTCTTCCGGTATACGTGAAGAAAGAGCACTCATATACATACATACATATACACATACACAAATATTTTTAGAAGAACTATTGAGTTCCTAATCTTACGCACACTCCCCGAAGTCCGGCTCTCTCACTAAGTGAGTTAGCAACTGTAGAAATGTCAGTCCCTTCTTAAAGTCTCAGCTTCTGTAGTGCACAAAAGGGATGAAAATGTTAAGTGTGCAAAGCAGCCCTATACAGAGCCCCAAGAACCTGGAAAGACCTGGATAAAAATATGGAAACTTACTGACAAGCTGGCCCCTTTGCACAGTCCAGAAGCCACCTACAAGCTTTAGGCTTTCTCCGCGGAAGATCAACCACTTTATCTTCAACAGATCAGAACTGTCTAACATCCTAGCTCTCTCAGGGCCAAACCAAACTGACATATGGGGTTTGCTGTCCTCACTCATAACCTTAACAGAGTCATTTCTTGTCTAGAGATTTGGATAAAATAATTTAGGAGGCATAGGACTGGAGAGATGGAACAATGGTTAAGAGCACTCGCTGCTCTTCCAGAGACCAGGGTCTGATTCCCAGCACCCACACAGCAGCCCACAACCATCTGTAGCTCCAGCCCCAGGGGCTCTGAAGCCCTCTTCTGGCCTTGAGGGCATGAAGCATATGTGAGGTACACAGACACACATGCAGACAAAACACCCACACACATAAATTTGAATAAATAAAACCATTTAAGAGGTATAAAGAAAAGCCATCTTAGTGCTATATGAAAGGTCCCAGATGCTAAAAAACCAGAACCATGTAGTAAATATCAGTCTTTGGAGAACTATCCTGATTTCTCTCTCAATAGCTAAAATGGTGCAGACGTTCTGACGTTCTCTGTGTCATGGTCTGAGTTTCCATACTATTGGGTGAAGCTAACATCTACAGGAACCCCCCTGCAGCCTGGTGTTGAATCATACCTACCACCCATGGTTCCGAACTGCAGCAATGAGTGGTGCTATCTACACAAGGCATCGGAGAATTTACTGCTCTTGTATTAATTGTCTTGGACACTTTATTCCTGGAACTCTCCAAATTTCTCCTCCAAAATGATCTGAAATGGGACTTTTTCAATCTGTGTTGAAGGAATTACATATTTAATTTAAGAGTCACTATCCCTAACTCCTTTTGCCCTAAGGGTCTAAGGATGGACAGGAGCCCCTACACAGACCTGCCCAGCACACACACAGAAGGGTACACAGGACCAATGATTTGCAAGAATACTTTTCCAGGAAGAGTGCAGGCCAGCCAGGACCAAAGAGGCCAGAGCTCTGGAGCAGGTCCTTCCATCATGACCTCAGGCAGTTACCTCGGGATCTGGGCTCCTGTTTCCTTTTCTTTAAGGTGAGGGGCTTAGATGGGATGTGCTCTGGGGAGTCTGTGGAAGCCACTCCTGGGGGCTTAGGCAGAGGTCTCTAGACAGCAGCAAGGATTTTGTGAGCCTCGCCATGAAGTCCCTGGTGTGGCTTAGGGGCTCCTGCAGGGCAGGATCACATTGCCCCAGATTCCAAGACTGGCTGTAGCACAGACCTAGGATCGGGTGACAGATCCTTCCAGCCTGGACTGACTCAACCCTTCTGCTACAGCAGCCATGGGGGCTGGAAAACCAGAGCTAATGCAAGCCAGCTGGAGGCCAGGACAAGATTGATGAGGGACAGGGAAAGGTTTGGCCAAGGTGTGTGTGTGTGTGGGGGGGTGCAGTAAGGAAGGGGAGGGAATAATTAGTCTGCCTGCTTCCCAGGGGTCCCCATGCCTGGTAAACCTCATTAATTGGGAACCCCCAGTGGTGAATTTCTGCTCATGACCCAGAGAAGGGAGGGCTTGTTAGGTGTTAATTAGTAGTGAAACTGCCAATGGGGAGAGTGTTTAAACTCTTAAGCGGCTGAACACCTGTTTATCTACAAACAACTGATATGCCAATTATCTAGTCACCAAAGCAGGTCCCCAGTGATAGTAATTTGCAAACTCGGTGAACTTGAGGGTCATTCAGGAACTGTGTTATCCATCAGCCTCCAACACAGTGATCCTGACTGGTCAGCCAAGGAGTGACAGCCACTGCCCTAAACTTTCCACTAGGCCATCTCTTGGCATTAGCTCAGTAGCTACATCTGTCAGTAGGCAACAGGCACTACCACTGCTGGCCTTTCTAAAGCCACTGGCACTTGCTACACAGCAGGCCCGGGGCTTCGCTCTCAGGGTGCCTTGTCTCTTTTAGCCCTTGCTAAAGCAGGTGGGTGTCAGGACCTCTTCTCTACAACACACACTATAACAGACGATGGAGCACAAAGATGGAGGGAACTTAGGAGCTCTAAAAGAAGTAGAAGTTGCCTGAGATTGTATTTGATCCCACACACGTTGACTTCAGACTTTGATTCCTCAACCTTTTAAACAGTTCCCAAAGTATTTCCTATAATTTGGGTGAATAAGACAAGACTTGGTTATGCTTTTGAGGTTCGTCATGGTGCACGTCAAGATGTTATCCATTATACAGACAGGAAAACCAAGTCCCTCAAAGGAGCCACTAATTAATTTGAAGAGCACATGCTATGGTTCTCATGCTCAGTCCATTTTCAATTAGATAAAGCTATCGTCTGAGGGAATGGACTGAAAGGAAGAAAAAAGATGGCCTCCAACTCTGATTTTTATGGAGTATACGCTGCTTTTCAAAAGGTGCACTGATTTCTGATCCTATCAGACCACTGGCTCTAAGTGGGACGTGAGGCAGTGAACTTGTCAGGTCTTAGATACCCTCTTTGTCAAATGGGACTGCTGTTTTCTAGTCTGCCTCTGCCCTGAGAGCAGAGAGGAAAAGGCAGTCATGACATAAGAGAGTACACCAGCTGGTAGAGAGAAGCTTTGGGGGTAGAAGGCCTTTTACACAACTAAATGGCTACATAAGTCTTGATCGAACTGTCCCATTGGGTCCGAGCTACAGAGCCCATCTCTCTGGATCAAAGAAAACAAAACAGTTTCTAATGTTCTCTAGAGAGCTGATAAGGCGGTTGACCAAATGGCCCTTTAAGCCTTCCTGTGACACATAGACTTGACCTTAATGGCAAAATAAGCCCTACAGCCCTACTCCTCAGACCAGAGGCAGCTACTTCTGGAACTGCACTCCTGTAAGAGCCCCACCCAGATGCCCGCCTAGTTCCCTTCCGGCCTGGTGGAGACAGGAGCCTCCCCCGCCTTCTGCTCACTCCTCGGCTGCCAGCCCAACAGCTGTTGCCTCAGATCAGTGTGGACCATCTAATCCCTTCTCCAGAGCCCTGGCCCCCTCCTCAGGCAGTAAATTAAGGAGGATGTAAGAACAGAGGGCACCAACGTCAGCAGAGCGGCATCCAAAACATTCTCCCCCACCCCGCCTGAGTCACAGGGCCCTGAATTGGCCCCTCTGAGTCTAAGTTGAGGGAGGGACAACCAGGCTGAAGAGAAGAAGGAAGCAAGGAACCAGAGACAGGAAAGGGCAAAGGCTTACAGAGAGGAGCCAGAGTAGACTCGTAGGGGGTGTTCTTGCTCATTCGCCCTCCCTGTGACTCTGCATGAGACCTCAGACCCCTACATCATAGTTACATAGAATGGTTGGCCCAGACATGAGATTTTTGGTCATGCTCTGAGTCTATGTTCCTGTCTCTTTCACATGCCACACCTATTCCTGATTCTGTGACGCTGATTGGAATGTTAGAACATTCAACCATCAAGGGTAGGAGTCCTCGCTTCAAGGTCCATCTCCAGGCACTGTGTTGAAGTGGTGTGGAAGCATAGGATTCTGAGGGCATAAACTTACATGGCCCATGTAAACTATGTAAACTCTGTGACTTTGAAATACCATTGAGACTCCAGTGCTGACACTGATACTCATTTCAAGAGCTTCCTGACCTGACTCTGGTCTACCAACAAAGCAGAAATGGAGAGAGAGGGGACTAAACGCAGTTGATATAGTACCCATCGGCATGGCCTGATTGAAGAACAATGTAGAGATGCTGCCTAGCTCTTTAAGATGCCACCTGTGTTTCCTGATGCAGCATTAGAATAAACTGATAAGCCTTTGCCAGCTGAGCATTAGAGTTCTTACTCCTTCCACCTGTATTCATCTCAGAGCCTCAGATGCTAAGTCTGCAAAGCCAGCATCACCTGTTAGACCTGACTAAGCAGGATGAGACTCATTCCTCAGAAGCAGAATGGAAATGGTTTATAGACACAAAACTGATCTGCTCAGAAGGAAGGATGAATAATGCTATATGTAAAAAACAGCAAAGACTTCTTTAAATACCATATATAGGCTGGAGACTGTCACATTTCCATCTTCTGTCCAGATCACTCAACAAAACTCCAGACTCTTGTTTGTCAACCTACTGGATGTCATGGCTTGGATATTCGGCAGATCTGTCAACCTAATCCACTAAAGCCCCCACAGGCCTTCTCCGCATGCTGCTCTCATCTCTGTCTTTGGGGAAACCATCGTTCACATTGTTGGGACAAACCCTCGATGCTCTTTGTCTCCTCTGTCCACTTCCACCACACCCAGTTTGTTACAAGAGCCTGTTAGGTGTGCTTTCTTCCAACACTGCTACAACTTTAACCCAAGTACAGATGTCTGCCACTGGGAGTGTTGGCAGTACAAATCCTTCTGTGAACCCTCTGTCTTCCCCTTGACCCCACAGTCCTGCCCCAACTATCATCAGGATGGGAGTTCATTTCTCCCAAATGTTCACTAGGTCTTGTACATCATCTGCCCAAATTCTTCAAGACTTTCCATCATTCAAAGAAAAAGCCAAGGCCCTGGCAAAGTCTCCAAGATTGTACTCAAGCTTTTTTTTTTATTAACACTTGGTCTCATCCCCCTCCACATACGCCATCTCACATCACAAACACCATCTTGCCATGGAACCTTTGCTGTCATGGCTTCCTCTGCCTGAAGTGTTCTTCTGCCGGATACTGCCCTCCCAGTTCCTCAACACCCTCGAGTCTTTCCTCAGATCTCACCTTTTCAAGACAGGCATGATGATTCACACCCATAATTCCATCATTCAGAAGGCAGAAGCAGCAGGATCATGAGTTGGAGGCTAGTCTGAAAGCCTGTCTCTAAAATAATAGCAATACCCATTCAAGATTAAATGTCAACAGGAAAATGCAAATTAAAACCACAGAGAGGTCCTATTCCATGTTTATTAGAATAGTTTGAAATTTTGTTTAAGTTGGTTTAAATATTTTCCAACCATTGTTTCTAGTGGGAATGTAAAAGGGGACAGATATTTTGGAAAACAATTTGATAGTTCCTCAAAAATTAAACATAGAGTTCTCATAGGACTCAGAAAGTTCACACTAAGATGTCTCCTCAAGAGACTTGAAAATACTTTCTCACATAACAACCTTCTCACAAAAGTCCATGGCAGCTGTATTCATCACAGCCAAAGAGAGTGTCCACAACTGATGAACCAATTATTACACTGTGGTACGTCCATTTAACAGAGCATCAGTCGCGAAAGCCATGCTCAAGTGCGCAACAGTTTGTATGAACCTTGAAAAGCATTGTGCTAAGCAAAAAAAAAAAAAAAAAGGAAGATGCAAAATGTTATATATTATATAATTTCTATAAAATTTCCTGAGTAGGCAAATCAAGTCAATTCAAGGGCTTGAGAAAGTGGAAGGGAAGAGCAAGTGCTGGTGTTAGTGAGGATGTTTGTACAATTCTGTGAATATACAAAAAACTATGAATTGTTGACTTAAAAATGTCCAGTAATTGGTGCCCAATTCTGTCCATCAGAAGTCTGGGTGGGCTTGTCTGGGATCTAGTTTGACGGTCTCATAAGCCTGAAATCAGAGTGTCAGTAGAGGTGGGCAGGAGGCCTCTCTAGGAAGCTTCTTCCAGGCTCAAAGTGTTGGCAGAATCTAGTCCTGTTCGCTATGATGCTGACACTCCCTCATTCCTCTCCTGTTGCCTCTTTCTCCATGTTGAGGTCCCCTGTGTCCACTTTCAAAGGGCTCTGTCTTCAGGCCAGCAATGGCCTACTGCACTTTCTTATGCTTTGGATGTCCGAGACTGGATGTCTGCCAGTCAAGCAATTACACTCTCCTAGAGTTCGGATCTGCACTGCACCCCACAAAAGGCCCTACGTTGAAGTCTTGCTCTGCAGGGTGTCACTATTGGAAGATTCTGGGATGTTTAGGAGATGAGATTTAGTAGAAGGAAGTTGAGCTATTGGAGATACTGGGACTCTGGACCCTTTTTTTCCACCCTCTCTTTTCCAGCTGCCAAGAGGTGAGCAGTCTCCTCGGTGATGTAAGCCTCACCACAGGCCACAGGGCCACATGGCTGAGTCTTCTGAAGCCATGACTAGAATACAGCTTTCTTCCAAGTAAAGATTTCTTCAATGTATCTCAAGGATGTTGTTACAGTGGCAGAAACCTAACTGACAGCGACTCCATGGTGCAATCCTTCTTTAAGGTCTGAGCATTATCTTGGGAGACCTGCAGATAAGCTGGTCTTTCAAGGACATTCATGGTCTAGCCACATGCTACGAGTCTTACCAGTAAACACACACATACACAGGCTCTCTGGCTAGTCCTAGATCTGAGTATGTATACACTGGATACCCACTGAACATACGTGAAGTGAATGTCCCTACCCTGTGAGAAGTAACCCAAGAAAACAGCATCCACACAGCAGGAAGCTCTGGAGTGCTCTTCACCGGGAAGGCTGAGGTAGTGAGCACACAGGAAAGACTGTACTGTGGGGAAGGGCCTTCCCACAGCGAGCCGACCCCTAGATGAAGAGAGGTGATGGGAACCCAGAAGGAAACCAAGCTGTCTCCAACCTCCTGATGATCACAGGAGCTGAATGCCTGAGAATACTCAAATGTGCCCCCAGTTTGGGAAGGCACAGTCCACAAAATAGGGAATGGTGATAAACATGCGTAAGAGCAAATGGGTTATTTGAGGTTAAAATACATTTTTTAAATTGTAATTGTAAACAGTAGCCATGAAGAAAAAAAAAATGATGTGGGGTGAGGGAGTGAGCAACAGTATGAACAGCCAGTAGGAATGGTATTCTCTGCTGCTTCAGTCATTAACTCCGTGTGTGCTGAGGACCCAGGGCGCCCGTGATCTGACCACCGGTGCTGCCTTCTTCCTGAATAACGTCATTCTTTTCTCTTGACTCTTTGTAACAAGGCGTCACCTCTAAAGTGGTTTCAGGTGCCCTGTGTCTCTGGCATGCTACCTTACTTCACTTACTCTAAAGGGAAGCCAGCAGCCACGTTGTGAGCTGTGTCACATGACAAGAAACTGAGGTGTCCAGTCAAGAGTCACTGGAGTGAGATGGACGTGCCCCCCCCCCCCCGTCAGGCCTTGAGATGAGCCTGACATCTGCGGACACCCTCACCTGTGGTCTGAAAGAGACCCCGTGTCCTGTCACTGCTTCTGGAGCTCAACCCGGAAAAAACATGAGGCTGTAAACATCTGTCGCTTTAAACTGCTAAATATGGGGGCAATTCCATATGAAGAAATAGATGTCTAATACGGTAATGGTAATATTGAAGAGTATTGTACTTTATAATTGTTACAATAAAATAAGAAGAATGTCAGAGGCAGTACACACACCTACAGCTGCACCAAAGAGGGCTTCATGTTTTTGTTTAGTGTTTGTGTGTGTTTGGTGTTTGTGTGTGTTTAGAGTTTGTGCGTGTTTAGTGTTTGTGTGTGTTTAGTGTTTGTGCGTGTTTAGTGTTTGTGTGTGTTTAGTGTTTGTGTGTGTTTAGTGTTTGTG